>NC_083581.1:10991169-11329383 GCF_027579695.1 Neoarius graeffei
TGGGCTGAAAGCAGCTTATAGCGCTTGGTGCAGTTCCCATTTTTGACCACTAGGTGCAATAATAAACCGACAGTTTCCACACCAAAACCTCACACTGGGTGGAGTTTAGAGTTATAATGCCTTGGTTTATTTAAGCAGTAAGAATGTGAATGTTTGTTTGTGTGGATGAAGAATAACATTCAGGCTAAATGTATACCATAACTTGACTTGCATGACTGAAGTTGATTAAGCTGAGGAAGACTTGCACATCATCAGTCTCACCCAGCACCTTGAAGAGGGGCACCTCTTTGAAATTTAGTGTGGTTTCCACACTGGTTAAGGCACAGTGGACATGATCTTTGTGGCAAGACAGCTTCAAGAGAAGTGCTGAGAACAGAACAGCGACCTTGACAACACCTTTGTTAATCTCACAAAGCCCTTTTGATTCAGTCAGTAGAGAGGGTCTGTGGAAGATCATGGCCAAGTTTGGATGTCCAGAATGCTTCATCACTATGATACACCAGCTCCATGATGTCTGTGAAGATTCTCAGTCATCCAGGTCATAGTAAACTGTGGTGGTAAAAGAGATCAACTAGACTTGCTTGAAGATTCTTGAAGACACCACCCACTGGAACACAAATTGGGGGTCATTAGGACCTTGCAACACAGGGCTCAGAACATTCCTACAATGGTAGAGGGAAAAGAGAAGGAGCAGAATCACATCAAGAAAGCACTTTAGAACTGCGGGTATCCCAACTGGGCTTTTTTCAAGAGCAGAAATAGGAACATAATGGACAAGGAGGATAACAGGAACAAATGCAAGAACATTGTCATTCCCTACATTTCTGGTCTATCTGAGAAACTCAGGAGAACCTTCTACAAACACAACATTCCGGTACATTTCAGACCCAGTAACACCCTGAAGCAGAAACTGGTCCACCCTAAGGACAGAATAGCCAGACACAAACAGGACAACATAGTGTATGCAATTCAGTGCAGTGAGGATTGCATGGCCTCGTATATTGGGGAAACAAAATAACTGCTTCACAGGCGCATGGCTCAACACAGGAGAGCCAGTTCCTCAGGCCAGGACTCTGCTGTCTATCTTCATCTTAACAACAAAGGACACTCATTTCAGGATTGCAACGTACGCATTTTAGCCAGAGAGGATAGTTGGTATGAGCGAGGAGTTAAAGAAGCCATTTTTGTCAACCTGGAACAGCCATCACTGAACAGAGGTGGTGGTCTAAGACATCATTTATCAGCCACCTACAATGCAGTCCTTAGCACACTTCCCAGACAACTGAGGCCCTGTCCACACGGCAACGGATTCGGGTGACTCTGATACAATTGCTTATCGTTTAGGCCTGGCGTCCACACGGCACCAGCATTTTGGGTGCCCAAAACGCAATCTTTTTGAGAACGGGTTCCAGAGTGGAAAGATCTGGCAACGTTGCCGTTGTGAAGTCGTCTGTATGAGTAGAACGGATTTGTTTACGATGACGTCACAACCACATGACTGTGAGTGCTTCACGCCGGGTAGAAGTGTAACGAACTCGATGCGAGTTGTCAACAAATCCTATAACTTGGTTCATGAAACGCGCTTACAAAATATTTTCACTGTGAATATTTATTGTGTAATGGTGCAAAGTGAGAGAGAGAGAGAGAGAGAGAGACTCTCCCCTTAGGGCAGAGTCAATCCCGCCAGCAAAAATAGGGAAAAAAAGGAGTGATCTCACCTCTTCAGATGTTGGTTTAAGTCCTACAATACATTCCTCAAAAAGGGCGTAGAAGAGCAAATTAATCCATCAACGTGTAGCATTCAATTTATTCTGGACCATTAAAGACGCCGCCTTCCGCGTAGAATCATACGTCATCCTCGCCGCCATATTGGATAGGTCAAAGCGGAGAATAAAGATTCATGTGCTGCGTTTAACTGTACCAACAGGTTTACCATCCAAACGAGATCACATGGGATTACCTTTCACAGGTGAGAAACAACAAATTAATCCATCAACGTGTAGAATTCAATTTATTCCGGACCATTAAAGACGCCGCCTTCCGCGTAGAATCATACGTCATCCTCGCCGCCGTATTGGATAGGTCAAAGCGGAGAATAAAGATTAGCTGTGTTTAACTGTACCAACAGGTTTGCCGTCCAAACGAGATCACATGGGATTACCTTTCACAGGTGAGACTGGAAAAATACTTTTCATTGTATTTGGTCATTATAATGTAATTTTACAAAAAGATTTTCCGTGCTTTGTGGCTAATATGAAGTCTCGTGCATAATAGTTTATGTGCATGCGTCCTTACTTCTTCTATTGTTCTGGTGTCTCTGAAGGGACTGTCTTACAGCGCCCCTAGAGGTGTGGCATGTGTATTGCATCGTTTTCAGCAAGCGTTGCGTTGCCATATGGACCTGATATTTTACTGATCGTTGCCCATTTGGACGCAATATATTTTTAAATAACATCTCGTTGCCGTTGTCGTGTGGATGTAGCCTGAATGCACACCAAAACCCAGCTGTTGTCAGTGACTCACAAGAGGACAGAGAGAACTAACTATCCATTGATCATCCCAACGACTCTCGAGGCCGTTCGCAACCAGCCCCCAGTGACCCACACCAACAGGATGACTCAACGACACCTTAGGATTGCTTTTCATCCATGAGAGGATAAATACATGATACTCCCTATTAGTCAGACAGAACTGAAGAAGCCTTTCAGATGAGAGGTGAAACGTCTTCAAGAATCTTCAAGCAAGTCCAGTTGCTCTCTTTTACCACCCATAGCTCCATGATGGCATGATGGCCCACATACAGGATGATGGAAAAACATCAGAAGCCTTCCCAGTGAAACATGGTATGAAGCAGGCTGCATTCTAGCACCAACACTCTTTAGCATCATATTCTCTGTCATGCTTATTGACGCCTTCTGTGACAGTGAGGAAGGGATAGTTACGGTATCGGGTACAGGACAAGCAGTAAGCACTTCAATCACTGCCAACTGCAAGCAGTAACAAAGGTGAAAGAGACACTCATCCACGACTTCCTTTTTGTTGATGACTGTGCTCTCAATGCCACCAGTGAACAGGCAATGCAAACATCTACTGATAGGTTATCTGTGGCATGCAACAACTTTAGCTTCAGCATAAGTATTAAGAAAACTGACATCATGTACCAACCCAACCCTGGCAAGCCCCACCAAAAACCCAGCATTGCAGTAAATGAGTACTATGCCAATGATGTGGACAAATTCACATACGTGGGTAGCACCGTCACATCAGGTCAACATTGATGAGGAAGTCAAGTGTGGAATTGCCAAGGCCAGCCATGCCTTCAGGAGGCTCTGACCAAATGTTTGGGCACAAAGGGGTATCAGCCTCAGCATCAAGCTCAAGGTCTACCAGGCCACAGTCATCACTACGCTCCTTCACAACTACAAAACATGGACTGTATACAGCAGACACACCCAACAGATGAACCATTTCATATAACCTGTCTCCACAGGCTGATGAAAATCAGATGGAACAATCACATCCCCAACACACAGATCCTCACCCATGCCAACATGCCCAGTATACACACCCTCCTTGAGAAGGCACAGAGAAGATGGGCAGAACATGACCTATACATGAACAATCAATGCATCCCCAAGGTGCTTCTATATGGTGAGCTAGCAAATGGCAAACATCAAGTTAGGCATCCCAAGCTCTGCTTTATAGACAACATCAAGGCCACCCTTAAAAGCTTTGAAATGCCTGTCGACATCTGGGAAGACCCTGCCCGAGATTGACCATCACGGCACAGCCAGATCAGCATAGGCACCAGGTCAGCTCAACAGTCGCAGAGTCTAGGATTAAAGGAAACAGGCAGTGCAGAAAACGAGAGCAACTAGCTCCTCTGCCCAGCCACTCTCCAGCCCAAAGTGTACAACCTGCAGCAAACATTTCTGCACATAGAACGGACTTACCAGCCACCTATGAACACATTCAGCCAACAACCAGTGAAACAAAGTCATGATCATCATTGATACCAACGGGCAAACAATAAATTTATGACAAATTAGTATTCAAAGGTGAAGATATTAAATTATAAAAATAAGTAAAAATTACGATAAATGGTTTTACATCACAGGTGGCATGGTGGTATAGTGGTTAGCACTGTCGCCTCACAGTAAGAAGGTTCTGGGTTTTAGCTCAGTGGCTGACGGGAGCCTTTCTGTGTGGAGTTTGCATGTTCTTCCCATGTCTGTGTGGGTTTCCTCTGGGTGCTCCAGTTTCCCCCACAGTCCAAAGACATGCAAGTTAGGTTAATTGGTGGCTCTAAATTAACCATAGGTGTGAATGTGAGTGTGGATTGTTGTTTGTTTCTATGTGTCAGCCCTGGCGACTTGTCCAGGGTGTACCCTGCCTCTTGCCCATAGTCAGCTGGGATAGGCTCCAGCTTGCCTGTGACCCTGCAAAGGATAAACGGTTACAGATAATGGATGGTTGGAAGGGTTTTACATCAACATCATCACCATCATTACGCTCTCATCATCACCGCTGAACGTCTGCAGTTCAGTGTGGAGAGAGAGAGAGAGAGTGTGTGTTTGGTGTGACCTGCAGCACCCATTTGAAGTGGTGCTTACATACTGTGTGGTGTGTATGTATCTCTCAGCTCGATTTGCTCGCAGGAGGAAAAAAAATTATCTAAAGCTGTACCTTGACACCTGGACGTGTCGAATCTGAGCTTCACAGGAGTCTCTCTCTCTCTCTCTCTCTCTCTCTCACACACACACACAGAATACCCCACATTAAAATAATGCAGGGAAAATTAGGATGTATCATTATATCTTTTGTGTATTAACAATGATATGATATTTAAATTAAGAATTACACACACACACACACACACACACACACACACACACACACAGTTGTGTGAAAAAGTGTTTGCCCCCTTCCTGATTTCTTATTTTTTTGCATGTTTGTCATACTTAAATGTTTCAGATCATCAAACAAATTTAAATATTAGGCAAAGATAACACAAGTAAACACAAAATGCAGTTTTTAAATGAAGGTTTTTATTATTAAGGGGAAAAAAATCCAAACCTACATGACCCTGTGTGAAAAAGTGATCCCCCCGTTAAAACATAAATTAACTGTGGTTTATCACATCTTTAGAAAGCTGAGTTCAATTTCTCTAGCCACACCCAGGCCTGATTACTGACACACCTGTTCTCAATCAAGAAATCACTTAAATAGGACCTGCCTGACAAAGTGAAGTAGACCAAAAAATGTTCAAAAGCTAGACATCATGCTGCGATACAAAGAAATTCAGAAACAAATAAGAAACAAAGTAATTGAGATCGATCAGTCTGGAAAAGGTTATAAAGCCATTTCTAAAGCTTTGGGACTCCAGCAAACCACAGTGAGAGCCATTATCCACAAATGGTGACAACATGGAACAGTGATGAACCTTCCCAGGAGTGGCCGGCCGACCAAAATTACCCCAAGAGCGCAGCAATGACTCATCCAAGAGGTCACAAAAGACCCCACAACAACATCCAAAAGAATTGCAGGCCTCACTTGCCTCAGTTAAGGTCAGTGTTCATGACTCCACCATAAGAAAGAGACTGGGCAAAAATGGCCTGCATGGCAGAGTTCCAAGACGAAAACCACTGCTGAGCAAAAAGAACATAAAGGCTCATCTCAGTTTTTCCAGAAAACATCTTGATCATCCCCAAGACTTTTGGGAAAATACTCTGTGTACCAGTGGCGGCTGGTAGTCTTTCAAACAGGGGAGGCTGGTCGGTTACAATATTTCCAGATTTTAAAAGAAAAAACATCAATTTTGCCCATACTCTTGCCTCTGATCTGGATGATTGTTGGCAGCATCACAAACTGTGAAATAACAGGTTCTTTTGGCCCATTAGCCTACTGTCCAATATACATGATGGTGGTGTTGGGGGGGAGGGGTATATTTTGACATTTTATATTTTAAAATTGTGGCATGTTGTTTAAAAATTGATCATTATTGAAAGCAGCTCTTTGACAGGAACCTCAGCAGTAGAGCTGGGTGCCACACATTTCATTCAATGACACTTCCCCTATATTTTACTTATTTTGACTGAGAAATGTTTAATTGACAATTTTGATAACCCTTCACTTTTAATCCAGGTCTGTAGTGTGAAATGTTCTCGGCTGTGTTTTTGTTTAAAAATGTTTTCCAAATTGTAGCTGTGTTTAATTCATATCCAGAAAAATATATATTCCAATATAATATACTCAGCATAAACATTTTAAGTAGATTCTATATTTTTGGTCCATCCATGACATATTACTAAAGTAGCCTATTTACTGTTGTTGATGTGGGTCACTTGCTGTTAGCCAATTCACTTTCTCGTACCAGGAGAGCTGAAAGGAACGAGTATTATTCCCTACCTTTTTCACCAAGTCAATTTGAGGCGTTGGTCTACCCTGCTCTTTAATTTTAAATTTTTCCTCGAAAGGAAGACTGGCAAATGGCTTCACCAAAATTAAATCAGCAATGCTTGGCATCCGTGCGCAGCTTTCTTGCTAGCTGACTAGCCCCATCAAGTTCAAGTTCAGTCACTCAAATAAACGAAATTTCTGGAACTAAGATAGCAAACTTGACAACACTATATTTACACTTTATTTACAATAAAAATATATACAAACTAAAAAAGCTGGTAGAAACCATATGTAATGAATGAAATCGAAATGTAAGCTGATCTCTTACAATACACCACAGCACTTGCGAATCCGCATGGGACTGAACTGAAATTCACCGCTGCCTGTCTATAGTTGAAACGAGCTGTCAATCAAAGAAAATATCCGGCCGCTTTCACCAAACACCAGTCTCCTCGCGGAAACTGCCATGTCCCTCCCATGTGAGGCTGGGAGTCTGTAGGTGGGCATTTTCGCAGTATTTGTCCAATAACCGTCTTGCATTTTGAGATTGAAAAGCGCATAGCTCCCAAATGCCATTGAAGTCCACTGAGGCTGGGAGTCCGGTGGGCGGGCGTTTTCACAGTATTTGTCCAATAATCGTCTTGCATTTTGAGATTGAAAGGCGCATAGCTCCCAAATGCCATTGAAGTCCACTGAGGCTGCGCTGCATCGCGCTGTCACGAGGGGGAAAAACTCACACACACATTAAAGTTATAAGGGAATGATTTCGCACTGTAGTGGGTTGAGCACATATATTTCTATGATTCTGGATCTGAAATAGCAATGTTATAAGGTCGGCTATAACATAAGCCTAGCGCAATTCATCCTACATGATATTCGTCATTTTTAGAAGAGGCTGAGCCTCCCTCGTTGTCTTAGAGCAATCGCCCGTGCTGTGTACTGATGAGACAAAAGTTGAACATTTTGGAAGGTGTATGTCCCATTACATCTGGCATAAAAGTAACACATCATTTCAGAAAAGGAACATCATACAAACAGTAAAATATGGTGGTGGTAGTGTGATGGTCTGGGGCTGTTTTGCTGCTTCAGGACCTGGAAGATTTGCTGTGGTAAATGGAACCATTCTGCTATCTACCAAAAAATCTGGAAGGAGAATGTCCGGCCATCTGTTCGTGACCTCCAGCTGAAGCACACTTGGGTTCTGCAGCAGGACAATGATCCAAAACACACCAGCAAGTCCACCTCTGAATGGCTTAAGAAAAACAAAATGAAGACTTTGGAGTGGCCTAGTCAAAGTCCTGACCTGAATCCAATTGAGATGCTGTGGCATGACCTTAAAAAGGTGGTTCCTGCTCGAAAACACTCCAATGTGGCTGAATTACAACAATTCTGCAAAGATGAGTGGGCCAAAATTCCTCCACAGTGCTGTGAAAGACTCCTTGCCAGTTATAGTAAACGCTTGATCGCAGTTATTGCTGCTAAGGGTAGCCCAACCAGTTATTAGGTTGAGGGGGCAATCACTTTTTCACACAGGGTCATGTAGGTTTGGATTTTTTCCCCTTAATAATAAAAACTTTCATTTAAAAACTGCATTTTGTGTTTATTTGTGTTATCTTTGTCTAATATTTAAATTTGTTTGATGATCTGAAACATTTAAGTGTGCCAAACATGCAAAAAATAAGAAATCAGGAAGGGGGCAAACACTTTTTCACACCATTGTGTGTGTGTGTGTGTGTGTATATATATATATATATATATATATATATATATATATATATATATATATATATATATACACACACATATACATCATACATATATACATACACACACAATATATATATACTAGTGCATCTCAAAAAATTAGAATACCATGAAAAAGTTCCTTTTTTTCATAATTTAATTCAAAAAGGTAAACTTTCATATATTCTATATTCATGACATGTAAAGTGAAATATTTAAAGCCTTTTTTGTTTTAATTTTGATGATTATGGCTTATAGCTCATGAAAATCAGAAATCCAGTATCTCAAATTATTAGAATATTCCCTAAGATCAATCAAAAAAAGGATTTACAATACAGAAATGTCCAACTTCTGAAAAGTATATTCACTTATACACTCAATACTTGGTTGGGGCTCCTTTACCGTGAATTATTGTATAGAATAGAATAGAATAGAATAGAATAGAATGCCTTTATTGTCACTATACACATGTACAATGAGATTAAAGCATCTCCAATAACAGTGCAAACAGCATGTAGAGAGGGAGAGAGAGAGGAAGGGGGGGAAAGGGGGGCGTAAGGGGGTAAGGTGCACCGTCTGAGGTGTATGTGTTGTGTTACACATTATGGAGTGAGGTATTGCACATATAAAGTATTGCACAGAGACAGTCACATTATAAATTACTGCACAAGAGAGTCACATTATAAGATAAAATATTACACATTATGAATTATTGCAAGGTAAGGTAAGGTGCACAGACTTGAGGTATATGTGTTGTGTGTAAAGTGCACAGTCCTGAGGTGCATGTGTTGCATTTCACATTATGGAGTGTAGTATTGCACATCATAAAAGTATTGCATAGAGAGTCACCTTATAAAGTACTGCACATTTATAAATTAGTAAAATAGTAAAATAAAATGGACTATAAAGTCAGAGCATATCCGAGTTCAGGGCGGTTATGGCTTTTGGAAAGAAGCTGTTTTTTAATCTATTTGTCTTTGTCCTGATGCACCTGTAGCGCCTCCCTGAGGGCAACAGGTCGAACAGATCAAAGCCAGGGTGGGAGCTGTCCTTGATAATATTCTTAGCTCTGCTAAGGCAACGGGAGGTGTAAATGTCCATCAGGGAGGGGAGAGGGCAGCCAATGATCTTCTGTGCTGCCTTAACTACCCTCTGGAGCCTCTCCCTGTCTACAGCAGTGCAGCTGCCATACCATACTGTAATACAGTATGTCAGTATGCTCTCGATGGATGAGTGGTAGAAGGTCAGCAGCAGGTTGGAGCTTAAGTTGTACTTCCTGAGGACTCTCAGGAAGTGTAGCCACTGCTGAGCCTTCTTAATGACTGCTGTAACATTTGCTGACCAGGAGATGTCGGCGGAGATGAGGACACCAAGAAACCGGAAGGTGTGGACCCTCTCCACATACATGTTGTTGATGTAGAGGGGGGCTAGGTCGGTGCTGTGCTTCCTGAAGTCAACAATGAGTTCTTTGGTTTTCTTGGTGTTCAGAGTGAGGTTATTTTCTGAACACCAGGCTGCCAACTTCAGGACCTCCTCTCTGTAGGCTGCCTCGTCTCCCTTTGAGATGAGTCCGACCACTGTGGTGTCGTCAGCAAACTTGACGATAAGGTTGTTGTTGTGGGTCGGACTACAGTCGTGGGTGTAGAGGCAGTACAGGAGGGGGCTCAGCACACAGCCCTGTGGAGAGCCGGTGCTCAACGTGCGGGTGGAGGAGAAGTGGGGGCCAAGTCTCACAGTCTGGGGCCGGTTAGTAAGAAAGCCCTTTAACCAGGCACATGTGAGAAGGGGGAGGCCGAGAGTGTCCAGTTTTCTAATAAGGATGTCCGAGATTATTGTAATAAAAGCTGAACTGTAATCCACAAAGAGTATGTGGACGTAGCTCTGCTGCTGCTCCAGGTGATTTAGCACAGAGCAGAGAGCTACGGCAATGGCATCCTCTGTGGATCTGTTTGTGCGATATGCAAACTGGTAGGGGTCGAAGTCTGGGGGGAGGTGGTCCTTGATGTGCTGAAGAACTAGTCTCTCGAAGCACTTCATGATTACCGGGGTGAGGGCCACAGGATGGTAATCATTCAGGCTGGTGACGGGAGACTTCTTCGGCACTGGGATTATTGTTGCAGATTTTAGGCAGGGCGGGATGACTGCCTGAGCCAGGGAGAGGTTAAAGATCCTGGTGAAGGTAGGGGCGAGCTGGTGGGCGCATGCTCTGAGCACCTTACCAGGTACACCATCTGGGCCGGCAGCTTTCTTGGGGTTCACTGCCAGGAGCACCCGTCTGACATCGTGCTCCTGTACAGTGAAAGGAGTGGTGTAGGAACTGTGTGGTGGTGGGGGCAGGGCAGGAGCAGATGAGTACTGCTGAGATGTTTTAAAGCGAGCAAAGGAGCAATTTAGCTCCTCTGCTAGCGGCGCACTCCAGTCTCCTGTTGGCACATCACAGTCTCTGAAGTTTGTGATGTCCTGAATGCCCTGCCACACCTCCCGTGTGTTGTTGCTGGACAGGTGGGACTCTATACGCAGCCTGTGGTCCACCTTGGCTTTGTTTATTCCTTTTTTCAGATCAGCTCGAGCAGCTCTGTACAGAGCTCTATCACCTGACCTGAAGGCAGCATCGCGAGCCCTGAGGAGTGAGCGGACCTGGCTGGTCATCCAGGGTTTCTGGTTTGGGAAGACCCAGATGTTTTTATCCACTATCACATTCCCGATGCAAAACTTGATATAGTCCAGCACCATTCCTGTGAATGTCTCCAGCTCCTGATGTTCAAATAAGTCCCAATCTGTCTGTTTAAAGCAGTCCTGTAATTTGGAGAGTGCGTTGTCAGGCCAGGTTGTGATAGTCCTTGTGGTGGGCCTGGCTCTGCATCTGAGGGGGGTGTAGGCTGGGGAGAGCAGGAGGGAAAGATGGTCTGACTTGCCAAGGTGGGGGAGGGGTATGGCTCTGTACGCATGCTTGATGTTAGAATAAACATGATCCAGAGTGTTCTCCCCTCTAGTAGAACACTTAACATGTTGGTAAAACTTCAGCAGTGCAGTCTTCAAGTTGGCCTTATTAAAGTCTCCTGCAATTATGTGAACACCGTCAGGGTGAGCCTGCTGCTGTTTGTTAATGGTGTTCAGCAGGAGAGAGAGCACTGTGTTTACACAGGTGTCAGGTGGAATATACACAGCTGTGACAATCACTACAGTTAGCTCTCTTGGTAGAAAAAAAGGCCAGCATCTTACAGACATGTACTCGAGGTCCGGGGAACAGTGTTTATCTATAATTATTCCATTGTTACACCAATTATCATGCACGTAAATACAGAGCCCCCCTCCTCTACTCTTACCAGAATTCTCAGTTCTGTCCCAGCGGAGCAGAGTGCGGCCTGCTAGCTGCAAGCTAGCATCGGGTATTTCCGGATGAAGCCAGGTTTCAGTGATAATTAAAACACAGCAGTCCCGAACATAATGATTTCCAGCGAGTTGTAATTCCAGATCATCCGTTTTATGTACCAGGGATCTAGCATTGGAGAGATACAGGCTCAGTAGAGGTGGCTTGTGTGGTTGTTTTCTTAGCCTTAGCATAGCATCGGACCTGCAGACCCGCTTCTGCTTCCTCTCCCTCCTCCATCTGCACCGCCTCCTAGACCTGACAACAATCCATGGAGAGCCCGCCGGTCTCGCTATGTCATCTGGGATGTTATGCGTGAAGAGAAAGTCGCTCGAAACAGATACCTGATGTTGGTCACCAATGGCTAAAAGTGTCTGGTGGGTGTACTGGATGTTTGCAGAACCGATGTTGCACAAACAAGCAAGAAAGAAATACAAAAACAAACCAAAAAAGAGCACTGAAAAGGAGAGCTGTAAGCCGCTGCAACCACGCGCGCCGCCATCTTGTCAAAAATATTATCGCCACTCAGCATCAGGTGCTGGTGGTTAATGGTGGCGAGTGTATGGTGGCTGAGAGGAGGGTGTGTAGCTACAGTGCTGGCATGGATACGAACCCTATCTTCTTGTTCAACAAAGAGATGATCTTGTGTGACCATGCGCCGACGATCCCCAAAACCACCTTCTCCATCGAGAACAAGATGGAGATGAAGGTTGAGGAGTCAAATGCGGTGTGGCACGGAGATGATCAGTCTGTGGCACTGCTGAGGTATTATTGAAGCCCAGGTTGCTTTGATAGTGGCCTTCAGTGTATCTGTATTTTTGGGTTGGGTGTTTCTCATCATCTTGACAATACCCCATAGATTCTCTATGGGGTTCAGGTCAGGCAAGTTGGCTGGCCAATCAAACACAGTAATATCATGGTCAGCAAACCATTTGGTAGTAGTTTTGGCACTGTGGGTAGGTGCTAAGTCCTGCTGGAAAAGGAAATCAGCATCTCCAAAAATCTTGTCAGCAGATGGAAGCATGAAGTGCTCTAAAATCTCCTGCTAGATGGCTGTGTTGATTTTGGACTTGATAAAATACAGTGGACCAACACCAGAAGATGAAATGGCACCCCAAATCATCACAGACTGTGGAAACTTCACACTGGGCTTCAAACACCTTGGATTCTGTGCCTCTCCACTTTTCTTCCAGACTCTAGAACCGTGATTTCCAAATTAAATGCAAAATGTACTTTCATCTGAAAAGAGGACTTTGGACCACTGAGCAACAGTCCATTTCTTTCTCTCCTTAGCCCAGATAAGACACTTCTGACATTGTCTCTGGCTCAGGAGTAGCTTGATATTAGGAATGCAAAAGTTGTATCCCCTTTCTTGAAGATGTCTGTTCGTGATGGGTCTTGATACACTGACACCAGCCTCAGTCCACTCCTTGTGAAGCTCTCCCAAGTTCTTGAATCAACTTTTCTTGACAATCCTCTCAAGACTGCGGCCATCCCTGTTACTTGTGCAACTTTTCCAGCCACCCTTTTCAGCAATGACCTTTTGTGGCTTGCCCTCCTTGTGGAGGGCATCAGTGATTATCTTCTGGACAACAGTCAAGTCAGCAGTCTTCCCCATGATTGTTGTTGTGTGTACTGAACTAGACTGAGAGATACACTGTGTTCATGCTGTTTTACTCAAACTCGAAATGAAATATTCTAATATTTTGAGATTTTTTTTATGTTTTTGTACTGTATGCCATACTGATTAAAATTAAAATAGAAAAATGCTTGAAACATTTTAGTTTATGTGTAATGAGTCTATAATATATAACATTTTCACTTTTTTAAATAACTGATGTAAAATATTGAACTTTTTCACAATATTCTAATTTTTTGAGATGCACTAGTGTGTATGTATATATATATATATATATATACACACACACACACACACACACACACTGTATATATATATATGCACATATATACATCATACATATATATATATATATATATATATATATATATATATATATATATATATATATATATATATATATAAGTTATTTGTGTTTAGTTCATGTTATTGCCCTGCTTTTGTTATAACTGTTTTTATGTTTTGTGTTCTGCAGAACAGGAACCTGCTGTAAACCAGTTTGTTAAACTGAGTCAGGCCCGTCTTAACTGTAACTGTACTGTTAATACTTTCCTGTATAATAAATGAAAATATATATCCATACACACACACACATACACACACACACATTATATATATACACATACACAGTGTAATACCTCACTCCATAATGTGAAACGCAACACATACACCTCGGGACTGTGCACCCTACACATACACCTCAGGACTGTGCACCTTACCTTACCTTGCAATACCGTACTTCATAATGTGTAATATTTTATTTTATAATGTGACTCGCTTCGTGCAATAATTTATAATGTGCAATACCTCACTCCATAATGTGAAACACAACACATACACCTCAGGACTGTGCACCTTACCCCCCTTACAACCTTTTTTTTTTTCTTCTCTACATGCTGTTTGCACTGTTATTGGAGTTGCTTTTAATCTCATTGTACATGTGTATAGTGACAATAAAGGCATTCTATCACGGGCGATTACTCTAAGACAACGAGGGAGGCTCAGCCTCCTCTAAAAATGACGAACATCGTGTAGGATGAATTGTGCTAGGCTTATGTTATAGCCGACCTTATAACATTGCTATTTCAGATCCAGAATCATAGAAATATATGTGCTCAACCCACTACAGTGCGAAATCATTCCCTTATAACTTTCTCCAGCTCGCCTAATGTGTGCGTGAGTTTTTCCCCCTCGTGACAGCGCGATGCAGCCCAGCCTCAGTGGATTGGGAGCTATGTGCTTGTCAATCTCAAAATGCAAGACGATTCTTGAACAAATACTGCGAAAATGCCTGCCCACGGAGTCTCACGGACTCCCAGCCTCAATGGACTTCAATGGCATTTGGGAGCTATGCGCTTTTCAATCTCAAAATGCAAGACAGTTATTGGACAAATACTGCGAAAATGCCCGCCTACGGACTCCAAGCCTCACATGGGAGGGACATGGCAGTTTCCGCGAGGAGACTGGTGATTGGTGAAAGCGGCTGGATATTTTCTTTGATTGACAGCTCGTTTCAACTATAGACAGGCAGCGGACAGTGTTGCCAGATTGGGCGATTTCCCTCCCAATTGGGCGGTTTTAAGTGCATTTTGGCGGGTTTTGAACATATTTTGGGCTGGATAACGTCAGCAGTATCTGGCAACATCAGTTCAGTCCCATGCGGATTCGTAAGTGCTGTGGTGTATTGTAAGAGATCGGCTTACATTTCGATTTCATTCATTACATACGGTTTCTACCAGCTTTTTTAGTTTGTATATATTTTCATTGTAAATAAAGTGTAAATATAGTGTTGTCAAGTTTGCTATCTTAGTTCCAGAAATTTTGTTTATTTGAGTGACTGAACTTGAACTTGAGGGGGCTAGTCAGCTACAGTGGTGCTTGAAAGTTTGTGAACCCTTTAGAATTTTCTACATTTCTGCATAAATATGACCCAAAACATCATCAGATTTTCACACAAGTCCTAAAAGTAGATAAAGAGAACCCAGTTAAACAAATTAGGCAAAAATATGATACTTGGTCATTTATTTATTGAGGAAAATGATCCAATATTACATATCTGTGAGTGGCAAAAGTATGTGAACCTCTAGGATTAGCAGTTAATTTGAAGGTGAAATGAGAGTCTGGTGTTTTCAATCAATTGGATGACAAATCAGGTGTGAGTGGGCACCCTGTTTTATTTAAAGAACAGGGATCTATCAAAGTCTGATCTTCACAACACATGTTTGTGCAAGTGTATCATGGCACAAACAAAGGAGATTTCTGAGGACCTCAGAAAAAGCGTTGTTGATGCTCATCAGGCTGGAAAAGGTTACAAAACCATCTCTAAAGAGTTTGGACTCCACCAATCCACAGTCAGACAGATTGTGTACAAATGGAGGAAATTCAAGACCATTGTTACCCTCCCCAGGAGTGGTCAACCAACAAAGATCACTCCAAGAGCAAGGCGTGTAATAGTTGGCGAGGTCACAAAGGACCCCAGGGTAACTTCTAAGCAACTGAAGGCCTCTCTCACATTGGCTAATGTTCATGTTCATGAGTCCACCATCAGGAGAACACTGAACAACAATGGTGTGCATGGCAGGGTTGCAAGGAGAAAGCCACTGCTCTCCAAAAAAACTTGCTGCTCGTCTGCAGTTTGCTAAAGATCACATGGACAAGCCAGAAGGCTATTGGAAAAATGTTTTGTGGACGGCTGAGGCCAAAATAGAACAATTTGGTTTAAATGAGAAGCGTTAAGTTTGGAGAAAGGAAAACACTGCATTCCAGCATAACAACCTTATCCCATCTGTGAAACGTGGTGGTGGTAGTATCGTGTTTTGGGCCTGTTTTGCTGCATCTGGGCCAGGACGGCTTGCCATCATTGATGGAGCAAGGAATTCTGAATTATAGCAGGGAATTCTAAAGGAAAATGTCAGGACATCTGTCCACGAACTGAATTTCAAGAGAAGGTGGGTCATGCAGCAAGACAATGACCCTAAGCACACAAGTCGTTCTACCAAAGAATGGTTAAAGAAGAATAAAGTTCATGTTTTGGAATGGCCAAGTCAAAGTCCTGACCTTAATTCAATGGAAATGTTGTGGAAGGACCTGAAGTGAGCAGTTCATGTGAGGAAACCCACCAACATCCCAGAGTTGAAGCTGTTTTGTATGGAGGAATGGGCTAAAATTCCTCCAAGCCGGTGTGCAGGACTGATCAACAGATACTGGAAACATTTACTTGCAGTTATTGCTGCACAAGGGGGTCACATCAGATACTGAAAGCAAAGGTTTACATAATTTTGCCACTCACAGATATGTAATATTGGATCATTTTCCTCAATAAATAAATGACCACGTATAATATTTTTTGTCTCATTTGTTTAACTGGGTTCTGTTTATCTACTTTTAGGACTTGTGTGAAAATCTGATGATGTTTTGGGTCATATTTTTGCAGAAATATAGAAAATTCTAAAGGGTTCACAAACTTTTAAGCACCACTGTAGCAAGAAAGCTGCACACGGATGCCAAGCATTGCTGATTTTAATTTTGGTGAAGCCATTTGCCAGTCTTCCTTTCGAGGAAAAAATTAAAATTAAAGAGCAGGGTAGACCAACGCCTCAAATTGACTTGGTGAAAAAGGTAGGGAATAATACTCGTTCCTTTCAGCTCTCCTGGTACGAGAAAGTGAATTGGCTAACAGCAAGTGACCCACATCAACAACAGTAAATAGGCTACTTTAGCAATATGTCATGGATGGACCAAAAATATAGAATCTATTTAAAATGTTTATGCTGAGTATATTATATTGGAATCTATGTTTTTCTGGATATGAATTAAACACCGCTACAATTTGGAAAACATTTTTAAACAAAAACACAGCCGAGGTCAATTTTTAAACAACATGCCACAATTTTAAAATATAAAATGTTAAAATATACCCCCCACCACCATCATGTATCTTGGACAGTAGGCTAATGGGCCAAAAGAACCTGTTATTTCACAGTTTGTGACGCTGCCAACAATCAGCCAGATCAGAGGCAAGAGTATGGGCAAAATTGATGTGTTTTTTCTTTTAAAATCTGGAAATATCGTAACCGACCAGCCTCCCCTGTTTGAAAGACTACCAGCCGCCACTGCATTCTATATTATATATGTGTATACTAGTGCATCTCAAAAAATTAGAATATTGTGAAAAAGTTCAATATTTTCCATCAGTTATTTAAGAAAGTGAAAATCTTATATATTATAGACTCATTACACAAACAAATGTTTCAAGCATTTTTCTATTTTAATTTTAATCAGCATGACATACAGTACAAAAAACCCCCTCAAAATATTAGAATATTTCATTTCGAGTTTGAGTAAAACAGTATGAACACAGTGTATCTCTCGGTCTAGTTCAGTACACACAACCACAATCATGGGGAAGACTGCTGACTTGACTGTTGTCCAGAAGATGATCACTGATGCCCTCCACAAGGAGGGTAAGCCACAAAAGGTCATTGCTGAAAAGGGTGGCTGGAAAAGGTGCACAAGCAACAGGGATGGCCACAGTCTTGAGAGGATTGTCAAGAAAAGTTGATTCAAGAACTTGGGAGAGCTTCACAAGGAGTGGACTGAGGCTGGTGTCAGTGACTACGTTTACATGCACATCCAAATCGAGCTGCTGTCGGTAATCGAGCTGAAGGTCCCAGCAGGGTGCCAGAGAAATCCAATTGTACATGGACACTTTGAAATCGAGCTATTGTGTGACGTGCATTGTGCACCCGAGCCACAGGTGGCGCTACATGCCCCATCATGTTGGTACACTTCCGGTTGTCGTCATGAAGAAGAGCTATTCAAGAGTGTAAACAAAGTTATCAGTTCCGTGTTCACAAGAAGGACGAGGACAGCAACATCGAGAGAGAGAGAGAAGATGGACGAAGCAGCTCAGCACTTGCTGAACATTCTGTACACCATCGCGTTGTACTTGAACTATACGCGAAATCTTGTAGTAATGGTTGTTGAAGAAGGAAGGAGACATCGTTAGATGATACTGGATGCTGCCTACCAAACAACCGATGCATTTATTCAGCTCAACCGTCAAGTACTCCTACCCCATGTTTCGTGCTCATATTGGATGCGGGTGAGAAGCAAAGACTGGTGGGAGAGGGTTGTTTTGAAAGAGTTCACAGATAGCAAATGGAAGGAGAATTTCCGCATGTCTCGCTCATCATTCAACCGGTTGTGCACCTTGATGCAAGATGTTATGAGACCCAACGACCTTACTGTGCGAGCACCGATACCCCTGCAGATGAGAGTTGCCATTGTTCTGTACAAACTTGCGAGCTGTGCAGAATATAGACTCATAGCCAACCAGTTTGGTGTACATAAAAGCACAGTGAAGAAGTTTGTCTATGCCTTTTGCAAAGGAATGGTGGCAACCGTCATCCACCAACTAATCAAGGTGCCCACAGCAGAGGAGGCCTCTGCCATCGCACGAAGATTTGAAGAGAAATTTCTCATTCCTCAAATCGTTGGCTGCATTGACGGCACACACATTCCGCTGTTGCCGCCAAGTGATGGCTACAAAGATTTCGTGAATCGAAAAGGGTGGCCTTCCTATGTACTGCAAGCTGTGGTGGACGATATGTACCGGTGAGTTGCATGGACAACATTATGCTTGTGCCTTTGTATGAATGTACATTCTTTGGTCTGCTGCTGATCTGCTCTTATTCTGTACATGAGGTTTACAATGTATGTCTGTGTAATGGGCAATTCCATGTAAATGTCAACCTCATCATGCAAAAATAAAGCAACATGTACGGTAATACATTAAAACCACTCCCAGAGATAAACAAATAAATAAACAAATAAATAAATACATACATAAATATTTTGATCACCTAATATGTCACTGTCAGTCTAATGTAAAACCCAAGCTAAAATCAACTTTGATCATGTACAATTCTATATTACTGCCACAAGCCACAGAAATGTATGCTAAAATCCACAAAACAGCAAAACAATAGCCATCCTAAATATTATTTAAGAACTTTGATAGTTTTAGCTGATATTTAGAGAGTTTTTCAAAGGGTTATGGTGGTTAAATTGCTGATTTTCTAAACATATGCCATGTCTATTTCAGACGCGTCACATCCATAACGCTGACTTTTCCTTCCGAAACTCTGCATGAAAGACAAAATATTTTAAACAAAGATTTTTTTAATATTCACCTTGGACCCCTCTATCAAATGGATATCTCCATTTCGACATTAGGTTTACAATTTCACAGAGTTTGATAAAAATGTACAGTCACCCAAGAAAAGTGATACTTTTTCTGTCACATCCATAATGCATCTTTTATTGGCATTTTCTGGCATGCCCTAGATGTACTATGGGAATTGTTCTTGTTCTATCACTTCTTCTCCGGTATGCTACAGCCTTAAAATATGCAACACCTGTTTAAATACTGGGAGACAATAAAACATGCACTGGGTCATTTGTTGCCATTTTGAGTTCAAGTGTCACGTCCATAACGCTGGAATTGCTCTAATCTGTATACTCTCAGGTTTTGGAACTGTTAGGACTAGGACTGTTTTTGGCCTCTAGAGGCCGCTGTTATTTCCTTTTCATGTCGTGTTTATTTTGGCCTCTAGAGGCCGCCACTGTTCCTGTGTTTTGTGTTTGTGTTAATTGCCTAATTATCTTCACCTGTGTCCTTAATTAGTTTGTCTATTTATACCCCTGAGTTCAGTCCTCTTGTCACGGAGTCTTTGTGCTGTTATGTTTATCTCCAGTTTCCTTTGTACTGTGTTTTTTGATCTTCTTAGCTTTTGAATTTTTGCACTTTGCTTTTCTTTTGGATTTTACTCTTTGGTTTTTTTTTGTCTTTTGTTTTGCCCTGTATATAGTGTATATAGTTTAAATAAACCTTTTGATTCTTTTTCTACTTCCGCCTCACGCCTCTGCATTTGAGTCATCCCCCTGGTGGCCTAGTGGGGGTTTGCTGGATTATCACACCAACGAACCAGGTTCGAATCCCAGCAAAACCCTAACAGAAAGACTCCGTCATGACCGACTCAGCAGAGGCTGCTTCAACTGTCTACCCGGCCAACCTTCAGGGAATTATGGCAGCTTTGACACGCTTCGGAGCGACCATGGACGCTCATGGACGTACGCTCACCAGCCAACGTGAGGCCCTCGCTCGCCACGAGGAACTGCTTCAGCAAATTGGGAAAACCCTGGCACAGCTGACATCTCTGCCTGCATCTCCTGCTCCTGATCCAGTTCCTGCTCCTGATCCAGCTCCCACTCCTGCTCCAGTGCCTCCTGCAATGCTGCCTTCTTCACCTCGCGAACCCAGCCTTCCTGCACCACAGAGGTATGACGGCAAGCACAGTGAGTGCCGAGAGTTCCTTACCCAGTGTCAACTCACCTTTGAGCTTCAGCCTACCACCTACACTACGGATCGCCGCAAGATTGCCTTTGTGATCACCTTATTAGCTGGTAAGGCGCGAGCCTGGGCTACTGCTATCTGGCAAAGACAGGGACCTGAGTGCTTTGATTTCCAGCTGTTTTCTGAAGAGATGCTTCGGGTCTTCGATCAGGCAGACATCAGTACCGACGCAGCCCGAAAGCTCATGTCCATCCGGCAAGGAGGAAGCGTCGCAGATTACGCCATCTCGTTCCGAACACTCGCAGCAGTAAGTGGATGGAACGAGACTGCCCTGGTGTCAGCCTTCCACCATGGTCTGTCTGACCCCATCAAGGACGGTCTGGCCTCTATTGGATGCCCAAGTGACCTCGAAACCCTCATCTCACATGCTATTCGTCTGGACAACAGGATGAGAGAACGCCACCAAGCCTTGAGCCCCCCCAGCCTCCCTACCTCTACCTGGAGACCGTCTACCTCCTTCAGTGACTGTCCAGAACCCATGCAAGTGGGTCGTACTCGCCTCTCCGCATCTGAGAGGGAGCGCAGAAGGAGGGACAAGTGCTGCATCTACTGTGGCAAGCCTGGTCACTTCCGAGCATCATGTCCCGAACTCTTGGGAAAAGGACCGCCCCGTCCAGCCGAGGGAGGGTTGTGACGGGGCCTACCCTCTCTCCCGGACTCCCTGGCCAAGGAATCTACATCCCGGTCTCCATCTCCTGGGGTGAGTCTGTCCACTCTTGTCAAGCTTTGATAGACTCAGGGGCGGCTGGGAACTTTATGGATATTCACTTCGCCCAAAGCATCAATATTCCGACTGCACCTCTTGAAGTCCCACTGTCTGTGTCTGCCCTCGATGGCCAAGCGTTAGGTGATGGAAGAGTCACCCAAGTTACTTCTCCAGTTTTCCTCCAGTCTCAAGGTCACAAGGAAGAAATATCCCTACACCTGATTCCTTCACCTGAGTTCCCAGTTATTCTAGGCCTTCCTTGGCTTACTCGCCACAACCCTCGCATAGACTGGGTAACAAGCCAGGTTGTGGAATGGGGCCCTGCATGCCATGCCTCTTGTCTGCTCTCTAGCTCTCCTGTGTCTCCTGCCGAGCCCCCTGATCTCACCGAGTTATCTCAAGTTCCCACAGAGTACTGGGATCTCAAGGAGGTATTCAGCAAGAGCAGGGCCGCCGTTCTTCCTCCTCACCGGGCCTACGACTGTGCCATCGACTTGCTCCCTGGGACTACCCCTCCTCATGGCAGACTGTTTTCACTCTCTCAGCCAGAACGCAAGGCCATGGAGGAATACCTCAAAGATGCCCTGGTCTCTGGGTTTATTCGACCCTCCACTTCACCTGCTGGAGCCGGCTTCTTCTTTGTCGGCAAGAAGGATGGGGGGCTCCGACCATGTATTGATTACAGGGGCCTGAATAAGATCACTGTGCGCAACCGATATCCCCTTCCGCTGATGTCCACAGCTTTCGACCTGCTCCAAGGCGCCACCGTCTTCACCAAGTTGGACCTACGGAACGCATACCACATCAAGCCCGGGCCAAGGTTCTCCAGTGGGGTCACTCTTCCCCTCTCACCGCCCACCCGGGAGCTCGGAGGACCCTGGACTTCCTGAAAAGACGCTTCTGGTGGCCTAACATGGAGAAGGAAGTAAGGTCATTTGTCCTGTCCTGTGAGGTTTGCACCAGAACCAAGAACCCACGACAGCGTCCCCAGGGTCTCCTGCATCCTCTGACCATTCCCCGGCGTCCCTGGTCCCACGTGGCAGTCGACTTTATCACGGGTCTCCCTGAGTCACAAGGTAACACGGTCATTTTGGTCTTAGTTGACAGATTCTCCAAGGCCTGCCGCTTCATACCACTGTGCAAACTCCCCTCTGCTCTTGAAACTGCGAAACTTTTGTTTAATCATGTCTTCCGAGTCTTTGGTCTTCCACAGGACATCGTCTCAGACCGAGGGCCCCAGTTCTCCTCCCGAGTGTGGCACGGGTTCTGCAAGGTCATCGGAGCCACTGCCAGCCTCTCCTCTGGGTTTCACCCACAGTCCAATGGTCAGACGGAGAGGCTCAACCAGGACCTGGAAACCACCCTGCGAGGCCTGGCTATGGATAACCCGACATCGTGGAGCACCTGGCTGCCATGGGCGGAGTACGCCCACAACACCCTGCAGTCATCGGCCACCAAGCTGTCGCCATTCCAGTGCCAATTCGGGTTCCAGCCACCTCTGTTCCCGGACCAGGAGGAGGACGCGGGGGTGCCCTCGGTCAACCAATATGTGAGACGGTGTCGCAAGACCTGGAGCAAGGTCAGGAAGACCCTCATACAGACCTCCAGAACCAACCAGACTCAGGCCAACCGCCATAGAAGACCTGCACACGCTTTCCGCCCTGGGCAGCGTGTTTGGCTGTCCACTAAGGACCTTCCACTGCGGGTGGAGAACTGCAAGCTTGCTCCTCGCTACATTGGCCCCTTCAAGGTGGTGCGCAGGGTGAACCCTGTCTCCTACCGGCTCCAGTTGCCCCGGACTCTGAGGATCAACCCCACTTTCCATGTTTCCCTGTTACGGCCCGTACTGACGTCTACGTATGCCCCTGCCCCTAGGAACCCCCCACCCCCCCGCATCTTCCAGGGGCAGACTGTGTTCACTGTGAATCGCCTGCTTGACTCCCGCCGGGTCCGCGGCGGGCTGCAATATCTGGTGGACTGGGAGGGCTATGGTCCTGAGGAGCGCTGCTGGGTTCCTGCTCGGGATGTCCTTGATAAAGAACTATGTCGGGACTTCCATTCGGCCCATCCGGATCGCCCTGGGAACGTCAGGAGACGCTCCTAGAGGGGGGGGTCCTGTTAGGACTAGGACTGTTTTTGGCCTCTAGAGGCCGCTGTTATTTCCTTTTCATGTCATGTTTATTTTGGCCTCTAGAGGCCGCCACTGTTCCTGTGTTTTGTGTTTGTGTTAATTGCCTAATTATCTTCACCTGTGTCCTTAATTAGTTTGTCTATTTATACCCCTGAGTTCAGTCCTCTTGTCACGGAGTCTTTGTGCTGTTATGTTTATCTCCAGTTTCCTTTGTACTGTGTTTTTTGATCTTCTTAGCTTTTGAATTTTTGCACTTTGCTTTTCTTTTGGATTTTACTCTTTGGTTTTTTTTTGTCTTTTGTTTTGCCCTGTATATAGTGTATATAGTTTAAATAAACCTTTTGATTCTTTTTCTACTTCCGCCTCACGCCTCTGCATTTGAGTCATCCCCCTGGTGGCCTAGTGGGGGTTTGCTGGATTATCACACCAACGAACCAGGTTCGAATCCCAGCAAAACCCTAACAGGAACATCAACTGCCAGATGCCAGGATGTGCACATGATGCCAACATCCTCAGGCAGTCGACATTGTTTACTGCGGCACATCAGCTATCAAAGGTTGGTAGTTTCTACACAAACATGACACTTCACAGACTTGATTCATAATCCTATAGCGTTTCAATAGTTCCATAGACGCTGCTAACATGCTCTGAATCTTTGGTGTTTTTGGGTAAATGCATAAAGGCTTCCATTTGTGTTGTGTTATGTAATAGGAGCCGAGAGACATCAATGGCACATCGATCAACCTCTTCCTGCTTGGAGATCCCGCATACCCATTCATGACCTGGTTGATGAAGGGCTACACCCATTCACCACGACTTACAGCTGAGCAAGAGTCCTTCAATGTATACCTCAGTTCAGCCAGAACTACAGTGGAGATCGCTTTCGGAAGACTGAAGTCACGCTGGCGTGTGTTGATGAAGAGGAGTGATTTCCACTTTACAGTCACACCACATGTCATTGCCACCTGTTGTGCACTGCACAATTTCTGTGAGCTTCAGAAGGAGATGGTCAATCCTGTCTGGATAGATGAAGCGGACCACCTTGGACAACAGTTGCCACAGCCCGTTGCCCGAGCCCACAACACACCCGGAGACTCTAGTGCTCAGGCTATTAGACATGCTCTAACAGACTACATGGCTGCAAACTTTCCTCTGTGCAGACCACATGGCTGCAAACTTTCCTCTGTGCAGACCACTGTTTTAGACCATGGTCTACTCAATTTGTGAAGCATACCACCTTGGACATCAGTTGTCACAGCCCGTTGCCTAGGCCCAGAATGCACCCAAGGACTCTGGTGCTCAAGCTGTTAGGCTTGCTCTAACAGACTGTATGGCTACAAACTGTCCTGCGCAGATCACAGTTTTGTTAGACAACTTATTTTGCACAATTGTATATTTTTCTAAAGTCCATTTTTTGCTTACAATTTAACTTATGTCTTAATAAACACACAAATAGTTCAATTGTTTTGTTTTTATTGGACATTCCTCAGGTGTTGGACACACATGTTTATGTACACAATTCACAGCTATGCAACAACTGTACAGATGTATTTGGTGATACAGTAAGTGAGCCAAATTTTAACAGTGCAAACAATGCCACAAAAAGAAAAGATTCAGCTGAGTGTCATGTACAGACATGGTGGCAGTGTTTTTTTTTTTTTTTAAACATAATTAACAGTACACATTGTGTACAGATGTGCTACAGTAAGAGTTTGATGCAGACAGTGCAGACTGCCACAGATATTTAATTTTTTTAAATAAAAATAATTAAACCAAGTTTGGCAGTCTTCATATATGGCGTATTCAAACAGTATTGCAACAAAGTACAAAGTAATAATACAAAAATAACAGCCAACGAAGCTGACTACAGGTCTATGTACGAGGAGCCATGCTCCTCAGGTGCCAGACCCGGGTGGCGATACCCGTCCGGCGATACCCGTCCAGCTACGAGTGCATGGGCGGGTATGTGTGCATGGACGGATGTGTGTGCGTGGATGGCATGATGGCATTCTGTAGGCAGTCAATGCTGTCCATCAGCCTAGACATTGCTCTGTCAGTGCCATCCATAATTCTGTTGACCAACTGTTCCTGGTGGATCTGGCTTTGATGGAGGGCCTGCATCCACACAGTCTGCATTGACTGGAGCTGATCCAAAACTACGTCTGTGGCTGGGGTCCCACGCCTTCATCTCCTGACCACTGCATAGAAAACAATATTAATTACCCTAATGTGCACTTTGCACAAAATGATGTACTGTGATAATGTTAAATTTCATCATGTTCACAGATATACTCACCAGGCGTGCTAGTACTGCTGGGCACAGCAGTAGTGGACGAAGTCTCAGTCTCCTCCCCTGTCTCACGCTCCACAGACTCTGTGCTGCTTGTGGAGGGGGATGCTGATGGCTCAGAGCCTGGTGATGATGGTGGCTCCAATAATGTCTCACTGCAGTCCTCTCTCTCCAATGTTGTCTCTACAAATCAGATGGAGTTGTCAGATAATGGGTTTGAATTAGGTATGCATTGTTTAGCCTCTTGATAATCTTTGGCTGCTTCTTCAGGAGCCAGCCAAACCGGTTTTTGGTCCCTTGGCTCCATGGGCAGGACACAGGGTAGACAATTGGGTGCTAATAGGCCATGTAAGTGTAGACTGCATAGTGCTACAAGTTTGAAACGCAGTTCAGCTTCATGCTAACTGCATTACAGCGTAGAATAGATTATGCACCACATCACCAGTACATTTGTAACAGCATGCTATATAGTAAATCTAAAATACATTTATTCTGCCTATAGATTGCATGGTATGAAACAGTAGTTTGGTCGACTGGGAAGTAGGCTATTGTTGCAGTTGAAATATCACCAGTCTAAATTAGCTCGTTAGCTGCAGAAACTCACCTGATTGAGGAGTGAATCCGATGTCCATGCCATTTTCAGTGGCTTGTGACAAAGGTCGGTGTCTAAGCAGCTCCTCGAGGATGTCTGCAAAAGGGCATGACTGAGGAACTTGTCTGATTATTCTTCTTGGCTTTAAAATAAGCCTGGTTCATGTGCTTCCAGCATACACGGATCTGCTCCGGGGTCCTCCTGTAGCCTGCGCTGGCCAACCGTTCCTCCACTTTCTTGAAGAGCTCTCCATTGTGCATTTTTCTCCCGTCCATGAATTTTAATATATTCAACTCCTTAAGCTGAATGAGCATGAACTCTGTCTCCTCATTGCTCCAGAAGTGCACGTTTCTGCTTGCCATTTTCTCTTCGTTTGTTCCTCCTGACCTCTTCTGCTGCTTGCTACTACTGTTGTCATGCCAACCGAGGCTGTTGTGTTTCCCGCTTGTGGTCTCGTCACTTCCGGAAGGGGCAGTAAGTAGCTCGACTACTAGCTCGATAGGGTATACATGCACTAAGTAGCTCGGCAGAAATCGCATAATCTAGGTCGTGTAGCTCGATTCCGAGAAATCAAGTTCGGTTCAATTTCAGCCAAATTAAGGTGTATACATGGCATTTTGAACTTCAATTTCAGTCGAGCAATGGCAGAAATTCGATTCTCTCTATGTGCATGTAAACACACTGACAGTATCAAGACCCATCACAAACAGACATCAAGAAAGGGGATACAACTTTTGCATTCCTAATATCAAGCTACTCCTGAGCCAATGTCAGAAGTGTCTTATCTGGGCTAAGGAGAGAAAGAAATGGACTGTTGCTCAGTGGTCCAAAGTCCTCTTTTCAGATGAAAGTAGTAGGAAGTTAGTGTTTCGAGGTCACTTGGGCATCTGATAGAGGCCAGACCATCCTTGATGGGGTCAGACAGACCATGGTGGAAGCTGAAACCAGGGCAGTCTCATTCCATCCACTGACTGCTGCGAGCGTCTGGAACGAGATGGCATAGTCTGCAACGCTTCCTCCTTGCTGGATGGACATGAGCTTTCTGGCTGCGTCTTTACTGATGTCTGCCTGATCGAAGATGTGAAGCATCTCCATAAACAGCTTGAAATCAGAGCACTCGGATCCCTGTCTCTGCCAGATAGCTGTTGCCCAAGCTCGTGCCTTACCAGCTAACAAGGTTATCACAAAGGCAATCTTGCAGCGATCCGTAGTGTAGGTGGTAGGCTGGAGCTCAAAGGTGAGTTGGCACTGGGTAAGGAACTCCCAGCACTCACCGTGCTTGCCGTCATACCTCTGTGGTGCAGGAAGGCTGGGTTCGCGAGGTGAAGGAGGCAGCATGGCAGGAGGCACTGGAGTGGGAGCAGATGGTGGAGCAGGAGCCGGATCAGGCTGAGGAGATGCAGGCAGAGGAGTCAGCTGTGCCAGGGTTTTCCCAATCTGCTGAAGCAGTACCTCGTGGTGAGCAAGGGCCTCACTTTGGCTTATGAGCGTTCGTCCATGGTCGCTCTGAAGCATGTCAAAGCTGCCATAATTCCCTGAAGGTTGGCCAGGTATACAGTTGAAGCAGCCTTTGCTGAGTCGGTCATAACGGAGTCTTTCTGTTAGGGTTTTGCTGGGATTCGAACCCGTGTCGCTGGTGTAGTGATCCAGCAACCCCCCACTAGGCCACCAGGGGAATGACTCAAGTGCAGAGGCTTGAGGCGAAAGTAGAATAGAAAAAAGCAGTTTATTTACAAATGCAAAAAAAAAATCCAAAAATCTAAAGTAAAACAACAAGTAAAATCCAACACTCAGAAGATAAAGGGAAAAATAAAATATCCAACAGTTCAAAGTCCAAAAAAAAAAGGAAAGGCAAAAATGCAGAACGCTCAGAAGATCCAAAAAGTACAAAGTCCAAAGAAAGCAAAAAATATCAAAAACACAAGGGCACAGGCAAGGTACATGGGCCAGCAGAACCTAGCACTAGACAGCATAGCATAAAGACTCCATGACTAGGGACCAAACAGAGGGAGTATAAATACACAAAATAAATTGAACACAGGTGACGATAATGAGGACTAGGCGGGGCACAAGGCACAAGAAAAACAAAAGGCACATGGTAGTCAAAACAAACACAGAACACAGAAGCAGTGGTGGCCTCTAGAGGCCAAAACAAACATGACAAGAAAAACATAACAGCGGACTCTAGAGGCCAAGACAGCCCCCAGTCCTAACAATACCCGTACAGTGTAATCACAAAACAGTATCATATTTGAACCGACAACAGTTACCGTATCATTTCCCACTATGCCCTCCTTTGTTCCTAATAACCAGATTTATCACGTTTAATTATTAACAATTATAATAATAATAAATCAATATAAAACCCAGACATCTACAGAAGATTTTCAATAAATAGGGGGCAGGGAAGCTCACACACTCCAGCAGCGAGTGATCTGTGATGAGATGATTTTGAGAAGCAAAAAAAAAAAACTCTCAACACCAGCAAGTGTGGATTAAAGCAGAAAATTTCATTAGGTAAAATCATTTTAGAAATTTTAGAAATCATTACATTCTTGTTTTTTCAATAAAAATAATATTTTTTAACTTTATAATGCTTAGTTACGGTACGTGCCGGGGCTCTGTCAGTCATTGATAGCCCAACTAATCACATCACTGTGGTTCTTTTCCTGATCCTTGGCATTGTTTTTTTTTCTTTGTTGATAATGTGTTACTGTATGTGATAAACACGGTTCATTAAAAAGGCCCAGAGATTTTCACTTCTGCTGCATGCCCCCTCCTCTCTGCAAAAATTGTGTCTTCCTCTCAAGGCGCTAACTGTCTCCATTGTATTGTGAACAGCCACTCCACCCCCCACTGAGGTTGCTATTCATGAATGGTAATTTGGTTTTAGGTTACACCCCAATTTCAATGACAATTTACTCTGCCAAGCTCACAATGTCAGAGGACGGAGGACTGGAATTAGTGCCCCAAAAAACACAATTTCAGCTTGGAAAAACTACAGATGGTATAACTTCAGGAAGAAAATAAACATTTATTTCACACTAAGAAAAGCAGGCTCACTACACATGGAGGCTATACAAAGCACAGAAATGTAGCATACAGTTGTCCCATCTAGCAGTTTCCACATTCCCGTGGTGAGTCTTTCCTACGGTACATTTGCCACAGGTGTATTTGTGGCAGCGTACACAAAGTTCAGTGCTTCTGTTATTATTGCAGAGTATGCGCACCTGGCACTGTGTCTTTTTCTTCTGGGAAACTTTCATCTCACGCTGCTGTTTGTGTTCTTCCCCTTGTGCCTTTTCCTGCAAAAGCCTGTTTTGAAGTTCCTCTGCAAGCTCCAGCAGGAACAATTGGCGACTTTCTTTGGATCCTGTACATGCTGTGTACAAGATGTGCATTTGTGACAGCCATGTCAAGCAGGTTGTAAAACACAGCCATGGGCCATCTCCGTGTTCCTGCATGCACCGAGTAGTTGCATAATTTCTGGTCCATGATATCAACGCTGCATTTGAAATGGTTGTAATCAACAACAGTGTTTGGTTTTTGCTTTTGGGTGTCCACAATTTCCATTTTCTGATGCATGGTGCTCAGAAGACAAACAGATTTCTTTTTTTTTTGTTGCAAACAACATCAGCAAGGCACTTCCAGATGTGAACACCTGTGTGGAGTACAACTGGCGCCCCGAGGTTTCCTTTGCAGTTGCTGGTAGCTCCTGACGATTTTTGTTGATGGTGCCAAGCAGAGTTGTTTTTCGTTGAAGAAGCCTGTTAGCCAAAGACAGAGAGGTGAAGAAATTGTCCATATTTACAGCCCTTCCCTGGTCCATACGGTAAATGGTTCCATCAATTTCAAAACAACATTCTCTGATAGCCTCTCTCCCGTTGGATGAGTGGGATCTTTTCCCAAGTAAGGGATGGCATTACACATGTATTTTGTGTCCAGATCTGCTGCAATCCAAAACTTGATTCCAAACTTGTCAGGGTTGGATGCGATGTACTGCAGAAAGGGACAACGAACCTTTGAAGGAAATAACTGCTCATGCATGGTAACATGTTGCCCTGGACTGTAGGATGACACACAATTCTGAACAAACTCCTGCCAGATGTCTGAAATTGCTGCAAATTTGTCCGTTGTATGTGCTCCTTGCGGGTGTCCTTGTTGTCGAAACGAAGGTACCGCTTTATTTCAAGACAGCGGTTACGGGGCATTATGGCTTTGATATCTGGGTTGCCGAATCTATTGGCCCACATGAGTCGCATGGCACCAATGTAGCCCTTGGCAGCCCTTCGAAAAAGGATTGCAAGGAACGCCATCAGCTCGAAGACACTCATCTGCCAGCTGGGATTTGTTCTATGGCCCTCCTGGACTGTGCAGTCTCTGATGGCCAACAACATGCTGATATCCAACAAATACAGGAAGCTTTGAAGGCGACTCGTGATTTTGCGTGTTGCAAACTCTGTTGGCCTTCCAGATCCATTGAATGCTGTCTGTGGAGTTTCATGAGCAGAAAAGTCTCCAACTTTGTGGTGGAACCACACAGTGCCATCTTTCGCCTTCTCTGTGGATCCAGATGTTATGCCCACATCTGCAACTTTTTGTTTTTTTATTACAAGGGGGGTTGATGTGCGTTGTGTTTTCCTCCTCATCTGATTTGGCCTCTGTGTCTGAACTGTCCTGCTCAATCACATACTTGGGTTAGGGTTAGGGTTTCCGGAAAGATCCACGTCCTGGCCTAGGCCAAGGCCATGTTGTGCACTGTCCTTCCCAAGCCCCATCCTCAATGCTCCACAAGTGCCTGGTCAGTACCCTCATCTTATATTTGGGTTATTATTCCATTATTATTTGAGGCTAGGTTTTGGGCTAAGGCTAGGGGTTGGGTTAGGGGTGAGCTCAGGTTGGGGTTAGATCCAGGATTTGGGGTTAGGGTTCGAACTGATCCTTCTTGGTTGCCTTGGTTGTGACATTGTGAAGTCTGGTTAGGGTTAGAAACAAAGAGGCTATTTCTCAGGTAACACAATAATTAGGCTTCTTTACACAACAATGGGAGGCAGGTAATGGTACATTAGACTTATTCACAAATTTGGGGGGGATTTCATTGCAGACTAAAGTCTGCACTTTGGGCCTTCTAGTGTTAAAAATATGTTGTTAACTCAAAACACTTCTTATTCATTGCAAAACGTTTATTTCAGCGCTGTATACAGGTATTGAGCACACAATGTGACTGCTTTTATGCAGTAGCCTAATAATAATAGAACAACCCGAAAATTGCAGGGTAACCCCAGACGTGCGCAAGTGATGTGCTACTGGCAAAAGAGCCAGCGACATATGAAAAAAACCCACACCTTGGACCAAATACATATTATTTTCGGCACGCTGCTCCACCAGTCTGTAATGGTATTTTTCATGTGATTACATTATGGTGTAAATATGGTCTTGAGAAAAAAAAAATCATGTTTGCAGACCTTTTGTTAAAATCGCTAAAAGTGATGTTGTAATATTGAAACAATGGGTCTTACAGGGTATACTACAGTATGGCATCTAACCTTTTGTAATGCATAACAGCTCGTTTGGCTGGAATGTGCAAGCTGCCCAACCCCCCGCCCCCCATTCAGTGAAAAGGGACCATTCTCACCTGTCTTTGAACAATGCAAAAGGCATCCCCCAAAACAGAACATTCAGAACCTGTTTTTCTGTCTCCTATAAACTGCTAAGAGCAAACACTCAGAACACACACTGAAAAAAATGATACTTTGGATAAACTGTGGAAAAACCGAATTAAATTAAATTGCTGTAATTACAATTTTATTAAGCTGTCTTACATATCTTAAATTTATGATTCAGTTCAGAACTATAATTTTTCAATTTACTTTAAAATAATGTTTTCCGGGCGGCACGGTGGTGTAGTGGTTAGCGCTGTCGCCTCACAGCAAGAAGGTCCTGGGTTCGAGCCCCGGGGCCGGCGAGGGCCTTTCTGTGTGGAGTTTGCATGTTCTCCCTGTGTCTGCGTGGGTTTCCTCCAGGTGCTCTGGTTTCCCCCACAGTCCAAAGACATGCAGGTTAGGTTAACTGGTGACTCTAAATTGACCGTAGGTGTGAGTGTGAATGGTTGTCTGTGTCTATGTGTCAGCCCTGTGATGACCTGGCGACTTGTCCAGGGTGTACCCCGCCTTTCGCCCGTAGTCAGCTGGGATAGGCTCCAGCTTGCCTGCAACCCTGTAGAAGGATAAAGTGGCTAGAGATAATGAGATGAGATGAGATAATGTTTTCCTTCAGTCCAAAGTCAAAACCAGTGGTCAAAAATCCACAGCCAGATCAACGAGAGACTGAAGCCCCCAAAAGGTTTACCCTGAGTCACAGCGCTTTGGCTTTTAGTGACTTTTTTGTATTTGTTTGTTTGTGATAGCACTACTGTTTGTACCTTCAATAAAAATGCACAAATGGCAAACATCTTTCTACTGTCTTTCTTGTTACATTAATAATAGTTTGATTCCAACCCGTGACCTACAGCCTACCGTACTGTAGGTTATTCCCCTCAGATCACCTACGTGACCATCACAAAGGGAAAAAAAATCAAACAATAAATTAAATAAGTAAATAAAAATTTGTTTAGTGTTCGGTTTTGATTGTGATATCTGTTGTTGATTTCTCTCCTATGACATCCACAAAATCTATGCAAAAGGGGAAGAGGGAGGGGGGGACATGGGGTGTATACTTCAGCTCAATAGAACACCGGGTTTTTTGTAGCCGTTAGCTTGCGCTGTGGAAAAAATGGCAAAAAAATAAGAAAGCTTACTAAAATTTTTTAAATGAATTCTCCAACTTGTTTTGTAAACCCTTTATTTCTTAACTATTACTTGAATTGATTGCACTTATGTTTGCTGGCACTGCTTTTAAATTATTCTCTTTTTTGGGCTTTTTCCACCTTTATTGGATAGGACAGTGTAGAGACAGGAAATGAGCAGGAGAAAAACAGGGAGAGCTCAGGAAATGACCACAGGTCAGAATCAAACCCAGGTCCCCGGATTTATGGTATGGCGCCTTATCCACCTGAGCCACGAAGTCCCACTGGCAATATGTTTAAATACCCTACTTTAATCCTTAAAATGAGTCAGTTAACTCATGTCTTGTGTGATCTGATCTTCAATGGTGAAATAAACCGGTTGTGATATGAGTACAGTCTGTTATTTTAGAAGATAAATTTAATATATAATTTAATATATAGCCTAATAAAAAATAATATTTTATAACATAATATCACGACATATTACTGTCTAAGGGCGGCATGGTGGTGTAGTGGTTAGCGCTGTCGCCTCACAGCAAGAAGGTCTGAGTTCGAGCCCCGTGGCCGGTGAGGGCCTTTCTGTGTGGAGCTTGCATGTTCTCCCCATGTCTGCGTGGGTTTCCTCCGGGTGCTCTGGTTTCCCCCACAGTCTAAAGACATGCAGGTTAGGTTAACTGGTGACTCTAAAATTGACCATAGGTGTGAATGGTTGTCTATGTGTCAGCCCTATGATGACCTGGCGACTTGTCCAGGGTGAACCCCGCCTTTCGCCCGTAGTCAGCTGGGATAGGCTCCAGCTTGCCTGCAACCCTGTAGAAGGATAAAGTGGCTAGAGATAATGAGATGAGATGAGATAATGTTTTCCTTCAGTCCAAAGTCAAAACCAGTGGTCAAAAATCCACAGCCAGATCAACGAGAGACTGAAGCCCCCAAAAGGTTCACCCTGAGTCACAGCGCTTTGGCTTTTAGTGACTTTTTTGTATTTGTTTGTTTGTGATAGCACTACTGTTTGTACCTTCAATAAAAATGCACAAATGGCAAACATCTTTCTACTGTCTTTCTTGTTACATTAATAATAGTTTGATTCCAACCCGTGACCTACAGCCTACCGTACTGTAGGTTATTCCCCTCAGATCACCTACGTGACCATCACAAAGGGAAAAAAAATCAAACAATAAATTAAATAAGTAAATAAAAATTTGTTTAGTGTTCGGTTTTGATTGTGATATCTGTTGTTGATTTCTCTCCTATGACATCCACAAAATCTATGCAAAAGGGGAAGAGGGAGGGGGGGACATGGGGTGTATACTTCAGCTCAATAGAACACCGGGTTTTTTGTAGCCGTTAGCTTGCGCTGTGGAAAAAATGGCAAAAAAATAAGAAAGCTTACTAAAATTTTTTAAATGAATTCTCCAACTTGTTTTGTAAACCCTTTATTTCTTAACTATTACTTGAATTGATTGCACTTATGTTTGCTGGCACTGCTTTTAAATTATTCTCTTTTTTGGGCTTTTTCCACCTTTATTGGATAGGACAGTGTAGAGACAGGAAATGAGCAGGAGAAAAACAGGGAGAGCTCAGGAAATGACCACAGGTCAGAATCAAACCCAGGTCCCCGGATTTATGGTATGGCACCTTATCCACCTGAGCCACGAAGTCCCACTGGCAATATGTTTAAATACCCTACTTTAATCCTTAAAATGAGTCAGTTAACTCATGTCTTGTGTGATCTGATCTTCAATGGTGAAATAAACCGGTTGTGATATGAGTACAGTCTGTTATTTTAGAAGATAAATTTAATATATAATTTAATATATAGCCTAATAAAAAATAATATTTTATAACATAATATCACGACATATTACTGTCTAAGGGCGGCATGGTGGTGTAGTGGTTAGCGCTGTCGCCTCACAGCAAGAAGGTCTGAGTTCGAGCCCCGTGGCCGGTGAGGGCCTTTCTGTGTGGAGCTTGCATGTTCTCCCCATGTCTGCGTGGGTTTCCTCCGGGTGCTCTGGTTTCCCCCACAGTCTAAAGACATGCAGGTTAGGTTAACTGGTGACTCTAAAATTGACCATAGGTGTGAATGGTTGTCTATGTGTCAGCCCTATGATGACCTGGCGACTTGTCCAGGGTGAACCCCGCCTTTTGCCCGTAGTCAGTTGGGATAGGCTCCAGCTTGCCTGCGACCCTGTAGAACAGGATAAAGCGGCTAGAGATAATGAGATGAGATGAGATTACTGTCTGTTTGTCACTAAAGTGTTTTCTAAGATCATAATGTCTGATATTATTATTATTATTATTATTTTTACACACACAATAGGCGTGTGTGCGTAAAGTTATAGTAAACCACCCCCCGCCTTTTTTTTTTTTTTGAGTCGCCGGACCCACCCACCTCCTGCGTTCTGGGACCTCCCACTTCACAAATTAAGCACTGGCTTTTACCCATTAAAAAAAAAAAGTTTCATACATGGTCTTCTAGCCTGAGAGGGGAGTAAATTGCAGGAGGCTGTAGGTCCCGAGTCAGAATCGAACTACGTACCGCACTATCATGAGGCATGCAGTGTGACCCCTGGGCTACCAAGGCGCATATAATCCCTGCCTGTTTCCCTTCACATACCGTACATAAATCACCTGTCAGATCTGTTGAATTAATTTTTAATTATACTGACATTGTGCTGTAACCGATGAGTAATTTCATTTCTATTAGGATTTCCCAGTGTGATTGGCAGCTGCAGCAGTGTTGCGCTTCTTTCAGAAAACATATTCAAACTCACTGTATGAGCGCATTAAAATCTTATGGCTTTTTAACTCACGGTGAAACTCCTCCGGGTTGAATTAACTAACTGAAATCAGCTGTTCTCAGCGTTTGATAAACCTGTTTTGTGAAATGGACAATCACTGCTCCTCCCCGTGGAAAAATGAGGAATAGCAGCTGGTTTTCACACAAGCTGCTTAGGGGCGTCACCAGTCAGGACTGCATTGACTACGTCATTGTGGGGGATAAATTATCTGCACTGACCAATCGGCAGACAGTCAAGAACCAGTCAGGGGATGGCCAAGGGCCTGCAGAGGGCCAGTCACGGAAACATGGAACAAATTCAATGGCTGTTATGGTAAATCAAAGTCATCAGCGTAAGTCATATTTCATCTCACACACTCACTATCACATTACCACAAACTCTCAAAGTCCTGTGACAATTGGCAAACGATGAAAACAGCAGGTGTGGATACACTGGAAGCTGCAGTTGTGACCCTACATGCAGGCGGCTCAAGACACTGGTCGTCAGTCCTTGACTGAGACAGCAAAGGCTCCCGGCAACATCTTGAGTGACTGAGCAGTCCTCTTCAGGAACGCACTGCTCACCCCCGTAGCCTGGGGAGGGGGCTAGAAAAGGTGCCCTAAACATTGCCTGTCTCAACTAACCCGGGCCAGTTTACCACAACTGGCAGAGATCCCCATCATGCAGTAGAAACACATGCAACACAAAAAACAACAAACAGATACCGATCATAGTTGGCACATGGAACGTTCGAACACTGTTAGACAAAGATGATTCGAATAGACTGGTTAGAAGAACAGCACTCGTAGCAAAGGAGTTGTCAAGATGTAAAGTGGACATTGCTGCCCTGAGTGAAACTCGTCTTGCTGAAGAAGGACAACTGAGAGAGCAAAAAGCTGGATACACCTTCTTTTGGAGTGGGCGTGGGAAGGACGAACGTCGTGAGTCAGGAGTTGGCTTCGCTATCAAAAACGACCTAATAGGCAAGCTAATTAGCCTACCCAAAGGAGTCAACGATCGGCTCATGACGCTTACTCTTCAACTATATGGAAAGAGAAACACTACCATTGTCAGCTGCTATGCCCCTACCATGACAAACCCCGATGACATCAAGGACAAGTTTTATGAGGAGCTAGACACTATCATTGCTTCCATACCTAAACAAGACAAACTAGTGGTTCTTGGGGACTTCAATGCCCGGGTCGGGTCGGATGTAGAAACGTGGGGAGAAGTCATTGGGAAGCATGGCGTTGGATCATGCAACAGCAATGGTCTACTCCTCCTCAGTCTCTGTGCCCAGCACCGGCTTAATATCACAAACACACTCTTTCAGCTGGCAACCAGAAACAAAACCACCTAGATGCACCCACGTTCAAAACACTGGCATCTCATAGACTATGCCATTGTTAAAACCAGAGACAGAAATGACGTGCGAGTGACAAAGTCAATGTGTGGAGCAGACTGCTGGACGGACCATCGCCTCATCATATGCAAACTTAACTTCTCCATTCAACCACCTAGGCGCCCACAGGGAAAGAAACCACCCAAGCGTCTGAATGTCGACAAGCTGAAAAATGTCAACATCAAGCAGCAAGTAGCCAGTGAGCTGGATAGGAAACTTGATTCATTGCCTAGAGCCTCCTATTTTCCGTTTCAAAAAACATTAAATTCCGTTTCAGAGAATGGCTAATTCTGTTTCAAACAATTTGTTTTAGTTATATGCTCAAATGACAACTAAATTGGCATTTTTAGATTTTCAACATATAAAATACATAATTCAGAATCAGAATTCTTAAGTACATGTAATAAATGCATGAAATTTTATGTTTCAGGTAACTGGTGTTGGGAGGCATCTGCATGTTTGTTGTCCTTGTGCATCTATCCCTGTAATCCTGCTTTACTGGCCTGCTGTAGTACAACTTCATATAAAGCTTTAAACTTTCTGTACACAGTCTACACTAAATTTCACTTCACTGAAAATGTGTTTCTTTCATTTATTTAAGACTGTAGTTAATTAGTGCTGTTAACTTGATTGTTGAATGGCTCCTGCTATTTTCTTTAAAACTTTATATTGTATATTAATACTTTTATGGTTATCCTTACTCTTTATACATGTACAATTAAATAAAAACAATCTCAGTTATCATTTTATCCATGTTTTTCAAACTTTTATTCGTTGTTATGCTTACAATGTTTTCAGTGCAACGACAGGTCTAACAAAGTGTGTGACAGTGTCCATTTAATATATACTTTAAATGATTCAAGTTATTTAACAGTTAATTCTATTATTAGTTTAATTTACATTTTGCCTGTAAATTATTAATTTAATAATGCACAAGTCATTCTTTGGAACATAACTTCTTATTTAAGAACATAAACCATTAAATCATGAAAATAATCAGTTGCTATTATATAATGTTAAACTGAAAAGCCTTCGTGCAAACTACTAATGGAAATCTGACTGTTCAAAATCTGCCTTCAAGATCACCATTATAATATAGCATTAGGAGTCCCTTTGTGCTTGAAAATATTCCGTGGCCACGCATTAATAACGCATGGGAACGAGATCCTATTCCGTGGCCATGACTTGTTTAATGTGTGGGAACGAGATGATGATTATTAGGTGGCCACGAATTAATAACGCGTGGCCACGAGAAGTGTTAGTCATTTCATCACTGAGACTGTTGACTTTTTGGCATCAGTAGCTTCAGCCGCAAATATGGACAAGTTTGATCTGATTGTTTTATTTTAATCTAGGAATGAATTATAATGATATCTTTAAATCACTTGCAGTTAGACATGGAGTAATTCTGAGCAAGAGACACTTAATTCGACTGCTCAAAAAGCACGGGCTCAAACGTAGACAATATGCTGACCTTGGGGAAGTTATAGATTTCATCACACAGGATAAATCCTGTATTTATTGCACAATTGATGGCCACTCAAAAACTGGACATCATCCCATCAGGCTGGAACTTGAATCGTCTCGTGGCCACGCGTTATTAATTCGTGGCCACCCAATAATCATCTCGTTCCCACGCATTAAGCAAGTCAAGGCCACGGAATAGGATTTCGTTCCCACACATTATTAACTCGTGGCCATGGAATATTTCACCTATGTCACCAGAGGGGCTCCATAGATTCCGTTTCTGAGCACTAATTCCGTTTCTGACCCCAATTTCCGCGATTTCTGTCCGTTTTCCATGATCGCGGAAAATCGGAGGCCCTAATTGCCCTTAAACTCTGGCAACATTGAGCTGGACTGGGCAGAATTCAGGAATACTGTACACTCGATTTGCAGTGATATACTGGGTCCTAAAACGCACTCTCACCAGGACTGGTTTGATGAAAACAATGAGGCCATAGATAAGCTGCTTGAAGAGAAGAACAAGCTCATAAGGCTAAACCTCTCAAACAAGACTCCAGCCAACATAGCTGCTCTATGCCAAGTAAAGCAGACAGTCCAGACTGAATTAAGGCATATGAAGGTGTAGGTGTAATTAATGGTTTTGTGTATTTAGGATTGGATAAGTGATCACTCTTTAATAATTACATGAAATCAGTCTCATTAAATTTGAAGGTTAATAATTAAAATGAATCAATCCTATTGAATCGTTTAATTTGACTCATTTGAATTGAATCATACCATAGAATCAGTCTCATTTGAATCGTTTGAAGTGAATCATTCAGTGAATCGAATCAGTGAACCGAATCAGTGAATCATTTAGTGAATCATACCATTAATCCTGGTACTTAACAATAAATTACCAGACAGCTAAAATGGTATATCATTATTGATCACTTACCATATTACAAATTTTCTACACCTTTCCTTGAATTCTTTGCGATTGGGCCACTTCAAAATATTGAAACAGCAGATAGACACCACACACAATTTCAATAATAGTGGAGTTTATTATAACAAAGATAAAAATAATAATCAGTTGGAATATATACAGTGAGGTGTGTGTGTGTGTGTGTGTGAGAAAGAGAGGGAGAGAGAGAGACACCTTGGGTCTCTCTTGAGACGGTTGGCTCTTAAGGCTAATTCCACGTGTCTGTGGGAGGAGTTAAGTTTCAAGGAATTTGGTCCGTGCCAAGGCGTGTTATCTGCACTCTTGGAGGAGGGGAATCCTCATGATTTAGTGAGCACGTGTTTTCTAAGTAACAAAGAAATTCCACACTCATAACATTATCAAACCCCCTGAAATCTTAATAAGGTCAAAATGTGTGTTAAGGGCGGCACGGTGGTGTAGTGGTTAGCGCTGTCGCCTCACAGCAAGAAGGTCTGGGTTCGAGCCCCGTGGCCGGCGAGGGCCTTTCTGTGCGGAGTGTGCATGTTCTCCCCGTGTCCGCGTGGGTTTCCTCCGGGTGCTCCGGTTTCCCCCACAGTCCAAAGACATGCAGGTTAGGTTAACTGGTGACTCTAAAATTGACCGAATGTGAGTGTGAATGGTTGTCTGTGTCTATGTATCAGCCCTGTGATGACCTGGCGACTTGTCCAGGGTGTACCCCGCCTTTCGCCCGTAGTCAGCTGGGATAGGATCCAGCTTGCCTGCGACCCTGTAGAACAGGATAAAGCGGCTACAGATAATGAGATGAGATGAGATGTGTGTTAAGGAGATTGCGGATATTAGTAAAAGAATAAGAGAGAGACAGACATGCACAAACTTATGGATTAACCAATTTTAAATCAACAAACAAATGATAGAGAACCAAAATTCAGTGTATACACTTCATTTAACCTCATATAACTTCACATTAAGTGAATAACTAATTCCTAAGACTAATCTTTCGCCCAGTGCCTGTTCTTACTGCAAAACTTTCGTCTTCTGTAGAAAGCAGAGTCTCTTCCGTGGAAATGGCAGGCTGCTGGAGAAGTTGCGCTTCGGTGAGAGAGAGAGAGAGAGAGAGAGAGAGCGGTTGCTCTGAAGTTTTCTTTGAAGATCTTTGTAGCTCGTGAGAAGAAAGTTCTGATCAGACAGGGTTAGGACGGTCCAGCCACTCCCAACACCAATAAAACTGCCTATTTGGTTGCAGTCTAGTACGTACTAAAAGAATGACTGAAAAAACAAACCGGTTTATAACTCACTTGAGTTAAAGCACGTGTGTGTTTCCGGAGTCCACCATGATCAAGGGTGGATAGAAGGAGGAGAACGTTCTAAAACGTGTCTCTTGCAGGAAAGAGTCGTGGTTTCGGACGGTCCGATGGTGAGCGTCCCTCTATGGTCTGTCCTCCGCTGAGTCCAGACACCAGAGACAAAGAATAATGGAGTTTCCAAGTCTCTTATGTGAAACCTGAGGAATGATGTACGTGATCCCGCCCAGGCGTGACGTAGTCAACGCGGAAGTTGGCTGGGAGTTGTAGTTCTTAGACACAAGATGGCGGCATGATACCTACATTCCCCCTTTTGGTCTCAGGGGTATGACGGAGTCGTAGCACTGAGAGCACCGTACTGTATCATCGCCGTGTCCATAGTCCTTGAGGTAGACTTGTTCCGTATAGTTCATGGTGTCCTGTGAAGACTGTGTAAACTTGTGAGTTCCAGTGAGACAGTTGGAGGTAGAGGCATTTGAGTATACAATCACCATAGGCACTTGGGCATAGAGTCACGATCTAACTAGATTAGGGTTACCTCAAAGTTCAAACAGTGAACATTACATATTTTTCCAGTGAAGACTACATATATACTTCATTTCAGTGCAGGCTACATATTAAATATACTTCATTTCCTACTCAAAGAAAATAATAAAACAAGGAAAGAGAGGAAGTGGAGTAGAGAAAAGAAGTGTTAGTGTTTAGGGTGTTAAACCTAATCTTCTGGCAAGGTAACAGCAACAGGTGGTTTGGCCAGAAAGCGTGCGCTACTATGGCCGAAGCTGTCAGGAACACAGACCCCCTTATCCAGCTTGGCGTATAGCGTCGCTACTCGTTTGTGTAGCATGCATGCGATACCAGCAGAAAAGACCCAGCCACAGAGAAGAAGTCCCAAAATAATCAGACTTGGGTCAGATTCGAGGTCAAGTGACCCTCTGACCCGGTTTTGGGAGACTATGGTCGAAATTCCATTCTGATCTACACTAAATTTCACCGTTTTGGTCCCTTCAACCAGCAATTGCTGTTGGAGGGTGTTACTGATCTCAAGATCATAACCTTCGAAGGCATCTATCATCTCAATCTCTGAATCGTACTGGTCAGTACTAAGATGGTGTAGGGTGATGTCACCTATGTGAATGGTGGCTCCCTGTGGTACACTAAGGAACACCGTTTGGTTTGGGATTTTCATTCTTGTGGCTGTGTGGTGCTGGTTGTATGACATCAAGATTTCAGTTTTTGGAGTGTTAACAACCCACTGACTACCAGCTCTTTCTACTCTAGTTTCCATATCCTCGTCCTTTGTGGACATTTGACCTACACACTTTTGTTCGGGCGCTTTCGCCCTCAGACCGCACAGGCGATCTGTAGTGTCTCTAAGAAATGGGTTGCTTGGGCAGACCCAGTGGATGTCTTTAGTGGAGGTGCACATGTCTAGGTTGGGAATAAAGTAGACAGAGGGGTTGTCGTCATGGTATGCTACCATGGGTGGTGTTTGTATGTGTATACGGACATTGTCCTTCCAGAAACCCACGTTGAGGACAGACTTGAGTCTATATATGTTGTTTCTCTCAATGATGGGTAGATTTAGTATGAAACCTATCTTGAAACCTTGTGGACTCACAAAAATGGGAATAACACTGCCGAGACTATATGCCAGGTGTATTTGCGAGGAATGCACGTTAGTAGTAGTGGTGGATTGTAGTATATTCTCCACCAAGCTAAGGGGTGTGAGATACGATGGGACCTTGCCACTACTCAGGGAACTGATTGAGTCACCTACTTCTCTAAGCAGGTCTTGCATTAAATCCCTTACTACTCTGACATATTTGATCTCGTTCTTGATTCTTCCAGCCAATTTGTCTGCAGTCTGCATAGTGTTATAGATTAGATCAGTATGCATGTTAACAGTTAATATAGTTCCCTGCAGGGATTTGCCTAAGCCCTGCAGCTATTCTTGTTGGATAAGCAGTTTCTCTCGGATCTCTGGCATTTCCTTTTGCAGAATGCTAACTTCTCTTTTCAACGTATTCAAACTGACTGTGTTGGCTGCAGAGAGACCAATAGAAAACAAGGATCCAATGGCAGATGCACCGATAATTAAACCCCCGAGGAACCTTTTCTAACATGTTTTACCACTCAGTTCTTCCTCTGTGACTATGAATTTTTGTAACTGTTCTAGCATGTGGGTAGTGGTGCGTTTAGCGTATACGACTATATTGGATATCTCGCCATTTGGTCCGTTATCGTCGATCGAAGGTATCAGTGACTTGAGGTGTTTGCGGTATACAGCCCATGGGTCTAGCCGGGCATATACTCATTGAATGTGGATGCGACAGTTTGTAAGAAGGAGCCCAGGAGCCTCCTGCAGGACAATGCCAGCTGGGGGGCCAGGCTCCACCACCTCACTTGACTGACTCAGTTGTAGGGTGAGGAGGATGCACAGGATTCCAAGGGAGTCCATTCTGTAACATACAGAAGTTTTTTTTTTTTTATTGGGTTGATAAATGTGATCAGGAGTGTTAGTATACGCTTAAAGATAAGTGATACCTACAAGCTAAGTAGACAGGATGGGTCCACCCCCTTTTGGAGTGCAGACTGTTCAAAAAGTTTGCTTCGATTATTATGGACCCATCAATATGAGAGCGTTTGATTAGGTCGGGGTGTCCTAATGTGATACACGACGGGGAACGGTTTTCCCATGATCGAAAGGTCTCAACCAGGATGGTAGGAACTTCTCTGAGATTCGGGCTTAGTAGGCTTTGTGTCCTACACTCGAATCGAGATTCTTTTGGGCACCTGTAAAGGTTGACTGTAGGTGGCATTGTAGGTCGCTGACATATTGATGTGCGGTGTATGCAGTTGCGACGCTCATGTCCTCGGGTCTGTATAGGAGATGCGGTGGGAGAACCATTTCTCGCCCAGTCATCATCTCAAAAGGTGTGACTCCAGTGGTGCGATGAGGGGTGGACCTGATGGCCCTTAGCACCAAGGGAAGTTTCACATCCCAATCTTTACCATGGGGGGTGACATACTTCTGCAGCGTGCTCACAATGGTTTGATTGGCTCGCTCAACCTGACCAGAGGATTGAGGGTGGTACGCGATATGGAATTTCGCCTCGACGCCTAACATGTTCCACAGTGCAGCCATTACACCAACAGTGAAATGGGTGTCTGTGTCTGAGTCGATGGATAGAGGGAGGTTTTTCAAAGAATTGTGGCCACTAGTCACAATTGTCGCGATGTCGGGTGTTTCGACACCAGACTGGGTGTGCAAAGACATGGACTGAAGTTCATCAGAAATTTGATCTCGCGTGGCACTTGGTTGATCAGTGTTCGCACTAATCTCATTGCAACGAGTTTGTGCATGTTTTGTGGGATCCAACGGCTGTGGGATTTTGATTTGTGTAAAGCTGACTAAGTTTATATTGCAGGGCTTGGTTGGGATTGGGTCACCTTGTGAGAGCCGTGTGTCAGAGATGGTGGTGAATACTGTAGCACACGTGAGAGGTGCGTTTTGTGTGTTTGCCTTCATCACCGGGGGGGCCCTACATCCTGACCCTCGCCTGCTGTTTCAGAGGGATCTCCTCCCCCTCTCATGAGATCTACTTGTGGTTCCTGGCCTAGTCATGCCAGTGGGTAGCTTTTGTCATTTTTCTCGGGCTCTTTGGTTTTATCGGTTGAGGAATTTGACTGTTCCTGTAATAGTTTCCTAAATTCCGCCAAGCAGGCCTTTAAAGAGTCCAGTTCTGAGTGGGACTCATCAGGTTGGTCCGAGTCACTGTGTTGTTCATTTCTACCCCTACGTTTAGTGTTACGGTCAGAACGCTCCTGCCATCTCTGGCCAGAGCGGGGATGACGGTCTTGCTGCCAATCGCTTTGTTCCTTATGACCCTTTTTACATGATGGACGGTTGCCATAGTCACTATGACCTTGCCATCGGTCTCTCATGGCCTTACCTTGCCAATTCTCCTACTCACCTTGGTGATGGTTCGGCAAGGAATGGGCTGGACCGGGATTTTTCCAGGTGGGTCCCCCTTTCGGTGCTTCACCTCCTTCTAAGGTTAGCGGGGGCTTGTCCTCACCCTGGAGGCTAAGGACTCTGGGTTCGTCATCGTTTCCGTTTGCGGTTTTGACAATGGTCTCCCAGGTCATTTGGGCTAGCTGCCTAGTTTCCTTCATCGAGTAGCAATTTTGTCGACACGTCAGTGTGACTTGAGTCCGCACGCTTGGGTGGAGGTTATGTAAGAAAAGGGATTTGAAGCCCCTATCTTCTTCTAAACCTGGTGCATTGCTACCCTGGAAGTAGGTGGTACATAGCCATCTATAATATTCACGAGGCGCCTCAGACCATTTCTGTTTGATTTGTATAGCACACAATGTCGCGGAGGTTTCATCCGTGTACGGCGCATATTCTTCCCTCATGTAATTGCGAAGTTTCAAATAACTATGGCGGACATTTGGGGGTAGTGTCTCTAAAAAGGCACGGACGCTGCTACTGGAGGTCTTCCAGACCAGTTTAAGCTTCTCTCGCGTTGTGGCTCTCGGTAGGTCCATCAGGCATCAGTCAATTTCTCGTAAATAATCATTTACGTTGGTTCTTTTATTATCGGGATCGAATCGCTCGATATCTTTGGCAAGTAGGTCAATTTGCCGTATGCGGAGGGCTTGGTGCGCATCTTTATGCAACCCCCTTCGATCTCCTGAGTGCTCACTATCTGAGCTACTCTGGAATTGCTCCCGTTCCGCATGAGAGTCGGAGTCTGATTCACCCGAAGGTGAATCAGGGAAGCTGTAGTGCACTGACCTAGGTGTGCTACGGGCCTGGGCTCGGGATGAGCGCAGGGCAACTCCACCCTGGCTAGACGATGACGGAGTCGTGTAGCAAATTGATGGAGGTTGGCGGGGCGCCTGGTGCTTGACCAGGTAATCCTCGGTGTCCAGTTCGGATGCCTCTTCCAGCTCTAAACTTTGACGCATAGTTGGGGGTCTCTTGCACCCCTTGTGCCCTTCTTTAGGGTCCTGCTCCTTGGCAGCCCTTCCGGCGCCTTTCTTGGCTTTCTCTAGCCTTTTGGCGCACTCATCGAGGGAGTCCTTCAAGAGGCTATGCTCCCTAGATAAATCATTGACCTCGGCTGTCAGCTCGGCGTTGCTGGTGGTCAGCCTGTCAACCTCTCCGCGCAGGGATCTGATCTCTTGATCAGCATCCTGGAAGTGTAACAGGAATAGTTTACTTAGTGCATCTTGGACACTGACTGTTGTTCTCTTTGGATCTCTCATTTGTGCTATTGAGTTGATTATGCTAGCTTGGCAATCATGCCTACTCATGCCCCCAATGGTTGCCCTATCGGAGTCAGAGCAGTGAATGAGGTCTGCGATGACCTCAAAAAGAGACACGTCTTGGCCGTTGTCTTCAGTCTCTGAGGCATGAGGGGATGACATTTTACTTAGATTGGGTATTGGGTAATTAACCAATCAATGAGTCAATTATCAATTAATTATTAATAATTAACATTAACTATGTAATTAATTAATTAACAAGGCTTATTTGTTTGGAGATGTTCTCTTATCCTAAGTTATCAATAGGTTGTTAGAATTTGTGATATGGTTATCACACTCCTGTTTTAACACACCTGGGGATATAATCTGCTGTAACAATACTCAAGAAGTTGACAAACCAATCTCCTCACACGGGGCACCAATTATGTAGGTGTAATTAATGATTTTGTGTATTTAGGATTGGATAAGTGATCACTCTTTAATAATTACATGAAATCAGTCTCATTAAATTTGAAGGTTAATAATTAAAATGAATCAATCCTATTGAATCGTTTAATTTGACTCATTTGAATTGAATCATACCATAGAATCAGTCTCATTTGAATTGTTTGAAGTGAATCATTCAGTGAATCGAATCAGTGAATCATACCATTAATCCTGGTACTTAACAATAAATTACCAGACAGCTAAAATGGTATATCATTATTGATCACTTACCATATTACAAATTTTCTACACCTTTCCTTGAATTCTTTGCAATTGGGCCACTTCAAAATATCGAAACAGCAGATAGACACCACACACAATTTCAATAATAGTGGAGTTTATTATAACAAAGATAAAAATAATAATCAGTTGGAATATATACAGTGAGGTGTGTGTATGTGTGTGTGTGTGTGTGTGTGTGAAAGAGAGGGAGAGAGAGAGACACCTTGGGTCTCTCTTGAGACGGTTGGCTCTTAAGGCTAATTCCACGTGTCTGTGGGAGGAGTTAAGTTTCAAGGAATTTGGTCCGTGCCAGGACGTGTTATCTGCACTTTTGGAGGAGGGGAATCCTCATGATTTAGTGAGCACGTGTGTGGCAGCGGGGGCGTGGTCAAGCGCCGGTCTGTGACAGGAGGGCGAAGCCAGGGAAGGTGAGTAGCAGAATCGCTACACCTGACGGTAGTTAACCTGTGTTTTGTGTGTTTTCCCAGTAACCGCTCCCTATTTAAGGAGGCAGAGGGAGAGCAGAGGAAGCGCAACCCGGGACCAGAACGCAGAGTGTGTGTGTGTGTGGGCTTACGCCGCATTAGACTGAAAAGTTGTTTAATAAATAGCCTTCTCTGCCTCTAAGCATTGTCCTGCCGTCCTCTGTGCTCCACCCACACTTTGTAAGCGCTACAGTGGTGCTGAAACCCGGGAAAAGGTGGAGCACCAACTTTGCAGCCCCATGGAATCCTCCCCATTCGCGGACTTGGTCCACGCCCTCACCACGGCTCAGCAGAGCCAGCACCAGGCACTCGTCACGCTCCGAAAGGAGCAGGAGCGACGCTTCGAAGCCCTGGTGCTGGCCCAGCAGGAAGCTCGAGAGGCGTTCCGGCATCTCCTCTCGTCGGCGGGGTCCACCAGCGCCCCGGCCGCGGGCCCGTCTCCCCTCACCATGACCAAGATGGGCCCGCAGGACGACCCTGAGGTGTTTATCACCTTGTTCGAGCAGGTCGCCGAAGCCTCGGGGTGGCCGATAGAGCAGCGCGTGGCGCGCCTCCTCCCCCTCCTGACGGGAGAGGCGCAGCTGGCCACACTACAGCTCCCCGCCGACCGCCGGCTGGCCTATGCCGACCTTCGCCGGGCCATCCTCCAGCGCGTGGGGCGCACGCCCGAACAACAGCGCCAGCGCTTCCGCGCGCTGCGGATGGAGGAAGTCGGCCAGCCATTCGCGTTCGGCCAGCAGCTCCGGGACGCCTGCTGGCGGTGGCTGAGGTCCGATGATCGCGACGCCGAGGGAATCATCGATCAGGTGGTGCTGGAGCAATTCATCGCCCGCTTACCAGCCGGAACCATGGAGTGGGTCCAGTGCCACCGCCCGGCGTCGCTGGATCAGGCCGTAGGACTGGCGGAGGATCATTTGGCGGCTGTTCCAGCGGCAGGACGGCCGACGACGCCGTCCCTTCTCTCTCTCTTTCTCCCCCCCTTCTGTGTCCCGTCCTCGCCCCATTCCCCCACCACGGAGGCGGGGGCCGGCTCCACCCCAGCCGGCACGCCGCACCCATGGTGCCCTCCCGTTTCTCCCTTCTGTGTCTGTCTCTCCCCCCCCTCAGGAGAGTGAGCCCCAGAACACAGCTGCAGAGGGAAGGCCCAGGCTGGTTTGCTGGTGCTGCGGGGAACCGGGCCACCTGCAGCAATAGTACACAGCTATGGAGGTGGGGGCGGTGGTGCGGATCCCCAACGCGCCAGAAGCTGCCCTCGATCGGGCCTGAGCGTATCGCATACCGGTGAGTGTACAAGGGGCTACATATCAGGCGTTGGTGGATTCGGGTTGCAATCAGACCTCGATCCACCAAAGCCTGGTGCAAGACGAGGCATTGGGGGGAGCACAGGGGGTGAAGGTGTTGTGTGTGCACGGGGATGTTCACAGATACCCGTTGGTGTCGGTCCACATATATTTCAGAGGGGAAAAATCTAGAGTGAAGGCGGCGGTTAATCCTCGCCTTACCCACTCTTTAATTTTGGGGACTGATTGGCCGGGATTTCAGGGTTTAATGACGCGCCTAGTAAAGAGTGGGTCCTGCCAGTTGACAGGGGAAGGTCCCTGTGTCACTTTGGCTGGAGCTGCGGTCGCAGAGCCGTCTACGTCATCTCCGTGACAGAGTGAGGAGCCGCCGGCTCCTCCTCTTTCTGTTGGGAAATCCCTTGCGGATTTCCCACTAGAACAATCGCGAGACGAGACTCTGCGACACGCGTTTGACCAAGTGAGAGTAATCGATGGTCAAACGCTCCAGCCGAATGCCACCCTGTCCTTCCCCTATTTTTCCATTTTGAAGGATAGATTATACTGAGTGACGCAGGACACTCAGACGAAAGAGCGAGTCACCCAGTTATTAATTCCAAAGAGCCGCCGGGAATTGGTATTCCAGGTGGCTCACTTTAATCCCATGGCTGGACACCTTGGGCAGGATAAGACACTAGCCCGGATAATGGCCCGATTCTATTGGCCGGGAGTTCGCGGCAACGTCCATAAGTGGTGTACGGCATGCCGTAAATGCCAGTTAGTAAATCCAGCGGCCATTCCAAAAGCGCCCTTGCGCCCCCTACCATTAATCGAGACCCCGTTCGAAAGAATTGGGATGGATCTCGTCGGGCCATTAGATCGGTCAACACGAGGGTACCGCTTTATATTGGTTCTGGTGGACTATGCAACACGATACCCGGAAGCGGTGCCTCTTCGCAATATCTCAGCACGCAGTATTGCAGAGGCCCTCTTCCACGTCATCTCCCGGGTTGGAATCCCAAAAGAGATTCTGACTGACCAAGGCACCTTGTTTATGTCACGAACACTGAGCGAACTGTATGGGCTACTGCGTATTAAGCTGATCCGCACCAGCGTTTATCACCCACAGACGGACGGTTTAGTTGAACGTTTCAATCGCAAACTCAAAAATATAATCAAAAAATTCGTAAGTGAGGATGCACGTAACTGGGATAAGTGGCTCGAACCCTTGTTATTTGCAGTGCGAGAGGTCCCCCAAGCCTTCCCGGGGTTCTCCCCATTTGAATTATTATATGGGTGTAAGCCGCGCGGCATCTTAGATGTACTGCGGGAAAATTGGGAGGAGGGACCTTCACAGAGCAAAAATGAAATTCAGTACGTTATGGACCTGTGCGCAAAACTCCACACGCTCACCCACCTAACTCAGGAGAATTTGTGGCAGGCCCAGGAACGGCAAGCCCGCCTGTACAACAAGGGCATGTGCCTTAGAGAGTTCACTCCAGGAGATAAGGTACTCGTCCTGTTGCCCACGTCGAGCTCCAAATTAATCGCCAAGTGGCAAGGACCCTTTGAGGTCACATGGCGAGTCGGGGACGTCGACTATGAGGTAAGGTGAACAGACAGGGAGGGGGCACTACAGATCTACCACCTCAATCTGCTGAAACTCTGGAACGAGGAGGTCCCCATGTCGTTGGTGTCGGTAGTTCCGGAGAAGGCGGAGCTGGGGCCGGAGGTTCAAAAAGGGACATTGGCATCACGTACCTCTCTGGTCCCCTGTGGAGACCACCTCTCCCCGACCCAACTCACGGAGGTCGCCCAGTTGCAGGCCGAGATTTCGGATGTGTTCTCGCCCCTGCCCGGTCGCACTAACCTCATAGAACACCACATAGAGACGTCCCCGGGGGTGGTAGTGCGTAGCTGCCCTTATAGACTACCCGAACACAAAAAAAAGGTGGTTCGGGAAGAACTTCAGGCCATGCTCGAAATGGGCATCGTCGAGGAGTCCCACAGTGACTGGAGCAGCCCGGTGGTCTTGGTTCCCAAGGCCGATGGCTCGGTCCGGTTCTGTGTGGACTATAGAAAAGTCAACACGGTGTCTAAATTCGACACGTACCCAATGCCTCGTATTGATGAGCTGCTCGATCGACTAGGCACGGCTCGCTTTTACTCGACACTGGATTTGAGGAAGGGATATTGGCAGATCCCCTTGACTCCATTATCCTGGGAGAAAACGGCCTTTTCCACACCGTTTGGCTTACACCAGTTCGTCACACTTCCGTTTGGGCTGTTTGGGGTGCCCGCTACGTTTCAGCGGCTGATGGACAGGGTCCTCCGGCCCCACGCCACCTATGCGGCCGCTTATCTAGACGATATTATCATTTACAGTAATGACTGGCAGCGGCACCTGCAACACCTGAGGGCCGTCCTTAGGTTGCTGAGGCGGGCAGGACTCACTGCCAACCCAAAGAAGTGTGCGATTGGGCGGGTGGAAGTACGGTATCTGGGCTTCCACTTGGGCAATGGGCAGGTGCGTCCCCAAATTAATAAGACAGCAGCGATTGCGGCCTGCCCGAGGCCCAAGACCAAAAAGGGGGTGAGACAGTTCCTGGGGCTGGCTGGCTACTATCGTAGGTTTATACCTAATTATTCGGACGTCACCAGCCCGCTGACTGACCTCACTAAAAAGGGAGCGCCAGATCCGGTCCAGTGGACGGAGCAGTGCCAGCGGGCTTTCTCTGAGGTAAAGGCTGCACTGTGTGGGGGGCCACTTTTACACTCCCCTGATTTCTCTCTCCCTTTTATGTTACAGACAGATGCGTCGGACAGAGGGCTGGGGGCCGTTTTGTCCCAGCAGGTGGAGGGGGAGGATCGCCCTGTCCTATACATCAGTCGGAAGCTGTCAGTGCGTGAGGGGCGCTACAGCACGATTGAAAAGGAATGCCTGGCGATCAAGTGGGCGGTCCTCGCCCTCCGATACTACCTGCTGGGGCGCCCTTTCACCCTCTGTTTGGACCACGCGCCCCTCCCGTGGCTCCACCGCATGAAGGATGCCAATGCGCAGATCACCCGTTGGTATCTGGCACTCCAACCCTTCAACTTCAAGGTGGTCCACAGGCCGGGAGCACAGATGGTCGTGGCGGACTTCCTCTCCCGTCAAGGGGGGGGGGAGTCGGCTGCAGGCCGGACGGGCGCCCGGCCTGAGTCGGGCGGTGGGGGTATGTGGCAGCGGGGGCGTGGTCAAGCGCCGGTCTGTGACAGGAGGGCGGAGCCAGGGAAGGTGAGTGGCAGAATCGCTACACCTGACGGTAGTTAACCTGTGTTTTGTGTGTTTTCCCAGTAACCGCTCCCTATTTAAGGAGGCAGAGGGAGAGCAGAGGGAGCGCAACCCGGGACCAGAATGCAGAGTGTGTGTGTGTGTGTGTGTGTGTGTGTGTGTGTGTGTGTGTGTGTGTGTGGGCTTACGCCGCATTAGACTGAAAAGTTGTTTAATAAATAGCCTTCTCTGCCTCTAAGCATTGTCCTGCCGTCCTCTGTGCTCCACCCACACTTTGTAAGCGCTACAACGTGTTTTCTAAGTAACAAAGAAATTCCACACTCATAACATTATCAAACCCCCTGAAATCTTAATAAGGTCAAAATGTGTGTTAAGGAGATTGCGGATATTAGTAAAAGAATAAGAGAGAGACAGACATGCACAAACTTATGGATTAACCAATTTTAAATCAACAAACAAATGATAGAGAACCAAAATTCAGTGTATACACTTCATTTAACCTCATATAACTTCACATTAAGTGAATAACTAATTCCTAAGACTAATCTTTCGCCCAGTGCCTGTTCTTACTGCAAAACTTTCGTCTTCTGTAGAAAGCAGAGTCTCTTCCGTGGAAATGGCAGGCTGCTGGAGAAGTTGTGCTTCGGTGAGAGAGAGAGAGAGAGAGAGAGTGGTTGCTCTGAAGTTTTCTTTGAAGATCTTCGTAGCTCGTGAGAAGTAAGTTCTGATCAGACAGGGTTAGGACGGTCCAGCTGCTCCCAACACCAATAAAACTGCCTATTTGGTTGCAGTCTAGTACGTACTAAAAGAATGACTGAAAAAACAAACTGGTTTATAACTCACTTGAGTTAAAGCGCGCGCGTGTTTCTGGAGTCCACCATGATCAAGGGTGGATAGAAGGAGGAGAATGTTCTAAAACGTGTCTCTTGCAGGAAAGAGTCGTGGTTTCGGATGGTCCGATGGTGAGCGTCCCTCTATGGTCTGTTCTCCGCTGAGTCCAGACACCAGAGACAAAGAATAATGGAGTTTCCAAGTATCTTATGTGAAACCTGAGGAATGACGTACGTGATCCCGCCCAGGCGTGATGTAGTCAACGCGGAAGTTGGCTGGGAGTTGTAGTTCTTAGACACAAGATGGCGGCATGATACCTACAAAGGACAGATGGCTCAGTGAAAAGGCCGATGAAATCCAGGCTTATGCTGACACCCACAATTCTAAATGCTTCTACCAAGCTGTTAGAACACTGTATGGACCTCAGCCTGCTGGTACATCACCACTGCTCTCTGCTGATGGAACCAAACTTATTACAGACAAGCCTGGCATTCTCGATAGGTGGGCAGAGTACTTCGAGTCAGTTCTAAACAGGCCATCACCAATCAGCAATGAGGCAATAAATTGCCTACCTCAGGCACAAACTGACATGACACTAGATGACCCTCCTTCTGCTACAGAGACTGACAAGGCTATAAAGCAAATGTCAAATGGCAAAGCTCCTGGGGCGGATGCCATTCCAGCTGAGATCTACAAATGTGCAGGTCCAATGATGACTCAGAAATTGACCACACTTTTCCAGTCAACATGGGCAAAGGAAACTTTACCACAGGACCTAAAGGATGCTTCAATAGTTCACCTATACAAGCGCAAAGGTAACATACAGTCCTGCGACAACCATCGAGGAATTTCACTCCTATCCATCACTGGAAAAATCCTTGCACGCATACTGTTGAACAGACTTCTTCGCCACCTAGAGAATGGCCTCCTACCTGAAAGTCAGTGTGGTTTCCGCTCAGGTCGTGGAACAGTGGACATGATATTTGCTGCCAAACAACTGCAGGAGAAATGCCAAGAACAGAACGCCAGCCTCTATACAACATTTGTAGACCTCACGAAAGTGTTTGATACTGTCAGCAGGACTGGTTTATGGTTAATCATGGAGAAATTTGGCTGCCCTCCAAGGTTTATCAAGATGGTACGTCAATTCCACGATGGCATGCAGGCCCGCGTCCTTGATGATGGCAACCAATCTTCACCCTTTGAGGTCACAAACAGGGTCAAGCAGGGCTGCGTCTTAGCCCCAACGCTGTTCAGCATGATGTTCACTGCTATGCTGGCAGATGCTTTCTCTGAGAGTGACCTAGGTATTGACATCAGGTACCGCACAGATGGGGGAGTCTTCAACCTGCAGCGCCTGAAGGCCAAGACCATGGTTCGCTTCAAAAGAATTAGAGACCTTCTCTTTGCAGACGATTGTGCTCTAAATGCCTTAACAGAGTCTGACATGCAACAAAGCATGAACAGGTTCTCGGATGCATGTGACAACTTTGGTTTGACGATAAGCACTAAGAAAACTGAGGTCATGTTCCAACCAGCACCAAACAGCCCTTACATTGCTCCGAACATATACATCAAGTCTGAGCACCTCAAACCTGTGGAGAAGTTTACTTACCTTGGAAGTACCTTATCCAGAAACGTCTATATTGATGAAGTCAACTCTCGCATAGCTAAAGCAAGCTCAGCCTTTGGACGCCTGAGTAAAACTGTATGGGGCCGCCGAGGCATTACCACAGCAACAAAGCTCAGTGTGTACAGAGCAGTTGTACTGACAATCTTACTCTATGCAAGCGAGACCTGGACGGTATACCAAAGACACACCAAGAAACTAAACCACTTCCACACAGTATGCCTCCGGAAAATTCTGTGTATCAGATAGCAGGACAAGATTCCAGATACCGAGGTCTTGAGCCGTGCCAATGTGTACAGCATTGACACCATGCTGCGTTCAGGCCAACTCCGCTGGGCTGGTCATGTTAGAAGAATGGATGACACAGATCCCGAATCCCGAAACAGCTCTTGTACGGAGAGCTAAAAATGGCTCACGCTCCCGAGGTGGTCAGAAAAAGCGGTACAAAGACTCCCTGAAAGTATCCACCAAGCTGTTCCACATCGAATCTAACACATGGGAAGATCTAGCACTCGACCAAAGTGCCTGGCGATCTAGCATAAACTTGGGAGCAAAGAAACATGAGGAAAATTGTATCTGCCTGGCAAAACAAAAGAGGGCAAAGCGAAAGGAGAGAGAAGCATTGGAAACAGCTCCATCTGGACCGTCTTGTCCGAAATGCGGAAGGACGTTCCATGCGAGGATTGGACTTATCAGCCATCTTCGAACCCATAACAAATGAACACTGATAATTGCAGAGATGAAATTATGGTCATCTTTGTCATCGATGGACGAACTACTATGAACTACTATGATGTATGTATGTATGATGTATGTATGTATGTATGTATGTATGTATGTATACAGTGCTGCTTGAAATTTTGTGAACCCTTTAGAATTTTCTATATTTCTGCATAAATATGACCAAAAACATCATCAGATTTTCACACAAGTCCTAAAATTAGATAAAGAGAACCCAGTTAAACAAATGAGGCAAAACTATTATCGTCTCGTCTCATCTTCTTCCGCTTTATCCGGGACCGGGTCGCGGAGGCAGCAGTCTAAGCAGGGAAGCCCAAACTTCCCTTTCCCCAGACACCTCGGCCAGCTCCTCGGGAAGAACACCGAGGCGTTCCCAGGCCAGCCGAGAGACATAGTCCCTCCAGCGTGTCCTGGGTCTTCCCCGGGGCCTCCTCCCGGGGGGACATGCCTGGAACACCTCCCCAGGGAGGCGTCCAGGAGGCATCCGAAAAAGATGCCCGAGCCACCTCAGCTGATTCCTCTCGATGTGGAGCAGCAGCGGCTCTACTCCGAGCTCCTCCCGAGTGACTGTGCTTCTCACCCTATCTCTAAGGGAGCGCCCAGCCACCCTGCGAAGGAAACTCATTTCGGCCGCTTGTATCCGCGATCTTGTCCTTTCGGTCATTACCCAAAGCTCATGACCATAGGTGAGAGTCGGAACGTAGATCGACCGGTAAATTGAGAGCTTCGCCTTTTGGCTCAGCTCCTTCTTCACCACAACGGACCGGTAAAGCGACCGCATCACTGCGGAGGCTGCACTGATCCGCCTGTCGATCTCACGCTCCATCCTTCCCTCACTCGTGAACAAGATCCCGAGATACTTAAACTCCTCCACTTGAGGCAGAACTTCTCCACCAACCTGGAGAGGGCAAGCCACCCTTTTCCGGTCGAGAACCATGGCCTCGGACTTGGAGGTGCTGATTCTCATCCCAGCCGCTTCACACTCGACTGCAAACCGCCCCAGTGCATGCTGAAGGTCCTGGTTTGAAGAAGCCAACAGGACAACATCATCCGCAAAAAGCAGAGATGAAATCCTGTGGTTCCCAAACAGGATTCCTTCTGGCCCCTGGCTGCGCCTAGAAATTCTGTCCATAAAAATTATGAACAGAACCGGTGACAAAGGGCAGCCCTGCCGGAGTCCAACATGCACTGGGAACAGGTCTGACTTACTGCCGGCAATGCGAACCAGACTCCTGCTCCGTTCGTACAGGGACCGGACAGCCCTTAGCAAAGAGCCCCGAACCCCATACTCCCGAAGCACCCCCCACAGAATACTACGGGGGACACGGTCGAATGCCTTCTCCAGATCCACAAAGCACATGTGGACTGGTTGGGCAAACTCCCATGAACCCTCGAGCACCCTATGAAGGGTATAGAGCTGGTCCAGTGTTCCGCGACCAGGACGAAAACCGCATTGTTCCTCCTGGATCCGAGGTTCGACTATTGGTCGAATTCTCCTCTCCAGTACCCTGGAGTAAACCTTCCCTGGGAGGCTGAGAAGTGTGATTCCCCTATAATTGGGGCACACTCTCCGGTCCCCTTTCTTAAAAAGAGGGACCACCACCCCAGTCTGCCACTCCAGAGGCACTGTCCCTGACCGCCACGCGATGTTGCAGAGGCGTGTCAACCAAGACAGCCCCACAACATCCAGAGACTTGAGATACTCAGGGCGGATCTCATCCACCCCCGGTGCCTTGCCACCGAGGAGCTTGCAAACCACCTCAGTGACTTCGGCTTGGGTAATGGACGAGTCCACCTCTGAGTCATCAGCCTCAGTCTCCTCAGTGGAAGACATGACGGTGGGATTGAGGAGATCCTCAAAGTATTCCTTCCACCGCCCGACAATGTCCCCAGTCGAGGTCAACAGCTCCCCACCCGCACTGTAAACAGTGTTGGCAGAGTACTGCTTCCCCCTCCTGAGGCGCCGGACGGTTTGCCAGAATTTCTTCGAGGCCGACCGATAGTCCTTCTCCATGGCCTCCCCGAACTCCTCCCAGTTCCGAGTTTTTGCTTCCGCAACTGCCCGAGCTGCAGCACGCCTGGCCTGCCGATACCCGTCAGCTGCCTCGGGAGTCCTGGAGGTTAACATGGCCCGATAGGACTCCTTCTTCAGCTTGATGGCATCCCTTACTTCTGGTGTCCACCACCGGGTTCGGGGATTGCCGCCACGACAGGCACCGGAGACCTTGCGGCCACAGCTCCGAACAGCTGCATCCACAATGGAGGTAGAGAACATGGTCCACTCAGACTCAATGTCCCCCGCCTCCCTCGGAAGCTGGGAAAAGCTGGGAAAACTATTATACTTGGTCATTTATTTATTGAGGAAAATGATCCAATATTACATATCTGTGAGTGGCAAAAGTATGTGAACCTCTAGGATTAGCAGTTAATTTGAAGGTGAAATTAGTCAGGTTTTTTTCAATCAATGGGATGACAATCAGGTGTGAGTGGGCACCCTGTTTTATTTAAAGAACAGGGATCTATCAAAGTCTGATCTTCACAACACATGTTTGTGGAAGTGTATCATGGCACGAACAAAGGAGATTTCTGAGGACCTCAGAAAAAGTGTTGTTGATGCTCATCAGGCTGGAAAAGGTTACAAAACCATCTCTAAAGAGTTTGGACTCCACCAATCCACAGTCAGACAAATTGTACAAATGGAGGAAACTCAAGACCATTGTTACCCTCCCCTTGAGTGGCCGACCAACAAAGATCACTCCAAGAGCAAGGCGTGTAATAGTCAGTGAGGTCACAAAGGACCCCAGGGTAACTTATGGCCCTTTTCCACTACCCTTTTTCAGCTCACTTCAGCTCGCTTCAGCTCACTTCAGCCCGACACGGCTCGCGTTTCGACTACCAAAAACCAGCACGACTCGGCTCGCTTCAGCCCTGCTTAGCCCCTAAAACTCGCACCGTTTTGGAGTGGGGCTGAAGCGAGCCAAACCGAGCCGAGTGAGGCTGGGGGCGTGAGCAAACACTCCCCTGTGCACTGATTGGTGAGGAGGAGTGTCCTCACATGCCCACACACGCCCCGCGAGCGCGCTGGGATCTGTAAACACCGCAAACCCGGAAAGAGAATAATTACGAATTATGAGAATTTCTGAAGCCTTATGCGCCTCGCCTCATCTATACGCTCTTGCCAGTATCTGTTGGCGTTGTCGGTGACAACAAGCCACAGCACCAAGACCAGCAACACTAACGACTCCATGTCCTCCATGTTTATTGTTTACTATTCAGGTCGTGAGACTACCACTTAAAAGCTCACTGATGTCACTGTTTGCGCTGCTTAACGACATCACGTGACGTCCACCCACTTTCGCTAACTCCACCCAATGTGTCCACCCACTTCCAGCCAGCATGGTTCAGCGCGGTTGTAGTCGAAATGCAACTCCAACAGCCCCGCTCAGCTCGACTCAGCACGGCACGGCTCAGCCCGACTTAGCCGCGTTTGTAGTGGAAAAGCGGCATTATAAGCACCTGAAGGCCTCTCTCACATTGGCTAATGTTCATGTTCATGAGTCCACCATCAGGAGAACACTGAACAACAATGGTGTGCATGGCAGGGTTGCAAGGATTGCAAGGGTTGCCACTGCTCTCCAAAAGGAACATTGCTGCTCATCTGCAGTTTGCTAAAAATCACATGGACAAGCCAGAAGGCTACTGGAAAAATATTTTGTGGACAGATGAGACCAAAATATAACTTTTTGGTTTCAATAAGAAGCGTTATATTTGGAGAAAGGAAAACACTGCATTCCAGCATAAGAACCTTATCCCATCTGTGAAACATGGTGCTGGTTGTATCATGGTTTGGGCCTGTTTTGCTGCATCTGGGCCAGGACGACTTGCCATCATTGATGGAACAATGAATTCTGAATTATACCAGTGAATTCTAAAGGAAAATGTCAGGACATCTGTCCATGAACTGAATCTCAAGAGAAGGTGGGTCATGCAGCAAGACAATCATCCTAAGCACACAAGTCATTCTACCAAAGAATGGTTAAAGAAGAATAAAGTTAATGTTTTGGAATGGCCAAGTCAAAGTCCTGACCTTAATCCAGTCGAAATGTTGTGGAAGGACCTGAAGCAAGCAGTTCATGTGAGGAAATCCACCAACATCCCAGCACTGAAGCTGTTCTGTACAGAGGAATGGGCTAAAATTCCTCCAAGCCGGTGTGCAGGACTGATCAACAGTTACTGGAAACGTTTAGTTGCAGTTACTGCTGCACAAGGAGGTCACACCAGATACTGAAAGCAAAGGTTCACATACTTTTGCCACTCACAGATATATAATATTGGATCTCATCTCATTATCTCTAGCCGCTTTATCCTTCTACAGGGTCGCAGGCAAGCTGGAGCCTATCCCAGCTGACTACGGGCGAAAGGCGGGGTACACCCTGGACAAGTCGCCAGGTCATCACAGGGCTGACACATAGACACAGACAACCATTCACACTCACATTCACACCTACGGTCAATTTAGAGTCACCAGTTAACCTAACCTGCATGTCTTTGGACTGTGGGGGAAACCGGAGCACCCGGAGGAAACCCACGCGGACACAGGGAGAACATGCAAACTCCGCACAGAAAGGCCCTCGCCGGCCCCGGGGCTCGAACCCAGGACCTTCTTGCTGTGAGGCGACAGCGCTAACCACTACACCACCGTGCCGCCCCTAATATTGGATCATTTTCCTCAATAAATAAATGACCAAGTATAATATTTTTGTCTCATTTGTTTAACTGGGTTCTCTTTATCTACTTTTAGGACTTGTGTGAAAATCTGATGATGTTTTAGGTCATATTTATGCAGAAATATAGACAATTCTAAAGGGTTCACAAACTTTCAAGCACCACTGTGTATATATATATATATATATATATATATACACTACTGTTCAAAAGTTTTGGGGGTCACCCAGACAATTTTGTGTTTTCCATGAAAAGTCACACTTTTATTTACCACCATAAGTTGTAAAATGAATAGAAAATATAGTCAATACATTTTTCTGGCCATTTTGAGCATTTAATCGACCCCACAAATGTGATGCTCCAGAAACTCAATCTGCTCAAAGGAAGGTCAGTTTTATAGCTTCTCTAAAGAGCTAAACTGTTTTCAGCTGTGCTAACATGATTGTACAAGGGTTTTCTAATCATCCATTAGCCTTCTGAGGCAATGAGCAAACACATTGTACCATTAGAACACTGGAGTGATAGTTGCTGGAAATGGGCCTCTATACACCTATGGAGATATTGCACCAAAAACCAGACATTTGTAGCTAGAATAGTCATTTACCACATTAGCAATGTATAGAGTGTATTTCTGATTAGTTTAAAGTGATCTTCATTGAAAAGAACAGTGCTTTTCTTTCAAAAATAAGGAAATTTCAAAGTGACCCCAAACTTTTGAATGGTAGTGTATATACGGTATATATATAAAATGTGTGTATGTATAAATAAAAATCAGAAGCATTTTTAAGGTGGGGGGGGGTCCTCCCCCAGACAATTTTTAATTAATTAGATGCCATTTCCTGCATTCTGGTGTACTTAACAGGTTGTTAAACACCTAATTTTAATTTTACCTATAAAAGTCACTTAATTCAATGACTATTTCAAAGACTCAACAATAAGTCCTCATTCAACTAGTCCATATATTCATCAGCCTGTTTTTAAACCCACTGCTATGCCTAAGATAATGAGATGAATGTGACAATTTATCACCAACAATGACTTTATGGGTGCATTTTACTTTTTATTTTGTATTTTTTTATTTAGTTTTAGATGTAACACAACATGCCACTGTGCCAAGCAATAGTGACACTCAACTGTATGTTTAAAAATAAGAATATTCATAATTTCACTCAATGAACAGGCATGACATGGCATCATGCAAACTTCATAACACAATCACACTGTGTCAAGCAACGGTGGCACATAAAAAATAACTTCACACAATGAACAGGTGCAATTTTGTTCACCACTAACAGTGACTTTAGTGGGTGCATTTTACTTTTTTCCGATTTAGTGATACTTGTAACAAAAATGACATGGCATCATGCAGTCTTCATAACACAAAATTACACTGTGTCAAGCAATGACATAAAAGATAACTTCACACAATGAACAAGTGCAGTTTTGTCAACCTACATGCAATCGTGGTCCTACAGTAACATTTACAGATTATTATAACAAATAGATTTATAGATATAGCTCCTTCTTACCACAATTTCTACCACTTCATAACTTTTATCCCCCTTTCCTTCACAATCCACCTGGAATAACATCCATCTCTCTCCATTGCTTTCCTTTCTACTATTCCTTCCCCATACACTGATTTCCCATGTTACTTTCCAGAAAACTGGCAAAGACCAGACAAAACAAGGAATCAATAAATATCATCATATCTGTTTAGTCAAGCCTTTTGTTAATGGTGTTTATGAGGTAAAGGAGTAGATCTGGAGGGTCCTCAGACATAGAGTGTTTTGGTAAACTGGGATGTATGGATGCTGTCAGTCCCCACTCGCTTGCTCACTCGAGTTTGTTGACGGTGTAGTGGCTGGCTGCTTTATGTCCCGGGGCTCCCTCATGCCTGTGTTACCTTCTGGCTCTCTCCTTTTAGTTATGCTGTCATAGTTAGTTGCCGGAGTCCCTGCTTGTACTCGGTGCAATATGTATACTGTTCCTACTTATTCAGGTGACATTGGGCATACCTAACCACCTGTGTTTTCTTTCTCTCCCCCCCACCCCAAATCTGTCCCTCTGAGTTACATGGAGTCAACAGGAAATCTTTTGGTGGAGACGGTGGGGACCTCGACTGGCTATCGTAGCCTGCAGGGAATCGGCCGTCAGACATTCTGTCGCATGTCCCAGACCCGGTGAAATGTAACTGAATTGTCTTGGCCAGGCCTAAGGGTCCCATCTGCATCTCATCATTGCTGAGGAGTGTGCTCCCATCACCCAATCAAGCATCCAGCCAGAGCAGGTCATGATATATTTTTTACCATATTAACATGCTATTGTGTGTTATGCCTGATGTAAAGACTCTCGTCTCTGCGAGCAACATGCCATTGTGTGTTATGCCTGATGTAAAGACTCTCGTCTCTGCGAGCAACATGCCATTGTGTGTTATGCCTGATGTAAAGACTCTCGTCTCTGCGAGCCTACCACACAGATTTAATACTTGTCATTTTTAGGGCATACCTAACAACGTGTTTTCTCTCTCTCTCTCTCTCTTCCCCCCCCCATCTGTCCCTCTGAGTTACATGTTGATCCTGGGATTGAGATGCTGGCCTCTTCTGCCCCTCGGACCTGCTTGATCCATCCTGGTGCCCTGTGTCTGGTCGGAGTTTTATCGCCCCACTCCTGTGAAGGACGGCCCCATGAGGACAGTTGAGGGTTATACCTGTTAAAACTGTTAATATTATAGTCAGGCTGTCTGTTGTTGCCCAAATGAGGATGGGTTCCCTTTTGAGTCTGGTTCCTCTCGAGGTTTCTTCCTCATGTCGTCTGAGGGAGTTTTTCCTTGCCACCGTCGCCACAGGCTTGCTCATTGGGGATAGATTACGGATAAAATTAGCTCATGTTTTAAGTCGTTCAAATTCTGTAAAGCTGCTTTGCGACAATGTTTATTGTTAAAAGCGCTGTACAAATAAACTTGATTTTTTTTTATCATCAGAGCAGGCTTGACCTCATTCTTGGCATTACAATAAGGTAGGCCTACTGGGTTTGAATTAAATTATAGCTAACATTAAGCTAGCTGATACATCTCCTAATATTGACTAGCCAGCTAACTGCACTAACATTTCCATTGGGACAAAAAAAAAACTGTCCTGTGGGGAAATTTTGACTGACTTTCCGCTTCTTTGTAAAGAATTTCCTTATGTCCTTGTGTCTGGGGAGGGAGCAAATATTGCAAACAATTCATCATCAACCAAGAATACCCCATTAGGCTAAGCTTATTTCATTGTTTAGTTGAGCATTAATTTAACATGGCCTAGGGTTAATTTTGAGGGCATATAACAAAAGAATAAGGTTTTAGCAAAAGCTAGACATTGTGAGGTGGCAGTGGGGCTGACGTCACCTCCTCCACTTTCGAGCAGCTGCACCAAAATGTCTCTGCTCGCGCTGAGATTCATTCGCATGCGGTGAGTTGTTGTAGGTAATGCCCGGAAAACCCAGAGTGGATTTTCAGTGGTATGTGTATTCTCTTATCAATCAAGTGGAATGGATTATTTCACGAAGCAATAGAAACGGCGCTGGGTGAACTCATATTTTATGTTAAATGGGGGGTCCAAATGAAGAATTATGAAATGTGAAGGGGACACGTCCCCTTCACATTCAATGGTGGTGACGCCCATATACACACACAGGGTGTTTCAAAAAATTTGATATCATTTCACAGTCTAATAACTTTACCAATTCTCATTCAATTGACCTCAAATTTTAACAGCATGTGTGGCAACAGGTCAAAATTTTATGCATGATGTTCTCATCTCATTATCTCTAGCTGCTTTATCCTTCTACAGGGTTGCAGGCAAGCTGGAGCCTATCCCAGCTGACTACGGGCAAAAGGCGGGGTACACCCTGGACAAGTCGCCAGGTCATCACAGGGCTGACACATAGACAACCATTCACATTCACACCTACGGTCAATTTAGAGTCACCAGTTAACCTAACCTGCATGTCTTTGGACTGTGGGGGAAACCGGAGCACCCGGAGGAAACCCACGCGGACAACATGCAAACTCCACACAGAAAGGCCCTCGCCAGCCCCGGGGCTCGAACCCAGGACCTTCTTGCTGTGAGGCAACAGCGCTAACCACTACACCACCATGCCACCCATGCATGATGTTTTTTGTTTTTATCTTTTTAGGTATAGAAATGCCATTCACTGGAAAAGAAAAGGCGTTTTGTGAGTTAGAGTACACTCGAACACAGTTGAGCAAGACTGTGCTATTTATGAGAGAATTCTCTAAAAGTGACCCAACTGCAATGCAGATTTGGATATGGCACAAAAAGTTCAAAGAGGAAGGCTGTTTGTGCAGGGCAAAAGGATCTGGACGACCACCAGCATCGGAAGAGACGGTCGAGCGGGTTTGCGAATATTGAAAATTTGTGAAACCGTTCATGGAATCCACATACCTTTGAATTTCTCATTCAAATTTTGAGGAATAAATATTATATTGCTCAACAGTAAGCCTGTTCAGTTTCATTTGCCTAGACAATGTAGTTTCTGGGATATTTGAACTGTTCTTTTTCCGTTGCAGAATGTACAGCATACATCTTTAATAAAAAAAAAAAACCACTATAATTTGGTGCACAAGTTTTAATTTTCTTTGGGTTTTCTGAAATCAACACAGGGTCAAAATTATACATACAGGGTCAAACATATACATACAGCACACCTAATATTTGGGTAAAATGTATCTTCGCAAGATTCACCTTTACCACATATTTTTGTTTACCATGAACAAGCTTCTGGCAGAATGCTGGTTGGATAATATATGACTCTTCATGGTAGAATTGGTTGAGTTCAATATTTTTTTTCTTGTCATGGACTCAACTTATTACCATGGTTCATATACTTTCAATAGAGTTAAAGTCAGGACTTGTTTTAAGCTTAATATTAGCCTGCTTTATCCTCCACAACCAGCTCTGATGTGTGTTTGGGTTCATTGTCCTGTTGTAAGTCCCAAGTTGTGTTCAAGTTTCTGATGATTTATGCTGAAGAGTTCTGAGGTAGGGCGGCACAGTGGTGTAGTGGTTAGCACTGTCGCCTCACAGCAAGAAGGTCCGGGTTCGAGCCCTGTGGCCGGCGAGGGCCTTTCTGTGTGGAGTTTGCATGTTCTCTCTATGTCCACGTGGGTTTCCTCTGGGTGCTCCGGTTTCCCCCACAGTCCAAAGACATGCAGGTTAGGTTAACTGGTGACTCTAAATTGACCGTAGGTGTGAATGTGAGTGTGAATGGTTGTCTGTGTCTATGTGTCAGCCCTGCGATGACCTGGCAACTTGTCCAGGGTGTACCCCGCCTTTCGCCCGTAGTCAGCTGGGATAGGCTCCAGCTTGCCTGTGACCCTGTAGAACAGGATAAAGCAGCTAGAGATAATGAGATGAGATGAATTCTGAGGTAGTCTTCCTTCTTCATTATTCCATCCACTTTGTGCAATGAACCAGTTCCACTGGCAGAAAAACAGCCCCAGAGCATGATGATCCTACCACCACCACCACCAGTTGGTATAGTGTCCTTCTGTACTTGGTGGTCATTGTGGTCAAACAACTCAATCTTTGTCTCATCTGACCATACAGCTATCATCCAGAAAGCTTTTTCTTTGTCCGTGTGGTCGGCTTCAAACTTTAGTAAAGCTTGAAGGTGTCAATTTTGGAGCAGGGGGCTATTTCTTGGATAGCAGTCCAAGAAATAAGTCCATGGTGATCTGAATTGTAGACAGTGATTCATCAGCTTCCAGTTCATGGCAGGGCTGTGCCATGGTGGTTCCTAGGTTGTTCCTGACCATCCAAACCAATTTTCTTTCAGCTGAGGGTGGCAGTTTGGGTTTTCTTGAAGCAAAGTGGCTTGGCAAAGTGACTACACCTCACAATAACTTGGAAACAATTGTTTGAACTGATCTTGGAATTTGCAGTTGTTTAGAAATGGCTCCAAGACACATTCCGGAGTTGTGTATCTCTGCAATCCTCTTTCTCAGATCTGCACTGAGCTCCTTAGACTTTCCCATTTTACTGTATGTTGGTCAATCCAATGAGAGCTATAAATGAACCCTTTTTATGAAGGCACAGAGAAGCTACCAGCTGTAATCAATTATGATCACTAACAGGAAGTTAAGAGGCATTGGTCTTGGCAAGATAAGAGACATTTTTGAAGTTTCATCACCTCTGAATTAATAATCCAAGTGAACGTATGTAAATTTTTGACCATATATGTATAATTTTGACCGTGTTGATTTCAGCAAACCCAAAAAAAAAATTAAAACTTGTGCACCAAATTCTAGTGTTGTTTAATTAAAGATGTATGCTGTACATTCTGCCACAGAAAAAGAACAGTTCAAAGAAATTACTGAAAGCACAAATATTGCAATGATATTCATAATTCATATCGAAGATGACATTCATGTCACTCTATGTAAACTTATATATATATATATATATATATATATATATATATAAATTCAGCCACTGGGTGATAGGCTTAATCAATGTTATCAATGGATAATCAATGTTGTGTGCGCGTATGCCCCACAGGTTGGATGTGAGAATGAAGAGAAAGAGTATTTCTGGGAAAAGATGGATGAAGTGGTAGAAAGTATACCAAGGGAGGAGCGTGTGCTGATAGGAGCAGATTTCAATGGGCATGTTGGCGAGGGAAACAGAGGAGATGAGGACATGATGGGCAGATATGGTGTAAGAGAGAGAAATGTGAAAGGGCAAATGGTGGTTGATTTTTCAAAGAGGATGATTTTGACAATAGTCAATACATACTTTGAGAATAAAGAGCAGCACAGGGTGACGTTTAAGAGTGGAGGAAGATCTACACAGGTGGACTACATACTCTGCAGAAGGGGTAACCTGAAGGAGATTGGAGACTGTAAAGTGATGACAGGGGAGAGTGTAGCTAGACAACATCGAGTGGTCATGTGCAGGATGAGTCTGAAAGTGAAAAAGAGGAAGCTTGAAATAGTGGAGTCGAAGATTAAGTGGTGGAAACTAAAAAAAGGTTGAACATCAGAAGGAGTTTAGGGGAGAAATGAGATGACCATTGAGTGGTAATGGAAGTCTGCCAGAAGATTGGGATACTACTGCTATACTAGTAAGAGAGGCAGCAAGGAAGGTGCTAGGGTGGTCATCGGGAAGGAGGAAGGAAGACAAGGAGACATGGTGGTGGAACAAAGAAGTGCAGGAAATTATAAAAGAGAAGAAGCTAGCAAAGAAGAATTGGGACGATCAGAGAGATGAGGAAAGCAGGCAGTTATATAGAGAGATGAGACAGAAGGCAAAAAGAGCAGTAGCGAAGGTGAAAGCAGATGCATATCAGGAGTTGTACGAAAGACTGGAGACCAAAGAAGGAGAGAAAGACCTGTACAGACTAGCTAGGCAGAGAAACAGGGAAGCAAGGGATGTACAGCAGGTAAGAGTGATGAAAGATGTAAATGGAAATGTGCTGGCAAACAAAAAGAGTGTATTAAGAAGGTGGAAAGAGTACTTTGAGGATTTATTAAATGAGGAGAATCCAAGAGAGAAAAGGTCAGATTTGTTGGAGACAGCAAATCAGGAAGCAGAGTTGTTTAGTAAGGATGAGGTGAGGGCAGCCATGAAAAGAATGAAGACTGGGAAATCAGTCGGACCAGATGGTATCCCGATTGAGGCTTGGAGATGTTTGGGTGAAACGGCTGTGGAATTCCTAGTGAGATTGTTTAATAAGATCCGAGAGCATGCGAAAATGCCAAATGAATGGAGAAAGAGTATGCTAGTCCCAGTATACAAGAATAAGACCAAACAATCCCAATCTTATCTGCTTTCAGCTCCCTCAGACAGCACTGGCCTCGGTCAAGGCCGTTGCTGGAACACCAACTCCCCCTGAAGATCACTGCAGTGAGACACTCTTGCATTCCTTCCCCCACTTCCCATGGTCACCACTTTTACCCCCAGTGTGACAAGCGGGTGCGCGACCAGCACGGTCATGGCTGCAGGAACGGACGGCTGTTTGCTTGCACTGGGTTACCTCTACCTCCACCCCTCCCCCCTTACCCCCTCCCCTGAATCGCCCCCCCACCCCCCCTCAAGTCCCGAGTTTTCATGTTGTAAAGTGTACTTGTGTTATTTTGTGCTTATGTGCTGAGGTGTTTTTTTTAATGTTCCCACACTGTACTCCTCACAGGAGCATAGTGTGGGGGTTGCTTTTTTCTCCTCCCCTCTCCTCATGTTACTCTGTATTTTTTCTTTTCATCCCTGTCTTCCTGTCCTGTCTACTCCCCCTCTGTCAATTGTATGTATGTGTTTATGGAAGGACGGGTTGATGGCCAATTTCACTGGTACTTGTGACTAGTGACAATAAAGGGTTCATTCATTCATAAGGGAGATGTACAGTGCTGCAGTAATTACAGAGGGATAAAATTGAGCCACACCATGAAGCTATGGGAAAGGGTATTGGAGGCAAGATTGAGAAGAGATGTAGCAATCTGTGAACAGCAGTACGGGTTTATGCCAAGGAAGAGCACATTGGATGCAATTTTTGCTTTAAGACTGTTAATGGAGAAGTACAGGGAAGGCCAGAGAAAGCTACATTGTGTGTTTGTAGACCTGGAGAAGGCATACGATAGAGTGCCGTGAGATGAGTTATGGTATTGTATGAGAAAGAGTGGAGTGAATGAGAAGTATATTAGAGTGGTGCAAGACATGTATGAGAACAGTGAAACAGCAGTGAGGTGTGCAGTTGGAACAACTGAATGGTTCAAGGTGAAGGTGGGACTCCATCAAGGATCTAATTTGAGTCCTTTCTTGTTTGCTATAGTGATGGATAGCTTGACGGACGAAGTGAGGCAAGAGTCACCATGGAATATGATGTTTGCAGATGATATTGTAATGTGTGGTGAAAGTTGAAAGGAGGTTGAGTTGGGTTTGGAGAGATGGAGGTATGCATTAGAATGAAGAGGAATGAAGGTGAGCAGTAGCAAAACAGAATACATGTGCATCAATGAGAATGGGGATGAGAGTGTAGTGAAGGTGCAAGGAGTAGATGTAAAGAAAGTTGGTGAATTCAAGTACCTGGGGTCAACTGTGCAGGAAAATGGGGGCTGCGATAGTGAGGTGAGAAAGAGTGCGCAGGCAGGGTGGAGCAGTTGGAGAAGGATTTTGGGAGTCATTTGTGATAGGAAAGTCCCAGCAAAAGTGAAAGGTGAGATGTATAAGACAGTAGTGAGACCAGCTGTGATGTATGGATTGGAGACCATACCCTTAACGAAGAGACAGGAGGCAAAGTTGGGGGTGGTGGAGTTGAGGATGTTAAGGTTTGCGATGGGAGTGACAAGGTTGGACAGGATAAGGAACGAGCACATCAGAGGGGCAGCATATGTGGAGAGCTTGGGAATTAAGCTAAGAGAGATGAGACTGAGATGGTATGGACACATCCTGAGAAGAGATGCAGAGCATATTGGGAGGAGAATGTTGAGGATGGAGCTGCCAGGCACACGAAAACAAGGAAGGCCAAAGAGGAGATACATGGATGTGGTGAGAGAGGACATGAAAGTGGCAGGTGTGGTAGAGAAGGATGCGGAAGACAGGGAGCAATGGAGACGAAAGATCCGTTGTGGCGACCCCTAATCAGGAGCAGCCAAAAGAAGAAGATATATATATATATATATATATACACACACACACTGGGTGCGATTTGCTGGGGGGATGGTGGGGATCATCCCCCCCTCTGGTTTTTATCTCTGCTGAAAAAAAATCCTCGGGGACAACCCCGTCAATAAAACAAATAAACCAAAAAAAAAGTTGACATGACAGGCATGTTGTGACACAGTTTTCTATGGTCTATATTGCACTCACTTTCAAAATGACCCGAAGTGGCAGCTTTGATGTTCACGAACGTCCCCAGCAAATAGATACATTGTAGATAATAACAATATCTTTGCGTTCTATGCAGGGATGCAAACAGCGCGCCTTTTGGCGGATGCTGCCTTTTCACGGCCGAATTTTTTTTTTAGGGGGGGCGTTGGAGTGTCTGATTATAATTTCAAAGTAAATTCTGTATTAAAATTACTAAATAAGCAAATCCGTTACAGTCCATGAAACAGGAAGTATAAGGATGAGAAAAAAAACAGTTTAAATCGGAAAGCTGCGCACAATGTGAACTGCGCCATCAGAGCAAACTGTTAATTTAGTATTCATGTATTTTAGTGATTTTCAAGTCACTGTCCATTTAATCCGGAGGGAGAGAAACATCACAGCAACGTGACAAGCAATGCGAACTTTGTTGTGTTAGTGTTCGTATATTTAGTCAGAGAGATAGGAAGATGAATTTACTATCTCTGGTTTAGTGTTCATTTTCATTTAGTGTTATTCATTTGATATCATTGGATGTTATTGAGCTGTTAGCCTATTGTTACCTTAATTTTGTGACGTTTCATGATTAAAAAAAAAAAAAAACATCCCCCCTTCTGGTTTTTTGACAAATCGCACCCTGTATATATATATATATATATATATATATATATATATATATATATATATATATATATGTATATATATATATATATATATATATATATATATATATATATATATATGTATATATATATAATCTACACACACACACAGTGTGGGAAGTAAGGCTGGACAGGTGGTAATTTTTGCATGGATGGTAAGTTGAAACCAACTGGAACATCCTTGCTCCACATACTTTTTTTCTAGACATGGAACTGACCTGTGTGTAGTACTGTTTATTGGACATAACCTTAAGCATATTTTTTCTTGAATCTTCTGACATTTTCTTGTAAATTATATTCAATTTGTAGTGTAATTAGCAACTAATGTCTAGTGTAATTTGGCCTTTGAAGATCACAAAAATGTGCTTGGAAATAGCTGAGAAGCCATCTCCAGGCATCTAAAGTCCTTCAGCTTCCGGGGCCCCTGGCCGCATTGTTCCAGGCTTTTGGCCGGTCATTCATACAGGCTGAAATTTGGACAGACAGACAACATTTCAGACTTGAAATACTGCTTTTCTGCTTAAAATTCCTTTTTTCATATATATATATATATATATATATATATATATATATATATATATATATATATATATATATATACAGTTAGTCAAAATTATGTTAACACTAATGGAATATTTTTATTATTATTTCTATTTTTATTATTATTTAAATGGTACTGTTGCTTGCTGGTTTTTGTGTGTTGAACACACTGGCAAACAAGTTGAGACTGTCCTGTAAATCATCTTGCACATGATGTATGTTTTGTGAATAAATGGTTTCTACCATTTAAGTGTAACATAGTAAAAATTCTCTCTCTCTCTCTCTCTCTCTCTCTCTCATATATATCAGTGGCTGCTGGTAGTCTTTCAAACAGGGGAGGCTGGTCGGTTACGATATTTCCAGATTTTAAAAGAAAAAAGAAAAAACATCAATTTTGCCCATACTCTTGCCTCTGATCTGGCTGATTGTTGGCAGGGTCATAAACTGTGAAATAACAGGTTCTTTTGGCCCATTAGCCTACTGTCCAATATACATGATGGTGGAGTTGGGGGGGGGTATATTTTAACATTTTATATTTTAAAATTGTGGCATGTTGTTTAAAAATTGATCATTATTGAAAGCAGCTCTTTGTCAGGAACCTCAGCAGTAACAGCAGAGTGTTCTGGAATAGGCACAAGCACTGACCTTGGGGAGCCAAACATAGAGCTGGGTGCCACACATTTCATTCAATGACACTTTCCCTATATTTTATTTATTTTGACTGAGAAATGTTTTATTGACAATTTTGATAACCCTTCACTTTTAATCCAGGTCTGTAGTGTGAAATGTTCTCGGCTGTGTTTTTGTTTAAAAATGTTTTCCAAATTGTAGCTGTGTTTAATTCATATCCAGAAAAATATATATTCCAATATAATATACTCAGCATGAACATTTTCAATAGATTCTATATTTTTGGTCCATCCATGACATATTACTAAAGTAGCCTATTTACTGTTGTTGATGTGGGTCACTTGCTGTTAGCCAATTCACTTTCTCGTACCAGGAGAGCTGAAAGGAATGAATATTATTCCCTACCTTTTTCACCAAGTCAATTTGAGGCATTGGTCTACCTTGCTCTTTAATTTTAATTTTTCCTCGAAAGGAAGACTGGCAAATGGCTTTGCCAAAATTAAATCAGCAATGCTTGGCATCCGTGCGCAGCTTTCTTGCTAGCTGACTAGCCCCCTCAAGTTCAAGTTCAGTCACTCAAATAAACGAAATTTCTGGAACTAAGATAGCAAACTTGACAACACTATATTTACACTTTATTTACAATGAAAATATATGCAAACTAAAAAAGCTGGTAGAAACCGTATGTAATGAATGAAATCGAAATGTAAGCTGATCTCTTATAATACACCGCAGCACTTGCGAATCTGCATGGGACTGAACTGAGATTCACCGCTGCCTGTCTATATTTGAAACGAGCTGTCAATAAAAGAAAATATCCGGCCGCTTTCACCAATCACCAGTCTCCTCGCGGAAAGCTTTGCCATGTCCCTCCCACTGTGAGGCTGGGAGTCCGGTGGGCAGGCGTTTTCGCAGTATTTGTCCAATAATCGTCTTGCATTTTGAGATTGAAAGCGCATAGCTCCCAAATGCCATTGAAGTCCACTGAGGCTGGGCTGCATCGCGCTGTCACGAGGGGGAAAACTCACGCGCACATTAAGCAAACTGGGGAAAGTTATAACGGAATGATTTCGCACTGTAGTTGGGTTGAGCACATATATTTCTATGATTCTGGATCTGAAATAGCAATGTTATAAGGTCGGCTATAACATAAGCCTAGCGCAATTCATCCTACACGATGTTCATCATTTTTAGAGGAGGCTGAGCCTCCCTCGTTGTCTTAGAGCAATCGCCCGTGATATATATATATATACAGAGAGACCAGAGACAGAAAGTGAGGTAAGGAAACTAGCGAGGGTTGGGCGATCTGCAAACAAAGTAGTATAGGCAAGACAATGAGCAAAACTGACATAGGGCAAGCAAAGGTCAGAAAATCGAAAGGCAGACAGAAAGTACAAGGCTTGGTATGAACTGGGTGAAACAGAATGATTCTCCGCACTGGAGTTGCGTGAGAGAGTGGCTTCAGTAGCTAGAGAAGTAATTAGGGAGATGAGTAGCAGCTGTTATCAATAGTCTGGTGACAGAGGGCGCTGTGGTTCTTGCAGATTATGGTTCGGAGTGTCCATGTTTTTTAGTTTGGACTTTCTCTGCAGGTTTACTGACAATACTGTAATTGTTTAAACTGTAATATGCAGTTAGAGGCAGAGTGCAAGTTTGTGTGCTTGGTGCATGTTTTATTAAGAGCAAATCCATGATTCCTAATCGGTGTCCAATATAAGCAGGAATAGGTGAAGGTCAAAACCCTGAAGATAAACAGAACTTGTAAAACTAGCCTAAGAAACACACAGGGCCGTTGACAGCTTTGGCTGGGCCCGGGACAAAATATTCTGAGTGGGCCCCCCCCCCCCAAATAATCTGAGTGCCCCCCCACACACACACATCGATACACAGCAACCACCCACACCCAACCCCTCTTTTCACAGTCTCCATTCACTCCAACCCTTAAATAACAGGTATTCCAAGCCCATTATAACAGTCAACCATTTTATTTCAACATTTCAACATATTTACAGTTTGAACATTTCCTTAGTCTGCAACTATTCAGGTGCGAAATGCAATGTGCCGGACTTTTGCTGTGGCAAAGTCGTCAATAAGGTCATTGAAGTCCAGCTTCTTTGCAAGTTCGTGCTCTATAGAGAGCATAGCCAGCCCATTGAGCCTCTCCTGTGACATGTTTGAGCGCAGGTAGTTAATAAACCAATATGATTGTTTACGGGATGGAACTGGGCCTCAATGAGAACGGAGTTATGGCTTTCCCAAAATCTGAACATAGAAGCATCACCACTAGTGATATGTACAGTGAGTTTTTCAGTGTATTTTTTTGTCTTGTTTTTCATAAACGTCCTTTCCGTACTCGATTTAGAATGTTACAAAAAAAATTGACAGCCTCCCAACCACATAACATTAGCCTATCTGACCTGGGGGCTGACACGTTTATTACGGATAAACCAAAAGGATTACAACGTTCCCTGGATATAGAACTGGACCGAGAAGATTTCAAAATCTTAACGTGTAAGCAACAACAATAAAACAGAGGTTGTTTTATTCATTTAGGGCTTATTAGGCTACTTTCATTAATTGCGCTTTTCATACAGGCCTATCATTTTTCACTTGAGCAAGGGAATTGTTTGAAGAGTATCCAGTCTAAGCGAAGTTTAATGTTTTGCAACAGACTAACCTCAAAACACCCCATTTATAGCCCATTCGTTACATTAAACTCTATCTAGCTGGCAATTTCACATGCTGTCGTATCTACACGGGATGATTTCCAACAAAATAAGGTTTAATTAACAAGAGGCAGCGTTCCACGGGCTTTCAGCTAACCGGAGTCCAGCTCAGCGCAGCTCAGCAAGCGTGCCTAAAACATTTGGATATGATTGCCACATACATATACACATACAAACAGCCACTCAAATCTCCACTGCCAAGCCTCTACCTCTCCAATGCCAGATCCATGTAAACAAAATGGACGATTTGGAATTACCTTATTCTATTCTATAATCGGCTGGTCAGTGCTGTACTCAATACTTAAGGTGACTTACCCATCCAGTGAGGATTATTTTCTTGTTTACAAGATGCCACATCTGAGTCGCTGACAAATCCTGAATTTCTGTAAAGATAACTGTGCAGAGATTTATAAGCACGCAGTGCTTCACCACTGAACAGCGAGGGAAAGTTGATGAGGTAATCATACACGTCTGGGTATTGAGGTATTTCACTCACGTGACCAAGTCATGTGATGCTGCCATTTTGGACGGCACGGCTCGAATCAGTTTGAATGTGAGGAAGGCGACAAACGAAAAACATAAAAGAAAAAGGAGCGAGATGCAGAAAACACCTTCACTATCCAGCAATGTAGGGCATTTACAGGGCGAGCAGAGGGAGAGGTATTTGCAAAAATTGAGGTTAGCAGGCTTAGAGAACGATGTTTACCTGCTTCCACCAGGATTGTTCACTGACGTACAGAAGTACACGAAGCCCTCGTCTTTACCTGACTTCGGCCCACATGATCTGTATACCTATGTCGTTAAAAACCCATCGCTATACACAGGTATTGATCTGAAAGCGTATAAGAGTTTGGATGCCTACAAATATTTTGTCAGGCTGGGTAACATGCCTACATCAGTGGGTCGTCCCTGGAGCCGGTGGTCGCCATCTGATTACAGCTAAGGTTTGTTCACATTTTCATTTACTTTCGGTCCTCAGGATAAACAAAATGTTATTAAATGTCATTGAAATAACTTCTTAGTCTGTTGAGACATGGCCCGTTATAAATTTGCTGTTACCAGGCAATGACCAAGAACTGTATTATTAGGGTCGGTGTCTGTGTTGTAGCAGTGTACTAGCAGCTAGCTGTTAGCACTAGCTAATGTCAACAACATCGTAGCTGGTATGTTACTGTAGTAATGTTTACGTTCAGTCATTTGGATGACTGTTAAAACCTTTCAGTCTCAAGTTTTTCCTTTACTGGATTTACTAGTTTACTGAGCTAGCACGCTCGGCCAAACCGGGAGCCATCGCGCGCTCTCCGGCCAGGCCGGGAGCCATCGCGCGCTCTCCGGCCGAGCCGGGAGCCATCGCGCGCTCTCCGGCCGAGCCGGGAGCCATCGCGCGCTCTCCGGCCGAGCCGGGAGCCATCGCGCGCTCTCCGGCCGAGCCGGGAGCCATCGCGCGCTCTCCGGCCGAGCCGGGAGCCATCGCGCGCTCTCCGGCCGAGCCGGGAGCCATCGCGCGCTAGCTCAGTAAACTAGTAAATCCAGTAAAGGAAAAACTTGAGACTGAAAGGTTTTAACAGTCATCCAAATGACTGAACGTAAATATTGCTACAGTAACATACTAGCTACTGTTGTTGACATTAGCTAGCTTGCCGTCCAAAATGGTGGACACCGGGGCGTCACGTGACCCTGTGACGTCAGGTGAAATACCTCAATTCCGCTGGCAGTTCAATATCCGGTCGTGAAAACTCCGTCCGGAAAGCCATAAGGGTCACAAATCTGTAGCTCGTTTATTTTAGACATATATCTAGTTATCTGTTCATTAGAAAAATGAGCTGTGTAGTCCGTCGGTTGAAATTGATCCATTCTGTACACGAGTGCAGCAGTATTCAGCGGTGTTTTTGACCGACAAGATGGCGGTTGTGTACTTTCCGGTCACGTGACTGCAAGATCTCTATAGTGCCGTGTTATTTGGCGCCTTAATCAAAGACCAAACCATTTCTGCATTAGGGGTGGTAGGTGGGTTCTTGAATCTATTTTCGAAGACAATAAAGGCAAAAGAACCAGAAATCATTCATTGAATGGAAATATAGCACATTTTTCTCCCCCAAATCAACACATTTTGAAATGAAACAGAATGATTAATGGCATCTTCATGAGGGACCAGTTCTGGGCCCCCCCTCATGCCTGGGCCCGGGACAAAATACCCGGTTGTCCCCCCCGTCGACGGCCCTGGAAACACATGAGAACAATGAAGTAGACTTCATGAGGAAAGTAGAGAAAGTCATCGATGGTCACAGAAAACAGAACAGGTGCACACATTAGCTACTTTAGAAGACAGAAAACCATCGCATTTAGTAACATTACTTAACCCTTTGGTGACTGACCCCTTGAAAATGGTTCCTCCAGGAACCATGATGTTTCAGTTGTCAAGACAATGGAAAAACTAAAATACAAATACAAGAGCATTTTGTTTTGTGCACAAGAGCATTGTGACGTATCTTTCTGTTTTTGTATTTTAGTTTTTCCGTTGTCTTGACAACTGAAACGTCATCGTTCCTGGAGGAACCATTTTCAAGGGGTCAGTCACCAAAGGGTTAAACAACAAAAGTCTCTTACTTACCTGACTACAGGTGTGAAACCTAGAAAAATTTTTATTTTAATACTTTGAAATGATGACGAACTCAAAATGCACTTCAGTTTTACCTCATCTGTCAACGATCAATTGCATGTATAAAAAGCACATTTCTGTAAGGTGAGAGCAGGCGTGGACCACAGTTATAATTTTTAAACTTTATTTTTTAATCTTTTTTTACTCTTTCAGTATGGTTTTTAATTTTAGTTTAGTTTTAGTGAAGTAGTTTTATTTTTATTTTGAGGATTTAACTAGTTTTAGGTTAGTTTTATTGAATTTTAGTGTTAGATTTAGTTTTTCCAAGTATTGCAGAGCGAGCATCTTCTTTGGAGTTTTATGGCAGTCGTTGTTACATTACTTCCACCTACTGGAACGAGTCTGTTACTGTCTCAAGGGGGAAAACAAAACTAAAATGAAAATGAAGCTGATTTTACCGAAAATTATACTTCCTTTTAGTTCGTTTTGCATTGTTCATTGCAGTTTTTATTAAGTTTTCGGGATTTTTAATGGTCCTTTTTATTTTAATTTCAGTTAAAGAAATATTTTTTTTTCACTGCTAATTTTAGTTTTTGTTAACTATATTAACCCTGGCTTCAACACAGCTGGGGGTACTTCAACCCATCAGTGTAACCTGCATGGCTGGAGGTGTATCAGAGGGCAAAATCCCACTGGAACAGGATACTGGAACACTGACGCTCTTCTCCACTGTCCTTCTCTACCCAACTTCACCAACAACCCTGCAAAGGGGCAATCTCACTCTTCCCGCTCACCTGGGGCATGAAACCATCTTCAGGGGCAAAAAACTTCACAAACTAATGCACTCTTGTGGAGTAAATGGAAAATTAGCTTTTATTTCAACTGGATTTTTGCCATCTGTCAAAAAAAAAACAAAAAGCACAAATCATAGACGAGACTAAAATTCAAGTTTGTATTCAAGTTTCAAACTTCAACTTATAATTAAAGAAAAATCACTTCTGAATTAAAGTTCAGAGTGAAAACTAGACAAAAATCTGCTATAAATAGACACATGAAAAAGATTGTAACCTGAAAATAAAAGGTAATGGAAACCTATAAAGTTTCTGTACAAAATGTTGACAACTTTCTTGAAAAGAAACTTTTTGGCTTTTGTGTGTGTGTGTGTGTGTGTGTGTGAGAGAGAGAGAGAGAGAGAGAGAGAGAGAGAGAGAGTCTTTCTTAGTTGAGTGCATCATATAAACCTGAAAAAAATTCATAAAGAAGTGATGTGTGTGAACACACACTCGACATCAGCATGCGATGAAAGGGATATCTCTCTTTCTCTCTCTCTCTCTCTCACACACACAAATATATGGATGTAGGACAGCAGACACACACTCTAACGTCAAGTCCATTTACACACTCAAGTAACTGTTCCAGAAAATGCGTGTTTGATCAAGTACACACACACACACACACACAGAGTGAATATATTTATACTAATCATTGAATAAATATATCTCTCAGTTTTTGCCATTCAGGTGTTGAACATTTTCTGGTAATTTGATTTTCGATCAGTGTTGACAGGCAGCTGATTTCACACACACACACACACACACACACACACACACACACACACACACACACACACAGGTGTGAGAAGATGTTTTTAAATGTGATCAACAAAAAATGCACCTGCTCATATGTCACATGCATCAGGGAGAACAAGAAATGTGTGTGCGTGCATGCGTGTGCGCACGTTTCTTTACACCTCCTGCCATCCAAAACCTTTATGACATACATAATGGTAATAAGATTATTATTATTATTATTATTATTATTATTATTATTATTATTATTATTATTTCCATGTTACACAGTGTTTTCACTGGTATGTTTACTGTCTGTCAAGTCTCAACTAGGGCTTCAGACAGCCAGTACTTTTTTCAGTATGCAAGCTGTACCCAAAAGGGCTGACTTCTGCAAAGTTCAGAGATCATATCAGATTCCAAGCTGTTCTAGACAATACGAGAACTTCAGTGGCATTGGCCCTAAGGCACCAATCATCACTGGTATCACTGTTACCTTACGCTTGGGCATTCTCCACAATCTTGCAACCTCTACCTTCAGCTCAGAGTAGGCATCAATCTCATCTATTTGTTTAGTAACAATGTTGTAATCTGCTGGGAGGACTACATCAGTCATCTGACATTGATTATTTTCTTGATCTAATACCACTAATATCAGGACACCAATGTTCGATGACTCTGTCAGTCTGAAAATCATGATCCCAAAACAACTTTGGCTTGCCTTCCTCTTCCATCCCCTTCACTGACACATGTTTATGCCACTTATCGATAACCTGGTATCCAAATTTTCGGCAAAGCAACCAGTGCAGGTTTTGGCAGGCCTTATCATGTCATTGCTTGTACTCTTTCTGGGCCAACATTTTACATCTGCTGACAATATGTGTGACACTTTCAGTCTTTTCAGTGTACAGTCTGTATTTCCCTGTGTCACTTGTATGGTAAATACTATGTGCCACTGCTTTTGTGTGTAATGCTTGCCCTTGTGCTGCCATTATGAGACTCTCAGTGCTTCTCTTCAAATCTCCGTTCCTCAACCATATTCAAGAGGCCTTCATATCTTTCAGACCCTATCTCCCACTCAAACTGTCCATGCAAGCACATGTCCAGCAGCTCCTCTCACTTCTCCTGTTGTTTCCTTGTTTTGAAGGTATCTTTTCCTTCCACATTACCTCTTTCCAGGCCCATTTGTGATGCTACATATTTCAGCACCTGTTCCTCACTATTAGAGAAGTAGAAGGCAAGGATTCTTTTCTCCCTATCCACACAGTCTTCCACACTAATCAACCTATGTCCACCATTAGCTCGCTTCATGCAAAGCCTGTTGACATTTGACTTAGGGTGCAAAGCACCATACATGGTCATGAGCTTCCTTGTCTTCCTATCCTCAATCTCCAACTTTATCCACTTTACAATTCCAGCACTGTAACATATGACAGCTATGGTCCAGGTATCCCAGGCATTAAAAGTATGGATCAGATTACTTGAATTCAGCTTGGTTTTTAATACCCGCTTAAGCCTCTTCAAGTAAGTGGTAGTCACACTACCTTTCATGTCACCATGCAGTATGTCATCAAGTTCAAGGATTCCAAGGTACTTGTACCCATTCTTATCTGGCTCCATCATCACCTCATCTGTTGGTAGCACAGTGCCTTGACAATAAGCTTTCTTCCCCTTCTTCATTGTGAGTACAGCACACTTGGAAATCTTGAACTCCATTCCTATATCAGTACTGCATTCTTGCACAGTTTTCACTAAGGAATCTATCTGATTTTCAGTCTTCCCAAAGAGTCATCCATGAACAGCAAGTGGTTGACAGCCAGGCTGATCTTCCCAAGCTGGCAACCCATTTTCACCTTTCTCAGCACCATTGGGATAGGAATGAGTGCTATCACAAATAATGGTGGTGAAAATGAGTCACCTTGAATGAGGTGAAACCCCTCTGAAACTTCACACCACCCAGGTACTCACTGTTTGAATAAAGCTGTGTCTTCCAGTCCTTCATACTATCCTGGAGAATGGAAATGACATTCTCAGAAATTCCAACTATTCAAAGAGATTCAACAATGAGGCATTATATCATAGGCCTTTTTGAAATCAACCCAGGCCATGCATAAGTTGGTATGATATTGCTTGCAGTGCTTCAGGATTGTTTTATCTTTCACTAAATGATCTTTTGTACCTAACGACTGTTTGCAACATCCTTTCTGCTCATATGGGAATAGATCATTTTCTAGCAAAAACTGATAGGTCTTCTAAGTGAAGATGCCTGTCAATAATTTCCAGACAAGATTCAAGCAAGCTTTTTGCTGGTAATTCCCAACCATATTACCCTTACTCTTATCCTTAATTACCAATGTTGTTCTTCCAGTTACCATCCATTCAGGGACTGTCCCACTAACACATTCATCCAGGTGTTCTGCTAGCCTACCATGTATGGAAGCAAACTGTTTAAACCAGTATCTCTGGATCCCATCAGGTGCTTTCCAATTAGGCAGCTTGTTCACTTGTGCAGACACATCTTTGAGGTGAAGTTTAATCTGGCCCTGCTTTGGTTTTTAAGGCAGCTGGGCCTTCACATCTTCAATCCACTCAGGCTTGTTATTGTGTAAGACACTCTACCCCCAAATTTCACTCAAGAATTTCCATGCCTCTTCAGCAGCAACCGGAGCTTCATTTGTGCCAGTATGTCCCTCAAGATTCTGAAAAAAACTGCTGCATATTATTTCAAACAGCCAATTATGCTGGTATTGGTTACAGCGTTCAGTGTATCTTCGTACATTCTGTGCCTTGGATATTATTCTCTCTTTTAACTGCTCAATTACTGTTCTAAATCCACTTGTTCATATCTGATATTTTCTTTCAAGGGCATCCCACTCTCTCTTTTTGCCATTCTTCCAAATTCCCTTCAAGCCTACTCAGGTCTTTTCTCAACATTACAATGTCCTTCTCTATCCTCCTCTTCCACCATGGCTCCACTTCCTTTCTGCCCCTCCTTCCTCTGACCTCCAATTGATCTCCGACCAACAGTGCTGCAGTACAGATAAGGTCTCTATAGTCTCAGTGATATTAAAGGTTGGTACAAATTGAAGAATATCGTTCACCTGTTTGACAACTTTTCTGATCCTGTTCCTATCCACACGGCATGGATTCATAGGAGTGTGTTCTCCACTTTCATTCATTAGTTCCAGTAGTCTAGTCACTAGAGCATGTTTTCCTTCATTTAGCGCCTGATTTTTGTGGAGACCTACATTTCCTTGAAACCTGTTCTCACCCTGTTGGTAGGAACCAGTGACACTTTCCTCATCAGTTTCCACTTCTATACCATTTCCAATATCACCTTCCACCAGATCTTCTCCGCCAACTGATAGTTCACAGCAGCTTTCATTGCTGTCCAAACCTTCTTTATTGTGGGTTAGCTCTCTCTTGATCCTCAATATCTCTACCTCAGTCAGCCACCCCTTATTCTGAATAGCTCAAACCTGGTTCATCAATGCATTTTCAGACATCAAAAACATGCCTTTCTCCAACCAATGTTCATCCAGTGTCCTCTGCCCTACTCCTCTACTGCCTTCTAACATAGCCCTCTCATGACATTTGATCAATAACTCATACTCCGATATAGCCCACTTTTGCTGCTTTGGTTGCATAATTGATGCATTTTGGCCAGTCACAAGATGATGACCAGTAGGAGCCTGACCATCTGGATTTACTCCAACCCCCAACCTGCCAGGTGTGGCACCAAGCCCTTGTTGAGCAACAGTACTGTTCACACCTTTGTTTGGTTCAGAATTGTTTAACATCATTCATGAATGAGATTGGTTTTATAAAGGTCTTTTCCTTGGCCTGGTGTGTTTATCGTGAATTGATATTTGCACAAGGCAGAACACCAGCACTAAGAGGCTGCAAGCCAGTGCTCAGAGAGTACCCTCCAACCTTCATCAAGGGAAAGTTATATCATGCCAGACCTCAACCTGGTATGTGTCAGACCCCAACCTGGTATTTCAAAGACTCAGAGTTTGAGGATACCCAGCCATGAGGTGTCCTGGCCCGCCATCATGGACTGGGGTAAGACTGGACTACTCTTCATCCGGCCTCTTCCCTTCAACCTGTGTGGCTTGGATGACCCTAGCAGAAGCCATCATTTCTGCCAGCAGAGCTCTCAGGATCATTAAGACACACAAGGCCCTCCACCACAACAAGGTGGTAGTCCATGGAGGACTTATTATTATTATTATTATTATTATTATTATTATTATTATCTCATCTCATTATCTCTAGCTGCTTTATCCTGTTCTACAGGGTCGCAGGCAAGCTGGAGCCTATCACAGCTGACTATGGGCGAAAGGCGGGGTACACCCTGGACAAGTTGCCAGGTCATCACAGGGCTAACACATAGACACAGACAACCATTCACACTCACATTCACACCTACGGTCAATTTAGAGTCACCAGTTAACCTAACCTGCATGTCTTTGGACTGTGGAGGAAACTGGAACACCCAGAGGAAACCATGCGGACACAGGGTGAACATGCAAACTCAGCACAGAAAGGCCCTCGCCGGTTACAGGGCTCAAACCCAGACCTTCTTGCTGTGAGGCGACAGTGCTAACCACTACACCACCATGCCACCCATTATTATTATTATTATTATTATTATTATTATTATTATTATTATACTTTATTGATGGAAATTTGACAATAATTTTATGCAATATTTTAATAATTTTAAAATGCATTTAATTTCAATAAAAATGATAATAAAATAATATTAGTGCATCTTAAACAATTAGAATATTGTAGAAAAAGTTTATTTTTCATAATTAATTCAAAAAGGTAAATTTTTATATATTCTATATTCATTACATGTATAGTGAAATATTTCAAGCTTTTTTGCTTTAATTTTGATGATTATGATTTATAGCTCATGAAAATCAGAAATCCAGTATTTCAAATTATCAGAATATTTCCTAAGATCAGTCAAAAAAGGACTTACAATACAGAAATGTCCAACTTCTGAAAAGCATATTCATTTATACACTTAATACTTGGTTGGGGCTCCTTTACCACAAATTACTGCATCAGTGAGGCATGGCATGGAAGCGATCAGCCTGTGGCACTGCTGAGGTGTTATTGAAGCCCAGGTTACTTTGATAGTGGCCTTTAGCTCATCTGTATTTTTGAGTCTGGCGTTTCTCATCTTCCTCCTGACAATAGCCCATAGATTCTCTCTGGGGTTCAGGTCAGGCAAGTTGGCTGGCCAATCAAGCACAGTAATATCATGGTCAGCAGACCATTTGGTAGTAGTTTTGGCACTGTGGGCAGGTGCTACATTCTGCTGGAAAAGGAAATTGGCATCTCCATAAAGCTTGTCAGCAGATGGAAACATGAAGTGCTCTAAGATCTCCTGGTAGATGGCTGTGTTGACTTTGGACTTGATAAAACACAGTGTACTCACACCAGCAGATGACATGGCACCCCAAATCATCACAGACTGCGGAAAATTGACACTGGACTTCAAACACCTTGGGTTCTGTGCTCTTCCTCCAGACTCTAGGACCTTGATTTCCAAATGAAATGCAACACTTACTTTCATCTGAAAAGAGGACTTTGGACCACTGAGCAACAGTCCAGTTCTTTTTCTCCTTAACCCAGGTAAGACACTTCTGACATTGTGCTCAGGAGTGGCTTGATATTAGGAATGTGACAGTTGTAGCCTCTTTCCTGAAGATGTCTGTGCGTGGTGGCTCTTAATGCACTGACACTAGCCTCAGTCCACTCCTTCTGAAGCTTTCCCAAGCTCTTGAATTGACTTTTCTTGACAATTCTCTCAAGGCTGTGGTTATTCCTGTTGCTTGTGCACCTTTTCCAGCTAGCCTTTTCAGCAATGACCTTCTGTGGCTTACTCTCCTTGTGGGGGGTGTCTGTGATCATCTTCTGGACAACTGTGAAGTCAGCAGTCTTCCCCATGATTGTGGTTGTGTGTACTGAACTAAACTGAGAGATACATAGTATTTATACTGTTTTACTCAAACTTGAAATTAAATTTTCTAATAATTTGAGATTTTTTTTGCGCTGTAGGCCATAATTATCAAAATTAAAATAGAAAAATGCTTGAAACATTTTAGCTTACATGTAATGAATCTAGAATATATTACATTTTCACTTTCTTAAATAATTGATGAAAAATATTGAACTTTTTCACAGTATTCTAATTGTTTCAGATGCAGTAGTAGTTTTAATTATAGCCCTGATAATTCACACACACACACACACACACACACACACACACACACACATTCGTGACCCAAATCCCTCATTCCTCCTCAGGGCCAAAGGAAAATGTGAAACACTCATCTGCCAGCATTTTCCCCTCATCACACACTTAATGAGAGATAAACACACCAGCTAATGCTGAGGGAGGGATTAGAGAGAGAGAGAGAGAGAGAGAGAGAGAGAGAGAGAGAAACAAACAAGTGCTGGCACTCGTTTGAGAAAAAAGAAAAGGCTTGTCATCACATTAGCACTCGCTCAAGGAGTTACATCACAACACGTCTGTAATCTGCTTTACTGCACAATTAATCTGCATTAAAGAGAGAGAGAGAGAGAGAGAGAGACAGAGAGTGACAGAGAGAGAGCGCAAGAGACCGAGAGAGACAGAGAGAGAGCGAGAGAGAGAGACGCAGTGATGCTGCTCCATTTCATTCCTTGCTGCTCTTCTTCCCACTAAAGCCGCGAGCCGTGATGTCATTAAATTGCAAATGTTTTCTTTTTTCTTTCTCTCCCTCCATCCCTCGCTCCCCCCGCCTCCTTCACCCCCTTCCATCCCCGACACACACTGTTTACTTATCTGGTGAGAACACATGTCGAAAAGGGGAATCCGTTAAATTTGGCCCCGAGGGCGCGGTGCGAAACTTTCGCCTCTTATCTACACAAAAAAAAAAAAAAAATGATAGAGCGACAGATTAACAAATGATTTTTTTTTACTCTTCTGCATAAAATAACTGTATATTTATATTTATATTTTCCTTTTTGCACCACTCTGCCACACTTTTAATTTAACGCCAGGACATTTTCTAGAATATTCTTTAAAAATGGCACAGCGCACCTTTAAACCTGGTGATAACGCACAGTGTGAGTCACACTACAAGTCTATCACACTCACCTGTACACACATTATAAATATTCATACACTCCTTATACATGTGTACAGTACACACACACACACACACACACACACACACACACACACACACACACAGTGCCAATCAAAAGTTTCTCAACAGATGACATTTTTGCTTTTTTCTAAAAATTATATCACTTTAATACTCAATGTTTAAGTTAATGGAGAAATGTTTATTATTAAAAGTTTAGTGAATAGAAAAATGACATTTTATGAAATGATGTTGATCTTGGGGCGGCACGGTGGTGTAGTGGTTAGCGCTGTCGCCTCACAGCAAGAAGGTCCGGGTTCGAGCCCTGTGGCCGGTGAGGGCCTTTCTGTGCGGAGTTTGCATGTTCTCCCCGTGTCCGCGTGGGTTTCCTCCGGGTGCTCCGGTTTCCCCCACAGTCCAAAGACATGCAGGTTAGGTTAACTGGTGACTCTAAATTGACCGTAGGTGTGAGTGTGAATGATTGTCTGTGTCTATTTGTCAGCCCTGTGATGACCTGGCAACTTGTCCAGGGTGTACCCCGCCTTTCGCCCGTAGTCAGCTGGGATAGGCTCCAGCTTGCCTGCGACCCTGTAGAACAGGATAAAGTGGCTAGAGATAATGAGATGAGAATGAGATGTTGATCTTAAAAAGTTAGATGCCACATATTTGTTTACAGTTAATATTAGCACTGTGTATGAGGTTTTCTTTATCAACATGGTTAATGGTTTTAATAAAACACTCGTTAAGACCTGAAAGTGAGTTGTTCCAAACCTTCACACAGATTTACATTTCTGTGTTTTAATTGGCTATTCTGTATTTTGTTTGGTCTAAATCAATAATAATGACTAGTAATCACTACAAATAACTAGTTAATAATGAACTAATAACTAATAACACTATTAATAACTAATAACAGTAATAAACATAACAGAATCCAGTACAGAGGTTCAGAAGAGGTTTTGACTCGTAGTGTGTAAATATATAATTGTTTGTAGTGTGTATTTGTAGATATATAAATAACTTATGCTGTATAGCTTACAAAAAATAATTTAAATCTTATGTTATAAAAATGATTTAATGACTAAATGTAATTCAAAAAGTAAATGTGACTAAATACATAACATCGATTTCCTGCACAAAAGCAATTTTAACCAACTTTAATGAATAAAACTGATACAATTAAAAGTGAGTTTATTCAGTAATTTCATGTGTAAAAGTGATTCCACTTTGAAAATTGCTCTGATGTGTAAAGTGTTTTAATGGATTTTTAAAATGGATTTTTGCATAAATATGACAGAATGTTCCAGACTTTATTTAAGCTCAAATGCATTTGTAATTGATTTCAAAGTTCTTCAACTTCCTGCTGCCTCCCAAAAACATATCAATAGGAGGATTTGCTAAATTGTCCCTAGGTGGGTGGGTGGGTGGGCTAGCATCCCATTCAAGGTGTGTCCCTGCCTTGTGCCCAGTGCTCCAGATTCACCAAAACAGGATGCAACTGGACTTAGTTTACTTTAAAATTAAAACTATTTCATGTAAACCTTAAGAGGTAATTAAGCAGGATGTAATTTGGCCAGGATGTACATAGTTGTGGATTTGTTTCCGCCTCCTAACTAAGTTGAAAGCTCACATGTGCTACTTCACCTGCTTTTTCACCTGTACAATCATCGACTGCAGGCTCCTCTTACAGGCCACCAGACCACTGGAAAGACACAGGACGAGCCTAGGACACATTAAAACAAGGTTAATCCTGTAAATGTGGTAGGAAATTTGGTGGACAGAAAGCAGCTCAGCTCCGGATGCAGCAGTAATAATCAGACAATCTGTCCAGAGTCTCTTGACTGATATTTCCTTCTTGATGTTTGTGATAATGTTAAGCCTTTCAGAGATGAAATTGTAAACCACAATCAGAGACTATTTCAATCTGATTGACTGCTTCTGCAGTTTTCATGGCTGATCAGAGTTTGAGCAGTGTTACAAAAAGATCCCTGAGCTGCAGTAGGGTCGGTAATGAAGCCTATTGAAACACCTGACTCTACATTTGCAATGTCCAGCACTTGCTCTTGTGTATCTGAAGCTGTATTAAAGCAGCTGTGGAGTCAAATATCTCCTGTGTCAGTGTGAGGCACAGATCATACCATATGGCATCATTAGATATTCATGGAATGCGTTCAAAAATGGGGAAAATGCTGTCTCAAAGGGACATCTAACAAGACAGTGAGGCATAAAGGACTGTTCGAATCTGCTCAAACTCTCACTTCCTGTCTTCTAAGATGCCTTCAAACTGCCCTCTATTGAAGACAACATCAATGTATCCTTGATGCTGCCTATTACCCATAAATCTGTGTGGCAGCTCCCTCAAGCAATGGATTTCACATACAAATATAAGTTTTAGGACTTTTTTTGCTTAGATTTTGAAATGTTACTAATAAATTAACATTACACTATCTTATAACCCTGTGACTGGAACCAAATAAATTTAGTTGATATGATTTGTGAGGCATCTGTTAGCCAACTATCTAACTCTTTGGTTGAGCTTCCTAAAAGATTGTTTGAAATGAATGTCCTTAGATGCCTTCAGTCTGCCTTATGAGACACCTGTCTATTACAACAGTGAGGCAACAAGGCAGCAACCTTCTGTTTCGAACATAGCCATAGTGTCCAGATATTTTCTGTATCTTCATCTTCCTCCAGAGAAATCTAGGGAAGAGTTGAGTTTTTAGTCACTTTGCAGCTTTTAGAGCTATATATCTGTTCATGTGCTGCAGACACAAGAGTGGACATCAAGGTTTCACAGCGTGAAGGTGAATACAGTCAGAATTGACATATCTTTCCCACCTCCAAAAAAAGTTTGCAGTAATTGCTAATATGGGGGGATGGGGGCTAGAGGGCAATTACTTTATCCAAGTGCCAGGACTTCATTTACATATTTCTCCATATCAGGAAGTAACAGAGGGTGAACATGGCTTTGTGAAGGAATGAGATCAGGCAACGAGTTTATGGTGCAATCCCATGTGTGATGAAGAGGCATTTCTTATTAAATACATCCACTAGATCTTGGAGGTAGCATGAAGTTCAGTGCATGGGTCTGTAAGAGAGCTGCACAGGGAGTATTTCAGAGGATACTCCCAAGATGGTGCCAGTAATATGTCCCTGATGTGGGTGGAGTACAGAAGCATGGCAGGCAGGAGATGATATTCACACACATGTTTAGTTTCTCTCTCTCTCTCTCTCTCTCTCTCTCTCTCTCTCATGCACACACACAAACACACACACACACACACACACACACAGTTGTGTTCTGGTCAAGGAGCCTTCTTCTCTTTGCTCTCCTCCTCCTTTTCTATCCTCCACTGTCACTGCAACAAACACACACACAAACACACACAACATTATTCAACAACAGGTGCATTGACTTTGCCACCTACTTTCCCCGTCCCCGCCTTCCATTCACAAACTGACTCTTGGCCACACACCCACTGCCACAGTGCCATGGATGGCTGCCTCATCAATGTGCACCAACATCTGTTGGTGTACATTGATTGCTCTTATTTTGTTTGTAAACTCAGTTCACTGCTGATATACTCAAATCTCTTTCACCAAAGAAGGGCTCGTGAACATTAGGGGAACAACTCCAGCGGACTTATTACCAACTTTTCTGGTGTCTTCCATGGAAATATTAGACATTCTGGTCAAAGGTGTGCTCACCATTGCTCACTCAGTGAGATGCCAGAGGAGAGGAAAATGCGCTGGTGCATTTTCTCGTGTGCCTCTATCGGCGCGGACTTTGCACTCTGCTACCTGTGATATTTCTCTCCAATGTGTGGTCATTGTGCAACAGACTGGTCAAACTCCAGCTGCTGGTGGTGAAAAACAGGGACTTTCATTCATCTTCCGTTTTATGCTTCACGGAGACGTGGCTATGCAGACTAATTCCGGACTCTGCACTGCAGCTGGCTGGCTTCCAACTTTTCAGAGCAGATCATAACACGGATCTCTCTGGTAAAACAAAGGATGGTGGAATCTGTTTTTATGTAAACAGCGGCTGGTGTAGTGGTGTGTCATTGATCATGCAACACTGTTCTCCTGACCTGGAATCATTTATCACTAACTGCAAACCTTTCTACTCCCTGCGTGAGTTCACTTCATTCATTCTGATTGGTGTTTACATTCCACCACAAGTCAATGTGCAGAATGCATAGTGTGTAATGGCTGACCAGATACTGAGTGTGGAGCAGACTAACCTGCATTCCCTAGTTATTGTCCTCAGTGACTTCAACAAAAGAAAACTTAGCCAAAAACTATCAAATTGCAAACAGTTTATTAAATGACCGACCAGAGAGGGAAATATCATGGATCACTGCTACACTACAGTCAATAGTGCCTATCATGCCATCCCCTGTGCTGCACTGGGCCGTTCTGACCCCATCATGATCCACCTGATTCCTGCATAAAGACAGAAATCAAAGCTGAGGAAACCTGCAGTGAGGACATCTAAGATGTGGAGCAATGAGGCTGCGGAGAACCTTCAGGCATGCTTGGACTGTACAAACTGGGATGTGTTCAGAACTGCTACCAATCATCTGGATGAGTACACAGAGGCTGTGACATCCTACATCAGCTTCTGTGAGCACTGCTGCATTCCATTACGAACCAGGGTGAGTTACAATAATGACAAATCCTGGTTCACAGATAAGCTCAGACAGCTAAAGCAGCAAAAGCAAGAAGCGTTCAGAAGTGGGGACAGGAACAGGTTTAAAGAGTCTTGGAACAGGTTTAGCAAGGCAGTGAGAGAAGCTAAACAACTGTACTCTGGGAAACTCCAACACCAGTTCTCAGTCAATGACTCTACATTTGTCTGGAAAGGGCTCAGACAAATCACTACCTATAAACCTTCAGCCCCCCACTTTTTTAGTGACTTGTGCCTGGCCAACCAACTGAATGAGTTCTACTGTCATTAGGAAGCATGTCAGTCAGGGAAAGATGCACATACTTATGATTGGGAAGGCTGTGGGAGCATCAGCTGATTAGTGGGCATGTGTGACATGCCCCTTCAAAAAGGAAACAGGTGATCATACCAGGCAGCGTTCTCTTTGATGTGAGTTTTCCCTAGCTGACTGCATGTGTCCGGAAGTCACCCCTGAGGACTTTGGTTTGTCTTGGACCTTTTTGTTTTGGATTATTGTCGTCTACACAAATAAAACTTGAACTGTGAAAACCACTGGAGATTTGGCTGGCTGCTTGTTGGAGTGAGGATTGGGCTGTCCTGGAGTGAGGATTGCATTGTCCCAGAGTGCGTTTGTCTGTGTTTGCAGTAAGCTGCTCTCCTGTGGCCTTCCCAACTTTAGTAGCAAACATCATGACACACATAATTGATAAAGATACAAGTCCATGTTTAACACAGACACCACAGGGAAAGTTACATCCAGGTCCTAACTAACTATTAGCTTAAAAATCCCTAGACTTTGATACTTTGATAGGTAGGTTAGTTTTGTATCGCTTTGTTTTTTAGCATCTCGGTAGGTGTTTGGTATACTGGGAAGGATCTAGCTATGTAACACTGTCACTTTGAAAGACAGTGGAACTGTCCTGATAACATCCCCCATGACTCTACATTCTAGCTCCAGCCCAACACCCCCAACACCTCCTCCACCTCTACTGCTGCCAGGGCCTCTCTACAATGTCACACCTCGGAGGCCCATCCGCCCTCCACCACAGCCTCAATTGTCTCCATTCTAGAGAAAAACATTAACAAGCTCTTTAAGAAGCTGAACCCCCACAAAGCAGCAGGACATCCACACGACAACAGCAACGAGATGTTATTTAAAAATATATCGCGTCCAAATGGGCAACGATCAGTAAAATATCAGGTCCATATGGCAACGCAACGCTTGCTGAAAACGATGCAATACACATGCCACACCTCTAGGGGCGCTGTAAGATGGTCCCTTCGGAGACACCAGAACAATAGAAGAAGTAAGGACGCATGCGCATAAACTATTATGCGCGAGACTTCATATTAGCCACAAAGTCAGGAAAATCTGTTCGGAAAATTACATTATAATGACCAAATACAATGAAAAGTATTTTTCCAGTCTCACCTGTGAAAGGTAATCCCATGTGATCTCGTTTGGACGGCAAACCTGTTGGTACAGTTAAACGCAGCTAATCTTTATTCTCCACTTTGACCTTTCCAATATGGCGGCGAGGATGACGTATGATTCTACGCGGAAGGCGGCGTCTTTAATGGTCCGGAATAAATTGAATACTACACGTTGATGGATTAATTTGTTGTTTCTCACCTGTGAAAGGTAATCCCATGTGATCTCGTTTGGACGGTAAACCTGTTGGTACAGTTAAAGGCAGCGCATGAATCTTTATTCTCCGCTTTGACCTATCCAATATGGTGGCGAGGATGACGTATGATTCTACGCGGAAGGCGGCGTCTTTAATGGTCCAGAATAAATTGAATACTACACGTTGATGGATTAATTTGCTCCTCTACGCCCTTTTTGAGGAATGTACTGTAGGACTAAAACCAACATCTGAAGAGGTGAGATCGCTCCTTTTTTCCCCTATTTTTGCTGGCGGGATTGACTCTGCCCTAAGGGCAGAGTCTCTCTCTCTCTCTCTCTCTCTCTCTCTCACTTTGCACCATTACACAATAAATATTCACAGTGAAAATATTTTGTAAGCGCGTTTCATGAACCAAGTTATAGGATTTGTTGACAACTCACATCGCATCGCAATGAGAAGATCATTGGCACTACTGGTGTTAAGAATCAGACCATTTCATAAATGAATATTTTGCTGTAGAGCTGCAGTGTTTGTACAATTGCATGTTTTTGCTTCACTATTACTGTCACTATTCTGCTTCTTGCATTACTACTGTGAACTAACACTGAACATAATAATAATAATAATAATAATAATAATAATAATAATAATAATATCCAAGCTCATGTTTCACTCTCACTAGTGCTCTGTAAGGCTTTTTCCTGGTGATATCCTGGTGATATTCGTTACACTTCTACCCGGCGTGAAGCACTCACAGTCATGTGGTTGTGACATCATCGTAAACAAATCCGTTCTACTCATCCAGACGACTTCACAATGGCAACGTTGCCAGATCTTTCCACTCTGGAACTCGTTCTCAAAAAGATTGCGTTTTGGGCACCCAAAACGCTGGTGCCGTGTGGACGCCAGGCCTAAAAGATAAGCAATTGTATCGGAGTCACCTGAATCCGTTGCCGTGTGGACAGGGCCTCAGTGTCACCATTTACCCTGAAGCACTGTGCTGATCAGCTGTCTCTAGTGTTCACAGATATCTTCAACACCTCACTGGAGACATGCCATGTGCCAGCCTGCTTCAAGGCCTCCACTATTATCCCTGACCCCAAAAAGCCAAGGATCACAGGATTAAATGACTACAGAGCCATTGCCCTGACTTCTGTGGTCATGAAATCCTTCAAGCACCTTGTGCTTTACCACCTCAAAGCCATCACTGACCCACTCCTGGACCCTATGCAGTTTGCCTACAGACCCAACAGATCTGCAGATGATGCTGTCAACCTGGCTTTTCACTTCATCCTCCAGCACCTGGACTCCCCAGGAACCTATGCTAGGATCCTGTTTGTGAATTTTGGTTCCGCTTTGAACACCATCATCCTAGCTCTTCTGCAGGACAAGCTGTCCCAGCCGAACGTGCCTGACTCCACCTGCAGGTGGATCACTGACTTCCTGTCTGACAGAAAGCAGCACATGAAGCTGGTGAAACACATCTCTGACTCCCGAACCATCCACATCAGATCCTCCCAAAGCTGCATCCTTTCTCCTCTACTCTTTTCCCTGTACACCAACAGCTGCACCTCCAGTCATCAGTCTGTCAAGCTCCTAAAGTTTACAGATGATGCCACCCTCATTGGACTCATCTCTGATGAGGATGAGTCTGCCTGCAGGTGGGAGACTGAGCATCAGGTGTCCTGGTGCAGTCAGAACAACTTAGAGCTCAATGCTCTAAAGACAGTGGATATGATTGTAGATTTCAGGAGGAGCTTTACCACACCCTCCCCCATCACCCTGTTTGACTCCCCAGTAATCTCTGTGAAATATTTCCACTTCCTGGGCACTATAATCACCCATGACCTTAAGTAGGAGATGTATACCTGCTCTCTCACCAAGGAAACACAGCAGAGGATGCACTTACTGTGGCAGTTGAAGAAGTTTGATCTGCCAAAGACAATTATGGTGTACTTTTACTCCACCATCATTAAGTCCATCCTCACCTCCTCCATCATCGTCTGATATGCTGCTGCCACTGTCAGGGACAAGGGCAGACTGCAGTGCATCATTTGTTCTGCTGAGAGGATGAGTGGCTGCAACCTTCCGTCGATTCAGGACCTGTATGAGTCCAGGACCCTAAGGAGAGCAGAAAGGATTGTGGCCAACACCTCTCACCCTGGACACAAACTTTTCGATCCACTCCCCTCTGGTAGGAGGTTGTGGTCCATTAGAACCAAAACCTCATGCCATAAGGCCAGACTTTTCCCCACTGCAGCTGGCCTCATCAGTAAGGTCAGAGACCCCCACTGACTCGAACCTCACACTTCCAATCTGTGACATTAATGCACTTTGTCTCTGAACTGCAATTTTGCACATTTCATGGTCATGTCATTCATCTCCATTCTGTGATCCTTTATTGCACATTCCAGCTCACACTGTGCAGCTTGGTTACTGACTTAGCCAATTATACATATTCTCTTCTGAGCGGCATGGTAGTGTGGTGGTTAGCACTGTTGCCTCATAGCAAGAAGGTTCTGGGTTTGAGCCCAGTGGCCGATGGGAGCCTTTCTGTGTGGAGTTTACAAGTTCTCCCTGTGTCTGTGTGGACTTCTTCTGGGTGCTCTGGTTTCCCCCACAGTCCAAAGACATGCAGCTTAGGTTCTAAATTGACCATGAGTGTGAATTGTTGTTTGTCTCTATATGTCAGCCCTGCAATGATCTGGTGACTTGTCCAGGGTGTACCCCCCCCATAGTCAGCTGGGATAGGTTCCAGCTTGACTGCAACCCTGCACAGGATAACCAGTTACAAATAATGGATGGATGGACATATTGTCTTCCTCTCACACACTCTTATCATGTCTCTTCTCCATCTTCATCATGTGACCTATGTTTACACTTTCCAGGCATACTATACAGCTTGGACTTCAACAACTCATGCACATAACCATCAAATTATGTCCACTTTTCAAATTTGTATCTTTCAGATTTTTCTATTTCTTATTCTATCTATATAACTACTTTTTGTCTTGCTAAATTCTTCTATTTTAACTGTTCAAGCACCAATCACCAAAGCAAATTCCTTGTACGTGAGAACGTACTTGGCAATAAACTTGATTCTGAGTCTGACTTGATTCCGATATATATGGAGTATTATGGCACTATTTTTTTGTTTTGTTTTTTAATAAATTTCAGCTATTTGACTTTCATCAGTTCCCCAGTTCAATTTTAATCAATGGCTGGTTTGGGTTTTTTTAAACAGGAAGTAGAATAAAACTTGTAAAAGGGACAGTTGGTCATCTTTGCAAGCAAGTTCTCCCATGTTCTCCCTGCATCTGCATGGGTTTCTTCTGGGGTTTTTTCAACATCCCTAAAACTGTAGGATGCCCTGGAATGGCTGGGCATCACATTCAAGGTGTATTCCTGTCTTCGTGTTCCTGGGATGACTTCTGGATTCACCATGACCCCAGAACAGGATAAAGCAGTTACTGAAGATGAATGAAAGATTGAATCAAATAGCCATGTTGCACGTACAAGGGCAGTCATCATAACTTTCACGAAGTGCAATGTGGGCATGTAATAACAGAGACTGGGCTTTATCTAAGGGGTGGTGCTTCAGCTGACTTGCATCACTTCCTTTGGTGCTATTTGTAGCTGTTGGATGCAAGCACCCAGGACTTTTCCTTGTTTGAAGACTGAAGTAAATATTTCCTACTTTTCTGTGCAGTGAAGCCTTTTGTAATGAGACCAACTCAGCAGGGTTGAAAGGAGCCATGTGCAAAAAAGCCAAAGTCTAGGAACCTCAAAGGTTGATACATCAATAAGCTCAAGGAGACAACAGCAGGTGGCTAATCCAGGAGCATGAGTGTATCAAGAGCTCGCAGTTACACTGCAGCTTAATTAAAGGACTCTGTTTTCACAATTTAATACATAATTAATAAAGACATACAGTTAGGCACTGTGGAAGGAGGTGAGAGAGAGAGAGATTCTGAGCATACTCACTTGCTCTTATTGTCCTCTTCACCTATGAATAACCCCCTCTCTCTCTCTCTCTCTCTCTCTCTCTCTTTCTCTGACAGACAAGAAGAGGCTTCAAGCGTCATTTGTTATTTCCATCTCTTTCTCCTTCATCCTCCTATTTTTTCTTTCTCTCTTTATTTGCAATTAAATGCATTTCAAATGGAGCGACTGTGCGGAAAGCTTTCCTGATAAGAGAGGCTTTCTGCTCTCCACCATTGTCCGAGTGTTTTTGCATTTTTACATACGTGCGGAAAACGCATCTCCAAAAAAATTTAATCGCCTGCTGTCGGGAAATTAAATTGCATCTTAGAAATCATTTAGGCCTCGTTTTCTCCTTCGTCTTCTTTTTCTTCTCTTATTCCACAGTTTCATCCCCTCACATGCATATTTTCCTTTTTTTTTGAAAACTCATGTTTGTGTTGCCATGTTCCTCTTATTTGCTTTAGTGTTATGTTTCTGAATTAGCATTTTTTCATTGTGTCTCAATGCGCACACACACACACACACACACACACAGTACTTTTTATGCACTCATCCTCGAGCAATGCGTTTCTGAAGCGCCTTAAACGATTTTACCGCCTTAGGCATAACTTTGTAACTTATCACTCCTTTGCTACGCCTAGCGTTATGCTAATACTCTAATCACGAACCTGCTACAGGACTGGGTGCAGCATAGCTAAGCTAATATTATTATGATTTTTTATGTTTTGGAAAAAAATCTGTCATATTTTAACATGGCTTCACTCTCTGAAGCGATTTGAGTGTCAGTACAAAATGCTTATTGTTCTTAGTGAAATGTCAGCTATTTTACAAATCCATTCAAAATGATCATGGCACCATGTCTATTACCCATAATGCACTGTGAGCTAGTTTATGTGTCCTATTCAAAATGTATTATTCATATCATTATAACATAAACCTGGCGATTATTATCTTTACCATTCAACTCGATATCCTCTCTATTAGTGTGTCACTGTGTCATCCATCAAACTGAAAAACTATGCAGTGTATTCCTCTGTAAATTTTTTGCTTGGCAAAAAAAAAGTTTAATTTTACTTATAAAATATATTTCACACATAAAATACATCTTTTTTAAATGCATGCATTGCAAAAATTGCATATATTAATGATTTACTGTTTCGATTGGACTTATCATATTGAGTAATATTACTGACACAGCCTGCATGTTTGAGGTTTCTGGCCCAGAAGAGATAATAAACAATTAGCATATACTCTGTTTCTAACAGCTGTTAAAATGGGAAGTGTGGGAGTTCCAGGTCATTTTTGTTGCCCTAATTTCCATCTCTAATTGAGCAGATTACACAAATTACACAGCATAACAACATCTTAATAATTTAGTATCCTGGAGACTCAGTTAATCCTATTATTATCTGAATTTACAGTACATCATTAGTGTGTAATAAAAATGAATAAAACACTCAGGTCATGCTGTTTCAGGACACAAAGTTGATTATTTTCCACTAACAGCATGTCCCTAAAGTGTTTGATTCCACTTAGACCACAGTAATTACTTTTTATCTTTATTAAAGAATGACACTTCATGTGAATTTTATAGTCTAGTAACATCCACAATTCCTGTTATCACTTACATTGTAGCTGCTATAAATGTTCATTCCCAAACAGTGCCTCCTTTTTCTCTCTTTTGAATATAATAAGACTAAATAAGACTCTCTTTTTTGTTTGTTGTTTTAAAAATGCAGCTTTTGCTGTTAATGAGAAACTACCACTGTAACAATCTGTCACCATCTCAACAATTATGTGCATTTCATTTTAAGGTTTATGTGGTGCTGTATTATAACATATTAGCACAAGCACATTAATATAAATGTATTAATTTCTGCTGCCCTATAGAAAACTAATCAACACCAATCAGTATTCAGTGTACTGTAGAAATTGTGTGAATAAACAAAACAACATTATGAGGTGGCTGAATATGTATGGGAATATTTTTTTCTGTAAACAGTTTTATGTTATATGGTATCAGACATCATATTCAAATAAATCTCTTGCTATTAATTTTACAATAATTTCTAAAGTGAATATTATGCCGCTGATCTTTGTGAATTATTCTGCACATCACACATGCAGCACTAAGCAGTGTATGCTAAATTCTCTTTCTATGGAGAATGCTGCCCTCTTGAGCATTTCTACATTCAGCAAATTTCTAACCATACATTTGACTCCTGATATGAACGCAAGATTGCACTTTGGGGTGTGTGTTTCATTCCCACTTTCTCTTGGTTGAGAGGCCACAGTGACAATCTGATATGATTGCCTTTTCAAAAACGGTGGAAACAAGAGCAAGAAAATCCTTCTGTCTTCAAGTCAGGGTTTTGTTCCTCTGACTTATTCATCTGTACATGGCAGCTGTGGCAATATGCAAATACTAGTCTCGATGATCAGTCATAGGTCAAAATACCAGTACTCAACAGTACTTACCAATACTCAAAGCACAAAATGTAATCCAATTAGTAAGGTAGAGCGGCGGCTACAATTATCAGCAGTCCATAATTATCAACACCTTTTCAGATTTACCAATAAAAAACAATTTTACAAAGGTGAGTTTCAGTTAAAACAGTTATTATTGGTTAATTAATCAACTGGAAGACCCCTCTCTCCCATTGATCTTGTCGTCTGATGACACAGCTTATTACCTGAGATGGACTTTTTTTAGCACTAACAGCAATTTGAGGAAAACCCAGATATTATCATCGCAGGTAAGCATGGTTGAAAGATCATGGATATGTTTTTACTTATCAAATTCACTGATATTTCATGATATCCTTGTCAAAACCTACTTTGTTCCTTACTCTTTAATTTGACAGTCACCATTTTGTATCTAAACGTGTGTTTGAGAAGTCATGTGAGGTGTCAGTAATAGTGATCGCTTTCACCGGTGTCCACCATTATTGACACCCTGTGGAATTAAGTGACATTTACAACTGTTATGTATTGATCTTTGTGTAACATTGTTGAAGTAGATGAAGTACTTAAAAAAATAAATGTGCTGTGATTTATTTTTTTTTTCTGATTCATAACAGAATGGAATGCTTATAGAGTATTTGGAATCCTACTGCAATAAATAGAATTAGACCAGAATTTAATTCCTAGCATATAAAAAATTACATGCTTGAAATATTCAGATTTTTCTATTCGACTCAGAAATATATACTAGTGCATCTCAAAAAATTAGAATACCATGAAAAAGTTCCTTTTTTTCATAATTTAATTCAAAAAGGTAAACTTTCATATATTCTATATTCATTACATGTAAAGTGAAATATTTAAAGCCTTTTTTGTTTTAATTTTGATGATTATGGCTTATAGCTCATGAAAATCAGAAATCCAGTATCTCAAATTATTAGAATATTCCCTAAGATCAATTAAAAAAAAAGGATTTACAATACAGAAATGTCCAACTTCTGAAAAGTATATTCATTTATACACTCAATACTTAGTTGGGGCTCCTTTACCATGAATTACTGTATCAATGCAGTGTGGCATGGAGGTGATCAGTCTGTGGCACTGCTGGGGTGTTATTGAAGCCCAGGTTGCTTTGATAGTGGCATTCAGCGTATCTGTATTTTTGGGTCGGGTGTTTCTCATCTTCCTCTTGACAATATCCCATAGATTCTCTATGGGGTTCAGGTCAGGCAAGTTGGCTGGCCAATCAAACACAGTAATATCATGGTCAGCAAACCACTTGGTAGTAGTTTTGGCACTGTGGGTAGGTGCTAAGTCCTGCTGGAAAAGGAAGTCAGCATCTCCAAAAAGCTCATCAGCAGATGGAAGCATGAAGTGCTCTAAAATCTCCTGCTAGATGGCTGTGTTGACTTTGGACTTGATAAAATACAGTGGACCAACACCAGAAGATGACATGGCACCCCAAATCATCACAGACTGTGGAAACTTCACACTGGGCTTCAAACACCTTGGATTCTGTGCCTCTCCACTCTTCCTCCAGACTCTAGAACCGTGATTTCCAAATTAAATGCAAAATGTACTTTCATCTGAAAAGAGGACTTTGGACCACTGAGCAACAGTCCATTTCTTTCTCTCCTTAGCCAACATAAGACACTTCTGACATTGTCTCTGGCTCAGGAGTAGCTTGATATTAGGAATGCGAAAGTTGTATCCCCTTTCTTGAAGATGTCTGTTCGTGATAGGTCTTGATACACTGACACCAGCCTCAGTCCACTCCTTGTGAAGCTCTCCCAAGTTCTTGAATCAACTTTTCTTGACAATCCTCTCAAGACTGTGGCCATCCCTGTTGCTTGTGCACCTTTTCCAGCCACCCTTTTCAGCAATGACCTTTTGTGGCTTACCCTCCTTGTGGAGGGCATCAGTGATCATCTTCTGGACAACAGTCAAGTCAGCAGTCTTCCCCATGATTGTGGTTGTGTGTACTGAACTAGACCGAGAGATACACTGTGTTCATACTGTTTTACTCAAACTCGAAATGAAATATTCTAATATTTTGAGATTTTTTTTATGTTTTTGTACTGTATACCATACTGATTAAAATTAAAATAGAAAAATGCTTGAAACATTTTAGTTTATGTGTAATGAGTCTATACGTAATATATAACATTTTCACTTTCTTAAATAACTGATGGAAAATATTGAACTTTTTCACAATATTCTAATTTTTTGAGATGCACTTTATATATACATATATATACAGGGAGTGCAGAATTATTAGGCAAGTTGTATTTTTGAGGATTAGTTTTATTATTGAAAAACAACTATGTTCTTGATGAACCCAAAAGACTCATAAATATCAAAGCTGAGTATTTTTGGAAGTTGGAGTAGGGCTTTCTTAGTTTTAGCTATCTTAGGAGGATATCTGTGTGTGCAGGTGACTATAACTGTGCATAATTATTAGGCAACTTAACAAAAAACAAACATATACCCATTTCACTCATTTATTTTCACCAGGGAAACCAATATAACAACTCAACATTCACTAATATACATTGCTGGCATTCAAAAACAACAACAAAAAAAAACAAATCAGTGACTAATATAGCCGCCTTTCTTTACAAGGACACTCAAAAGCCTGCCATCCATGGATTCGGTCAGTGTTTTGATCTGTTTGCAATCAACATTGCGTGCAGCAGCAACCACAGCCTCCCAGACACTGTTCAGAGATGTGTACTGTTTCCCCTCCTTGTAGATTTCACATTTGATGAGGGACCACAGGTTTTCTATGGGGTTCAGATCAGGTGAACAAGGAGGCCACGTCATTAATCTTTCTTCCTTTAGACCCTTTCTGGCCAGCCATGCTGTGGAGTACTTGGATGCGTGTGATGGAGCATTGTCCTGCATGAAAATCATGTTTTTCTTGAAGGATGCTGACTTCTTCCTGTACCACTGCTTGAAGAAGGTGTCTTCCAAAAACTGACAATAGGACTGGGAGTTGAGCTTGACGCCATCCTCAACCCGAAAAGGTCCCACAAGCTCATCTTTGATGATACCAGCCCATACCAGTACCCCACCTCCACCTTGCTGGCGTCTGAGTCGGACTGGAGCTCTCTGCCCTTTGCTGATCCAGCCACGAGCCCATCCATCTGGCCCATCAAGACTCACTCTCATTTCATCTGTCCATAAGACCTTAGAAAAATCAGTCTTGTGATACTTCTTGGCCCAGTCTTGATGTTTCATCTTGTGTGTCTTGTTCAGTGGTGGTCGTTTTTCAGCCTTTGTTACCTTGGCCGTGTCCCTGAGTATTGCACACCTTGTGCTTTTTGACACTCCAGTGATGTTGCAGCTCTGAAATATGGCAAAACTGGTGGCGAGTGGCATCTTGGCAGCTTCACGCTTGACTTTCCTCAGTTCACGGGCAGTTAGTTTGCGCCTTTTTTTTTCAACGCGCTTCTTGCGACCCTGTTGACTATTTTGAATGAAGCGCTTGATTGTTCGATGGTCACGCTTCAAAAGCTGGGCAATTTTAAGAGTGCTCCATCCCTTTGCAATATATGTCACTATTTTTGACTTTTCTGAGTCCGTCAAATCCCTCTTCTGACCCATTTTGCCAAAGGAAAGGAAGTTGCCTAATAATTTTGCACACCTGATATAGGGTGTTGATGTCATTAGACCACACCCCTTTTCATTACAGAGATGCACATCACCTGGTATGCTTAATTGGTAGGAGGCTTTCAAGCCTATGCAGCTTGGAGTAGGCCAACATGCATAGAGAGGGTAATGTGGTCAACATACTCATTTGCCTAATAATTCTGCACTCCCTGTATATATATAAAAAATCTCCTTCTCACCCCCAGCGGGGGGTGGTATCCATGTCATCCTCAAGCTCGGGTCCTCTACCAGAGGCCTGGGAGTTTGAGGGTTCTGCGCAGTATCTTTGATGTTCCTAGGACTGCGCTCTTCTGGACTGAGGCTTCAGATGTTGTTCCTGGGATTTGCTGGAGCCACTCTCCCAGTTTGGGGGTTACTGCCCCAAGTGCCCCCACTACCACGGGGACCACGCAACCCTTGACCTTCCACATCCGTTCCAGCTGCTCTTTCAACCCTTGATACTTCTCAAGTTTCTCATGTTCCTTCTTCCTGATGTTGGCGTCAGCTGGGATCGCCACATCTATCACCACCACCCTCTTCTGCTCTTTGTCCACCACCACTATGTCCGGTTGGTTAGCCAGGATCTGTTTGTCAGTCTGGAAGCTGAAGTCCCACAGAACCTTGGCCCTGTTGTTCTCAGCCACCTTCTGTGGTATGGCCCATTGGGACTTGGGTAATTCTATTCCATACTGGTTGCAGATGTTCCTGTATACTATCCCAGCCACTTGGTTGTGCCTCTCCATGTACGGTGATCCAGCTAGCATCTTACACCCTGCTACTATGTGCTGGACTGTTTCAGGGGCTTTGCACAGTCTGCATCTTGGGTCTGATCTACTCTGGTAGATCCTGGCCTCTATGGCTCTTGTGCTTATGGCCTGTTCTTGTGCTGCCATGATTAGTGCCTCTGTAAGTCCTGCATTATCCAGCCACTGGTAGGATTTCTTGATATCAGCCACTTCCTCTATCTGACGGTGGTACATGCCATGTAGGGGTTTGTCCCTCCAGGTTGTCTGTTCCTCCTCCTCTTCTGCACTCTCATCAGGGTTCTGCTGCCTGAGACATTCACTTAGCAGTTCATCCTTTGGGGCCATCTTTCTGATGTATTCTCGGATTTTCGATGTTTCATCCTGGACCATGGTCTTGATGCTCACTAGCCCTCGGCCTCCCTCTTTCCGCTTAGTGTATAGTCTCAGGGTGCTGGACTTGGGGTGGAACCCTCCATGCATGGTGAGGAGCTTTCGAGTCTTGATATCTGTGGCTTCTATCTCCTCCTTTGGCCAGTTTATGATACCAGCGGGGTATCTGATGACTGGTAGTGCGTACATGTTGATGGCTTGTTCTTACCATTCAGCTGACTTTTCAGGACCTGCCTTACTCTCTGGAGGTATTTGGCTGTGGTTGACTTCCTTGTGGCCTCTTCATGGTTTCCATTAGCCTGTGGGATGCCAAGGTACTTGTAGCTGTCTTGGATATCACCTATGTTGCCCTCTGGTAGGTCAATCCCCTCAGTCCGGATCATCTTGCCTCTCTTTGAGACCATCCGGCCACACTTGTCCAATCCGAATGACATCCCTATGTCATCGCTGTAGATCCGGGTGGTGTGGATCAGCGAGTCTATTTCTCACTCGTTCCTGGCATACAGCTTGATGTCATCCATGTAGAGCAGGTGGCTGATTGTTGCCCCACTACGGAATCGGTACCCGTAGCCGCTCTTCGTGATGATCTGACTGAGGGGGTTCAGGCCTATGCAGAACAGCAGTGGTGATAGCGCATCTCCTTGGTATATGCCACACTTGATGTTGACTTGGGCAATGGGTTTTGAGTTGGCCTCTAGGGTTGTCTTCCACATTTCCATTGAGTTCTGGATGAAGGTCCTTAGGTTCCTGTTGATCTTATACAGTTCCAGACATTCCAGTATCCATGTGTGTGGCATTGAGTCGTAGGCTTTCTTGTAGTCAATCCAGGCAGTGCACAGGTTGGTCTGTCTCTTCTTACAGTCTCGGGCGACTGTTCTATCGACCAGTAGCTGGTGCTTGGCTCCTCTGGTGTTACTGCCAATTCCTTTCTGTGCCTCGCTCATGTATTGAGCCACATGCTTACTCATTTTTGCCGCAATGATGCCTGACAGGGCCTTCCATGTTGTGCAGAGACAGGTAATTGGCCGGTAGTTGGATGGGATGGGTCCCTTCTGGGGGTCCTTCATGATTAGGACTGTCCTGCCTTGGGTTAGCCATTCTGGGTGGGTCCCATCCCTCAGCAGCTGGTTCATCTGTGCTGCTAGGCATTCATGGAGTGCAGTTAGCTTCTTCAGCCAGTACGTATGGATCATATCGGGGCCTGGTGCTGTCCAGCTCTTCATCTTTGACACTCTTTCTTGGATGTCTGCCATTGAGATGGTTACTGGTTCTTGTTCTGGGAGGTTGCTGTGGTCAGCTCTTAGGTCCACTAACCATTGGGCATCGGTGTTGTGTGATGCCTTTCTTTCCCATATGTCTTTCCAGTATTTTTCCACCTCAGCTCTTGGTGGGTCTGACAGGTTGTTGTTTCCCTGCCACTGAGAGTACACCTTGGCTGGTTCAGTGGAGAACAGCTTGTTTATTCTCCTGGCCTCTCCCTCCTTGGTGTATCTCTTCAACAGGGTGGCCAGAGCTGTTAGTCGCTGTTTGGCAGTTTCGAGTGCCTCTGGTATGGAGAGTGAGTTGTACTTCCTGGGTGCCCTCTTATTCACCATGTTCCTTTTCTGTAGTTCAGCTAGCTGGCTAACTTCTCTCCATGCTGCCTTTATCTTGGCCTCTAATTGTCTCTTCCATGGTGGATACTGTTTGTTATGTCCCGAGCCCACCTTGTGTCCAAGCATCTCCATGATTACTGTTGCTGTACTGTGTATCAGCTCATTGGTCTCAGTGATGGTTCTTGTGGAGATTGTCTTCAGAGCAGCATTCACATCTACTAGTAGATCTTCTGAAGGTGCTTGGCAACTCAGCTTCGGTATTCGTCGGGGGCTCCAGGTTTCCAGTTGGGTCACAATCTTCCTTCTCAGGTCAGCAGCTCTTGTGTGGGCCCAATCTCTGGTTGTGGGGATGATGATGACATCTCCCCGCTGACCTGTCTTCCTGGCTCCCCCTTGCCATAGCATCGTTGTTGTATTTCATTAATCTCTAGTTGTGATAGTAGATTTCGATTATGGATGTTGGAACACTGGGCTAATAGCTGTTTCTTTGTTAGCCTTGATTGTGGGTTTCGAAGTATCCAATGGTCCCACATTCGCTGCATGTATCCCCTCTCTCTGGGATTGCTTGTATAGTAGCATTCCAGCAATTCCGTATTTTCTGTCCTCGTCCATCGATGTCTTGTTCCAGTAGCCCATTTCTCATCAGTTTGCCCTGGTTCCCTAGCAACTGACGCAGACCTTGTTGACCCGGGTGATGTCTGAGCCGGTATGACTCTATCAGTTATGTCTTCACTCATTCCTGAGGTAGGCTGATATATCATGAGGGGTCTTGCCTAAGGACCCTTACTGGATGATGTTTTGCCCCGACGGGGATTCGAACCCTGATCTCCTGCATCGTAGTCAGTGAGCATTACCACTGTACTTCCCAGATATATATATATATATATATATATATAGTTTGTTGTAAATATCTACCGCATATTACAATATCAGTGGACATTTTATATTTTTAGATGTAAAAATATAAAGTTTTGGTTCAAGGAATGACATGCGACCTTTGACCTGGATTTTCATGTGGTTACAATGTCAATTGCCTGTTGACATTTATTGATAAACTACAAAACTAGAAATTAATACAAACAACAACGAATGTGTAGCGGTTCGTGTGGAAGGGTGGAGCACAGAAGACGGCAGGACAGGGATCGGGCTGACAGAGTGTTTTATTGCCACACTTTTCAGTTTAACAACTGGTATGCACTTTGCAGACACACACACACTCTCAGCGTCTGGTTCGGGAAGAGCCCCTCTGCTCTTGCTCTTCCTCCTTAAGTAGGGCGCGGTCACTGGGAAGACACACAAACACAGGTTAATTTCTCTCAGGTGTAGTGATTCTGCCACTTACCTTCCCTGACTCCGCCCTCCTGTCACAGACCGGCGCTTGACCATGCCCCCGCTGCCACATACCCCCACCGCCCGACTCAGGCCGGGCGGCTGTCCGGCCTGCAGCCGACTCCCCCCCCCCTTGACGGGAGAGGAAGTCTGCCACGACCATCTGCGTCCCCAGCCTGTGGACCACCTTGAAATTAAAGGGTTGGAGTGCCAGATACCAATGGGTGATCCACGCGTTGGCATCCTTCATGCGGTGGAGCCACTGGAGGGGCGCGTGGTCCAAACAGAGGGTGAAAGGGCGCCCCAGCAGGTAGTAATGGAGGGCGAGGACCACCCACTTGATCGCCAAACACTCTTTATCTATGGTGCTGTAGCGCTCCTCACACACCGACAGCTTCCTGCTGATGTATAAGACTGGGCGGTCCTCCCCCTCCACCTCCTGGGACAAAACAGCCCCCAGCCCTCTGTCCGACGCATCGGTCTGCAACATAAAGGGGAGAGAGAAGGGGAGTGTAAAAGTGGCCCCCCACACAGTGCAGCCTTCACCTCAGAGAAATCCCGCTGGCATTGCTCCATCCACTGGACCGGATCTGGTGCCCCCTTTTTAGTCAGATCAGTCAGCGGGCTGGTGAAGTCTGAATAATTAGGTATAAACCTACGGTAATAGCCAGCCAGCCCCAGGAACTGTCTCACCCCCTTTTTGGTCTTGGGCCTCGGGCAGGACGCAATTGCTGCCGTCTTATTAATTTGGGGATGCACCTGCCCATTGCCCAAGTGGAAGCCCAGATACTGTACTTCCACCCGCCCAATTGCACACTTCTTTGGATTGGCTGTGAGCCCCACTCCCCTCAGCGACCTAAGGACGGCCCTCAGATGTTCGAGGTGCCTTGGCCAGTCATTACTATAGACGATGTCATCTAGGTAAGCGGCCGCATAAGTGGCGTGGGGGCAGAGGACCCTGTCCATCAGCCACTGAAACGTAGCGGGCGCCCCAAACAGCCCAAAAGGAAGTGTGACGAATTGGTGTAATCCAAACGGTGTGGAAAAGGCCATTTTTTCTCGGGATAGAGGAGTCAAGGGGATCTGCCAGTATCCCTTTGTCAAATCCAGTGTCGAATAAAAGCAAGCTGTGCCTAGTGGATCGAGCAACTCATCAATCCAAGGCATTGGGTACGTGTCAAATTTAGACACCGCGCTGACTTTTCTATAGTCCACACAGAACCGGACCGACCCGTCGGCCTTGGGTACCAAGACCACCGGGCTGCTCCAGTCACTGTGGGACTCCTCAACGATGCCCATTTCGAGCATGGCCTCGAGTTCTTCCCGAACCACCTTTTTTTTGTGTTCGGGTATCCTGTAAGGGCGGCTACGCACTACCACCCCCGGGGGCGTGTCTCTGTGGTGCTCTATGAGGTCAGTGCGACTGGGCAGGGGCGAGAACACATCTGAAAACTCGGTCTGCAACTGGGCGACCTCCGTGAGTTGGGTCAGGGAGAGGTGGTCTCCACAGGGGACCGGAGGGATACCTGACGCCAATGCCCCTTTTTGAACCTCTGGCCCCAGCTCCGCCTTCTCTGGAACCACCGACACCAACGCCACGGGGACCTCCTCATTCCAGAGTTTAAGCAGGTTGAGGTGGTAAATCTGTAGCGCCCCACCCCTGTCCGTTCGCCTCACCTCGTAGTCGACGTCCCCGACTCGCCGTGTGACCTCAAAGGGTCCTTGCCACTTGGCGACCAATTTGGAGCTCGATGTGGGCAACAGTACGAGTACTTTATCTCCCAGTGTGAACTCTCTAAGGCGCGTACCCTTGTTGTACAGGCGGGCTTGCCATTCTTGGGCCTGCTGCAAATTCTCCTGGGTTAGGTGGATGAGGGTGTGGAGTTTTGCGTGCAGGTCCATAACGTATTGAATTTCATTTTTGCTTTGTGAAGGTCCCTCCTCCCAATTTTCCCGCAGCACATCTAGAATGCCACACGGCTTATGCCCATATAATAATTAGAACGGAGAGAACCCTGTGGAGGCTTAGGGGACCTCTCGCACTGAAAACAGCAAGGGCTCGAGCCACTTATCCCAATTACGTGCGTCCTCACTTATGAATTTTTTAATTATATTCTTGAGGGTGCGGTTGAACCGTTCCACTAAACCGTCCGTTTGTGGGTGATACACGCTGGTGCGGATCAGCTTAATCCCCTATAACCCATACAGTTTGCGCAGTGTCCGTGACATAAACATGGTGCCTTGATCAGTCAGAATCTCTTTCGGGATTCCAACTCGGGAGATAATGCGGAAGAGTGCTTCCGCAATACTGCGTGCTGAGATATTGCACAGAGACACTGCTTCCGGGTATCGCGTTGCATAGTCCACCAGAACTAATATAAAGCGATACTCTCATATCGACCAATCTAATGGCCCGACGAGATCCATCCCAACTCTTTCAAACGGGGTCTCGATTAATGGTAGAGGGTGCAAAGGCGCTTTTGGAATGGCCGCTGGATTTACTAACTGGCATTCGCGGCACGCCGTACACCACCTATGAATGTCACCGCAAATCCCTGGCCAATAGAATCGGGCCATTATTCGGGCTAGTGTCTTATCCTGCCCTAGGTGTCCAGCCATGGGATTAAAGTGAGCCGCCTGGAACACCAATTCCCAGTGGCTCTTTGGAATTAAAAGCTGCGTGACTTGCTATTTCGTCTAAGTGTCCTGCATCACTCGGTATAATCTATCCTTCATAATAGAGAAATAGGGGAAGGACGGGGTGGCGTTCGGCGGGAGCGTTTGACCATCGATTACTCTCACTTGGTCAAACACATGCTGCAGAGTCTTGTCTCATGACTGTTCTAATGGGAAATCCACAAGGGATTCACCGAAAGAGGAGGAGCTGGTGGCTCCTCACTCTGACGCGGAGACGACGTAGATGGCTCTGTGACAGCTGCTCCCACCAAGGTGACACCGGGACCTCCCCCTGCTGACGTATGGCAGGACCCACTCTCCACTAAACGGCTCATCAACTCCACAAATTCCCGCCACTCAGTCCCCAAAATTATCGAGTGGGTGAGGCGAGGATTAACCGCCGCCTTTACTATGCATTTTTCCCCTCAGAAAAAAATGTGGACCGACACCAAAGGGTAGCTGTGAACATACCCATGCACACACAACACCTTCACCCCCTGTGCTCCCCCTAATGCCTCGTTTTGCACCAGGCTTTGGTGAATTGAGGTTTGATTACAACCAGAATCCACCAACGCCTGATATGTATCCCCTTGAATACTCACCGGTATGCGATACGCTCTGGCCCGATCGAAGGCGGCCTCTGGTGCGTCGGGGATCCAAACCACCGCGCCCACCTCCATTGCCGTGCACTGCTGTTGGAGGTGGCCCGTCTCCCCGCAGCACCAGCAAACCGGCCCGGGCTTCCTCTCTGCACCGGTGTTCTGGGGCTCACTCACCTGAGGGGGGGGGGGAGACAGACACAGAAGGGAGAAACGGGAGGGCACCGCGGGTGCGGCGGGCCGGCTGGGGTGGTGCCGGCCCCCGCCTCCGCGGTGGGGGAATGGGGCGAGGACGGGACACAGGAGGAGGGGGAGAGAGAGAGAGAGAAGAGGAGAGAAGAGAAGAGGCTGTCTGCTGTCCTGCCACCAGAACAGCCACCAAATGGTCCTCCACCAGCTCGATGGCCTGATCCAGCGATGCTGGGCGGTGGCACTGGACCCACTCCGTGGTTCCTGTTGGCAAGCGCGCGACAAACTGCTCCAGTACCACCTGGTCGACGATCCCCTCGGCGTCGTGGCTGTCGGCCCTCAGGAGGTGCCGGAACGCCTGTCGATCCTCTTGCTGGGCCAACACCAGGGCCTCGAAGCGCTGCTCCTGCTCCTTACGGAGCATGACTAGTGCCTGGTGCTGGCTTTTCTGGGCCGTGGAGAGGGCGTGGACCAGGTCGGTGAACGAGGAAGACTCCATGGGGCAGTTCGGCGTCTATGCTCCAGGTCCTGGGTTTCGGCACCACTGTAGCGGTTCGTGTGGAAGGGTGGAGCACAGAAGACGGCAGGACAGAGATCAGGCTGACAGAGCGTTTTATTGCCACACTTTTCAGTTAAACAACTGGTATGCACTTTGGAGACACACACACACTCTCGGCGTCTGGTTCGGGAAGAGCCCCTCTGCTCTCGCTTTCCCTCCTTAAGTAGGGCGCGGTCACTGGGAAGACACACAAACACAGGTTAATTTCTCTCAGGTGTAGTGATTCTGCCACTTACCTTCCCTGACTCCGCCCTCCTGTCACAGACTGGCGCTTGACCACGCCCCTGCTGCCACAGAATGATTAACAAAATGTGATCTACAAAAATACTTAGAAAGTGGGTAGAAAGTGGAACAAAAAGATTTTCTGACACAGGTTAAACATTATCAGTTCATTTGTTGACAAACATTAAAATTACTTCCTCATTTACATCAATATATTTATATAAAAGATATTTTGTACTAAATATAAGTCTATGTAAAACAAATTTTAAATAAAAACTATGTTTTGTTAGCTTAATACCACGTAATTCATTTTTTATGAATAATTATCTGGATGTCAATAATTGTGGAACAGGGTTGATAACTGTGGACAAACATGTCAATAATTGTGGAACAGTGTCAAGTGATCTGATATGCTAAGTAATCGGGAATCAACTCTTTTTTTTTTCCAGTGGAAGTTTGAGTAATTATTCATGCACAATTTACATATTGAAAGTCATTTCTACTTTTGCAATGGCCAAAAGATTGTTAAGGTGTCGATAATTGTAGCTGCCACTCTAGCAGATGAAGTAGCGCAAAACTCATCCTCTCACTCTCCCTGGCTGCTAGCTGTTGTGTAATAGGGGAGAGCTGATTGGCAGGTGACCAAATTGGAAAGAAAAATGGTGAAAATGAAAAAGACATGTCTTTGCATTAAATTAACATCCATTATCAGTTAACAGAGTTAACAGAGGACCAGGAAGTAATCTGGAAATGGGCATCATTGGCAGAAGTGGCATTAAAACTCTGGTCCTCATTAAACAATCTCTATTCTATATCCAATACGCTATGATAATATGAAATATGGAATTAAAAATACATAGAGAATATTACATGGGGGTGTGAAGATATGAAGTTTATCTTCGAGTGGTGAATGTATATATTCACAAGTGAGTGAAGGGAACAAGTGAAAATATTTCCAACATGAGAAGATAAACATCATATCTGCATGCCATTGTGTAATGTTCTTTATATTATATGGACACATCCACAAAAACTACACAAGTTAATCAAAAGAATTTTAATTTTAAACCAGTTCACTATTTTGACAAAGAGCGTCTAGTCAGCAGGAAAACACTGGGAGTCGCGTCATCGGAGTGAAATATCGAGAAATATATCACTCAGATCCGTGATGTATTTTGTATGAAAAATGTGAGTTTTTCAACATGAGAAGATAAACTTCATATCTTCAAGCCAACATATGATTTTCTTTTTATTATATAGACACATTCACAAACAAAAAGTATCCAACTTTATCAAAACAATTCATCGATTTCCTCACAACTGACATATAGAGATTTATGTCATGATTTTGGTTCTCCATGTCCCGGATGTAGCTCATATGAAAAATACGGATGGTGTATTTCCCAGTAAAACACTCGTGTCTATGTAATATGAAATGATATATGACATGGGCAGAGCTTAAAGCCTTCTTCAAAGTTTCAGATAATGTAGTGGTTTAAAAAATTAGCTTGGCTATTGTCATAAATGCCATCTTCATGTTAGTTAAGTTGGTGGTAGGGTCTTTATTAGAAACTGACTACTTTCTAGCAGCATTTATTAGTGACTTACTTGTGGCTAACTTTTTTCAATTTCTGAAAGACTGCAATAGTTAAGCAGTAGAATGTTACAGTGTTAATGTACATGGGATATGTTTAGCTTGTTAGCAGATCAATGAGTAACTTCTCAGAGCCTCTGGCCCTCACACTTAGCATTCAATTAGCTGTATGATTGAAAGATCATGATAGAGAAGCTGCAGTAAGTGCAATGTGAAGCCATTGTTTTATTCCTGTTCTATTTTTTAATCCCTTCCCATCCAAATGAAGATGAAGTGCCCATGATTACAATGTGACATGCACATTTCCCCTCTTCCAACACATTACGTTCCATAAATCCATAAATAAGAGCTATTAGCAAAATGGATAATGCACTTTTTATTTTAGCATGACAAGGAAAATGGTTTGTCGTGTAAATTCCATATCACCTTCATCTGCGTTGTTCCTTTGAAATGCTATTAGCAAGGGAAAATTAGCTATTGTCACTAACTTCAAAGACTACACACACTTCACAGCTGAGCATGAACATTTCATCAATACATCTTTTCGCTAAGACAATAGCAATTCCATTGGAACTGGTATTAAGTGCACTTTGCTGGAACCCAGTTCATTGTGTGTGGATAAAGCGTGGCATGCATAATCCACACCGGTGCAATTAAGACTTTGAGTCATTAATGGTACTTATCCGACCCATGTGCATTACCTGACCACTTACTGCTGAATTGAAGTGTGCAAAGATTGGAAATAGGACAAAATCAAGGGTGAAAAAATGGCAGATAAATATGAGGTAAAGTAATCTGGTGGTAGAAAGAGAACAAAATACACTGACGAGTAAAATCAAGAGAACTGTAACTGTAATAAACAATTCACATGAGTAAAAATTTTAATAGTGATCAAGAAAACTACTAGGAAACAAGTCATCTAGTGAACAACTACTTGAGTAATTACTTTACAAATTACCTTTATTTTGCATGTCTACAATTGTTTACAGTGTTCTGTTTCTGTATTGTATTGTGGTTGCATATTTTTATTGTATTTTTGTCTCCTTAAAGCACACACCAAGACAAATTCCAATCAATGTTTCAATGAAATGGTCATAAATTATTGAATCTTGAATCTTGATACAAGTAATGTGAAAATGTTCTGTCTTCTAATTCTGGTAAATTTTTTAAATTATTATTATTATTATTATTATTATTATTATTGTTGTTGTTGTTGTTGTTAATAATAATAATAATAATAATAATAATAATAATAACTTCCATGGACCATACAATGCAACTTGATAAAGATCAGAGCTGATGGAATTAAAATAAGTTGAGAGAAACCTAATGTAACTTTTCATTTGTTTTGAACAGACTCATTCCCTGCAACCCGTTGATAAGATGTTCATGTTTCTAAACTATCTTGCACTGCATTAAAAACAATGTGGCCTTTGCTGACTGGAGTCCACCATTCCACAGTCACTCAGATTATTACAATAGACCCCTTGCGCATGACGTCACATATCACATGATAATTTCACCTGGGCGTCAAACAGACATCGTCTTTCATGTAAGCAAGACTTAATCTGTCTTCAATATGGTTCATTTTTGTGCTGTTGTTGGTTGTTCAAATCATTCGAATAGACACAAGGTATTACCGTCTCCCCGCTATCAAGAAAAATGTTAAAAAAGAGAAGCAAATTCTTCAAGAACAATGAAGAAATGAGTGATTAAAGAGAATACGATGAGAGGAGCTAAGCCTAAAAATGAGATGAGAAGAGATGAGAGGAGCTAAGCCTGAAGCCTGAAAACACACAGAATGAACTTTACAACAGCTGCATGCATGTGAAATGGAAATAAATCGACTAAGCCAGGAAAAAACTATTTTGGATAAAATTGTTACTGCCCGTTGCACAGTTATCAACCTGTGTGACTCAGTTGTGCCTTTTGAAGAGAGAATAAATGAAGAGGGGAATGAACATTAACCGTTTATTGAAATTATTATTGCAAGGGTGATTATAGTTACTATATGACTATAGCTACAACTGGAATGTGCTGATTCTGTTATCGTTTGTTATTATTGTACCATCCATCATTAGATAAAATTAAAATAAAATCTTACAATATTATTTGAAAGTCTAGAGCAAGATATTTTGTTATTTTACAAATAATAACACTTCAGATATTGTTTGAACAATAATAAGTATCAATGTATAAATGATAGAGTGCAAATAGCTCTGTAACTATATGTCCTTGTGGTTGTTAAGACATGGAGGGCCAGGAATACCATCTAGCCCACAGTTCAGGTAGGAGTCCTTTGAGAGTAAATGCTTTGGCTTCCGCAGTTACCAAAAGTGTCATGATCCGCCCCAGACTTCCACTCCGGAGATTTATTATCTTCCAGCTCAGCGCAATCCAGAACCGGGACAGGACTTCCATCTTGCCAGCATTCACTTCCTGGTCTGCTCTGCTGTGGATAAAAGCATTTGCCAGTTGACTAACTGTAAACACAATATACAAGTGCTACTCTGACTTCTTCGCCCAAGCCTTCACAAGAGGCCCATTTTCATAGTTTGTCAGGAGACATGCAATGATATACAGCTCATTAATGTTGCCAAAAAAGCCAGAGTGGAATCTCCGTGTCAAATCACTACTGAAGAAAGTGAGTGTTTCTTCACTTGGTGTATGATGAGCTCCATGTACATCCTGAGGTGGGCAATGGCCTGGGTCTCTGTGAGAGCACATGTGGAGAGCTTGGGAATTAAGCTAAGAGAGATGAGACTGAGATGGTATAGTCTGGTGTTGGTAAAGTGAAGTGTTCTCTACAGTTCTGCTGTACTCTCAAAGGGCTGCTTGGAGTTGCTCCTTATTGAGCAGTCACATTCATCTTTCCACTGTATGCTGGATCTATCAGTGACAGACAGATCATCTGAGAGTCTGGACTTCTCTCCCTTTTGAGACCTGGGATGGCCATCATGGTCAACTGAGATTTTTCTCTCTGGCAGATCACTGATGTCTGCCTGTGAGGTCACAGAGACCCAGGCCATTGCCCACCTCAGGATGTACATGGAGCTCATCATACACCAAGTGAAGAAACACTCACTTTCTTCAGTAGTGATTTGACACGGAGATTCCACTCTGGCTTTTTTGGCAACATTAATGAGCTGTATACCATTGCATGTCTCCTGACAAACTATGAAAATGGGCCTCTTGTGAAGGCTTGGGCGAAGAAGTCAGAGTAGCACTTGTATATTGTGTTTACAGTTAGTCAACTGGCAAATGCTTTTATCCAAAGCAACATCCTCTGCTGGGCTTTTTGAAGATGATAGAGGTGTTAATCTCCCATCACCTACATCCTAAAAAAAGATGAGCCAAGACTCCACTTCACAGAGTTTGCAAATATGGCCACCACAGACTACAACAACCATCCTGCATCTCACTGTTCTCAGTCAGCCGAGTACTGATTATCACATACCTGTTCCTCATCACAGCCTCATTACTATGCAGTATAAAAGGACTCTCAGTCAGTGTTCCCTTGCCTGACTTTACCAAGCCTTTATTGTTTGTGCTGATATTCTGGTTATTGATCTAGTTTGTACTTTGGTTTTTGCTCTTTGTCATCACTACCACTGATATTATCTTTGTTCCTCACCTGACCATTGCCTGTTTGTTGACTCTGCCTTTGCACATTGATTTGGATTTTTCTGCCAGCCTTGCCTTAATAAACTTTCTGCTGCTCTTACATCCATCTGTCATCTTCATTAAGAAGATTCAGGGTTTGACCCCAGTGGCCAATAGGGGCTTTCTGTGTGGAGTTTGCAAGTTCCCCCTGTGTCTGTGTGGGTTCATCTGGGTGTTCCAGTTTCCCTCATGGTCCAAATGCATGCAGTTAGGTTAACTGGCTATTCTAAATTGCCCATAGGTGCGAATGTTTGTGTGAGTGTGCAGAAAGGAACTGGCCACCATTCTGCTGCAATTCTGGCCAAGTCAACCAAACATGGTTTGACAGTGACAGCAACAATGTCACGTGCATTCCTGATAAGCAGAGAATGGATATTGTCTTTAGGACAAAATTTAAATATTGTTAATTGCAATTATTTGTATATAATTACAGGGGCTGCATGCTGGTGTAGTGGTTAGCACTGTCGTCTTATAGCAAGATGGTCCTGGGTTCGAGCCCAGCAGCTGATGATGGCCTTTTTGTGTGGAGTTTGCATGCTCTTCCTGTGTCTGTGTGGGTTTCTTCCAGGTGCTCCGGTTTCCCCCAAAGGCATGCAGGTTAGGCAAATTGGTGGCTTTAAATTGACCGTAGGTGTGAGTGTGAATGGTTGTCTGTGTCTATGTGTCAGCCCTGTGATGACCTGGTGGCTTGTCCAGGGTGTACTCCGCCTCTCACCCATAGTCAGCTGGTCAGCTGGGATAGGCTCCAGCTTGCCTGCGACCCTGTAGAACAGGATAAGCGGCTATAGATAATGGATGGATGTATATAATTACATGAAATATGTTTTATATTGTTCAAGTTATTGAATGTTGGTTTACTGAAATACATTCACTCTGTTCAGCCTAACTAGTAATCAGATTTTTTCTTTTAGTCACCTACCTGTTCACCTACTTCCTACAACAATTACTGTAGTTCTTACAAGACACAAAAACACTCCAATGCTAACCATTTATCTTTATTACACTGTTAGTTTACTATATAAAACTATACATCTACATAAAGTGGTGCTTGAAAGTTTGTGAACCCTTTAGAATTTTCTATATTTCTGCATAAATATGACCTAAAACATCATCAGATTTTCACACAAGTCCTAAAAGTAGATAAAGAGAACTCAGTTAAATAAATGAGACACAAACATTATACTTGGTCATTTATTTATTGAGGAAAATAATCCAATATTACATATCTGTGATTGGCAAAAGTATGTGAACCTTTGCTTTCAGTATCTGGTGTGACCCCCTTGTGCAGCAATAACTGCAACTAAACGTTTGAGGGTAACTGTTGATCAGTCCTGCATACCAGTTTGGAGGAATTTTAGCCATTCCTCCATGCAGAACAGCTTCAGCTCTGGGATGTTGGTGGGTTTCCTCACATGAACTGCTCGCTTCAGGTCCTTCCACAACATTTCAATTGGATTAAGGTCAGGACTTTGACTTGGCAATTCCAAAACATTAACTTTATTCTTCTCTAACCATTCTTTGGTAGAACAACTTGTGTGCTTAGGGTCGTTGTCTTGCTGCATGAGCCACCTTCTCTTGAGATTCAGTTCATGGATAGATGTCCTGATATTTTCCTTTAGAATTCGCTGGTATAATTCAGAATTCATTGTTTCTTCAATGATGGCAAGCCATCCTGGCCCAGATGCAGCAAAACAGGCCCAAACCATGAAACTACCACCACCATGTTTCACAGATGGGATAAGGTTCTTATGCTGGAATGCAGTGTTTTCCTTTCTCCAAACATAATGCTTCTCATTTGAACCAAAAAGTTCTATTTTGGTCTCATCCATCCACAAAACATTTTTCCAATAGCCTTCTGACTTGTCCACATGATCTTTAGTAAACTGCAGATGAGCAGCAATGTTCTTTTTGGAGAGCAGTGCCTTTCTCCTTGCAACGCTGCCATGCACACCATTGTTGTTCAGTGTTCTCGTGATGGTGGACTCATGAACATTAGCATTAGCCAATGTGAGAGAGGCCTTCAATTCCTTAGAAGTTACCCTGGGGTCCTTTGTGACCTTGCCGACTATTACATGCCTTACTCTTGGAGTGATCTTTGTTGGTCGACCACTCCTGGGGAGCGTAACAATGGTCTTGAATTTCCTCCATTTGTACACAATCTGTCTGACTGTGGATTGGTGGAGTCCAAACTCTTTAGAGATGGTTTTGTAACCTTTTCCAGCCTGATGAGTATCAACAACACCTTTTCTGAGGTCCTCAGAAATCTCCTTTGTTCGTGCCATGATACACTTCCACAAACATGTGTTGTGAAGATCAGACTTTGATAGATCCCTGTTCTTTAAGTAAAACAGGGTGCCCACTTACACCTGATTGTCATCCCATTGATTGAAAACACCTGACTCTAATTTCACCTTCAAATTCACTGCTAATTCTAGAGGTTCACATACTTTTGCCACTCACAGATATGTAATACTGGATCATTTTCCTCAATAAATAAATGACCAAGTATAATATTTTTGCCTCATTTGTTTAACTGGGTTCTCTTTATCTACTTTTAGGACTTGTGTGAAAATCTGATGATGTGTTAGATCATATTTATGCAGAGACATAGAAAATTCTAAAGGGTTTACAAACTTTCAAGCACCACTGTGCATAGGGTGGCACAGTGGTGTAGTGGTTAGCACTGTCACCTCACAGCAAGAAGGTTCTGGGTTCAAGCCCAGTGGGGGCCTTTCTGTGTGGTTTTTGCATGTTCTCCCCATGTCTGCGTGGGTTTCCTCTAGTTGCTCTGGTTTCCCCCACAGTTCAAAGGCATGCAGTTAGGTTAACATGGGTGGCCTTGAGCTGAAGTGCCCTTGAGCAAGGTACCTAACCCCTGACTGCTCCCTGGGTGCTGTTGTATGGCTGCCCACTGCTCTGGGTGTGTGTGCGTGTTCACTGCTTCAGATGGGTTAAATGCACAGGATGAATCTCATTGTGCTTGAAGTGTGCATGTGACAAATAAAGGTTTCTTCTTCTATTCGACATTATTATAATATATTCATACATGAAATTCAAGTCAAGTCAAGTTTATTTGTATAGTGCTTTTAACAATAAACATTGTCGCAAAGCAGCTTTACAGAATTTGAACAACTTAAAATATGAGCTAATTTTATCCCTAATCTATCCCCAATGAGCATGCCTGTGGCAATGGTGACAAGGAAAAACTCCATCAGATGACATGAGGAAGAAACCTCGAGAGGAACCAGACTCAAAAGGGAACCCAGCCTCATTTGGGCAACAACAGACAACATGACTATAACATTAACAGTTTTAACATGAAGTCAGTTCTAGCTCAATCTAATTATCTATGTAAGTGTAGAACTAAAAAAAAAAATAGTTTTTCTTTAATTGTTTTTGTGATTTCCTTATCTCAGGGATCCTCTGAATAAACATGTCTTCCTGTCTAGAGACAACAAAGTCACAACCATCAAACCCACAGATCAACATTGAGCCCAGGATCTGCCAAAAGTGAGACTGGGATTTCTTCAGTGTATATGTGCCCTCACTGATCTTAATATATGGACAGTCCACATAGCTTGTTACATTCAGGCATTTAATTTCAAAAGGTCAAACAATGGCTACTCCTTTGGATTGTATGCAATCTCATCAGATGATAACTCCATCCATGGTGCATGAGGGTGGATAAGGACCCCATCTTTAATCACAAGTCAAAGGGCAAGGAGATTGTTGAGAGGTTGATGGCGGTAAAGCATGGCAGTCAAAGGCAGTGGAATATGCCTTGGAGATCCACATGTTACTGGCAGAGAGAAGATGGAATGAACCAGCAACGAAAGCCACCATCTACCAAGGCCTCAATGTGGAAATACTGACTGAGCTAGTGTGTCAAGACAAAAAGGTCACCCTAGACTCACTGACTAACCTTGCTATCCACCTTGACTACATGATATTGAGCTGCAGCTACCTGAGCCAGGGCTACAGCTACAGAGCTGCCATGTGCTACCCACACTCAAAAGTGACACAGCAGAACCCATACAGATCAGTCGCACCTGCCTGAGCCTCACAGATAGTGAGAGAGATGGAGATGAGAATGGCTCCGTTCCTACTGTGGGGAGCCTGGCCATTCCATGACCTACTGGTGACTTAGCTGATATAGACTTAGCTATTCAGACTTCACCAAAGGAGCCTCCAGCCCTCCATGAACCTCCCTGGTGAGTAAAAACCAATTCTCCATACAGTCTTTTGTGTTACAAGCACTGGTTATGCACTCAAAAATGTATCTGTCCTTTCAGTGCTGATCAACTCAACCCATGAACATCAGCACTATTCATGGGGTTCCCCTTGGGCACTGGCACCATTATTCAATACCCTCAATATGAGCCTGTCCACCTTCATATTAGCAGTGTGCATTGGGAGCAGATTTCCCTGTTTGTCACCGTCCTCCAAACAGCCCCTTATCCTGGGCCTACCTTAGATACAGCTCCACAACCCATGGATATCATGGCCAGAGAGAGATCACCAAATGGCCAGAATATTATCTCCAGCACTGCCTATAACACCCTATTCTCACCATATCCAGCACCTCTGTTGAAAACCCTGATCAGCATTCCTCTATGTACATTCCAGAAGAGTACTCTGAATTCATGGATTTTTTTTTAACAGAGTCAACACAAGTGGCTTACCTCCACATAATCCTTACAACTGTGCAGTTAACCTGCTCCCTGACACCACTCCACCGTGCAGCCAAGTTTACCCTCTGTTCATCTCTGAGTAGAAGATAATGGAAGTGATGTTCAAGAAGCACTCCAGCAGGGCTATATTCAACCGGCCACTTCAACAGTCTCAGCCAGGTTCTTCTTTGTTGAAAAGGAAGAGGGATGGCTGTGCCCAAGTATTGATTACCAGGGCTTGAATCAGATATCTGTGAAGTACCCATAACCCTTGCTACTGGTCCCCACCATATAAAAACAGTTTCACTCAGCATGAGTATTCACCACACTAGATCTACGCAGCATGTGAAACCTGGTGCACATCAGAGGGTGTATAAATGGAAAACAGTTTATAGCACCACCTCTGGCCATTTCAAATATATGGTGAAGCCATATGGGCTCTCATGCACCCCATCATTATTCCAGAGTTTTATTAATGATGTGATGAATGAATGAATGAACCCTTTATTATCACTAGTCACAAGTATCAGCGAAATTGACCATCAACCTGTCCTTACATACACACATACAATTGACAGAGGGGGAGTAGACAGGACAGGAAGACAGGGATGAAAAGAAAAAAAAGGTTGAGGGATGTACTGGGAACATTTGTAATAGTGTGTATTAATGATATCCTGCTGCATTCCCCTTCCCTAGAGACCCATATTCTTCATGTAAAGAGGGGGTTGGCTCATGGAAAACCAGTTCTATGTGAAAGGGGAGAAATGCATGTTGCATGTCCCCACCATCTCCTTCTTGGGGTACATAATTAGTCAGGAAAGCATAGAGATGGAAGACATCAAGGTAAAGGCAGTAACATAGTAGCCAATTCCCTGCGCTGTGATGGATCTCCAATGCTTCCTGGAGTTCATGAACTTTTATTGGCACTTCATATGAGGGTTCAGCCCCACACATAGCACTACTTATGGGAAGCCTCAAGAAACTCACCTGGAATCATGCTCATGGAGAGGCATTCTCTAAGCTCAAGATGGCATTCATCACAGCATCCATTCTACATCACCCAGATCCCACCAGGCCATTCACAGTAGAGGTGGACACCCTGGATTCAAGGGTGGGGGCTGTGTTGTCACATTTTGTGACATAAACTACATGTTGTGGTGTACTTCTCCAGAAAACTCACCCCACTGAGCAAAATTATGACATTGGGAACAAAGCACTATAAGCAGTTAAGCTTGCACTGGAAGAGTGGAGACATTAGCTCAAATGTGCAGTGCACCCATCCACAGTGCTTATAGATCAAAATCTGGGATAGCTCTGCACTGCTAAGCACCTAAGTCCCTGCCAAGCCTGCTGGTCACTGTTTTTTACTCATTTCAATTTTTCCATTTCATACAACCCTGGTTCCAAGAGCACCCAGGCAGAGTCCCTATCCTGCATACACCCGCTTCAAATTCCTTGATCTGATTCCAAACCCATCCTCCCAGCATGTTTCATTCAAGCCATCACATGGGATTTTGAAGAGAAATTACCAGCGCAGACCCTTAAAACCCCTGAACTTGTATTTAAGCAAGTGTTCCAGTATTATGGCATCCCAGAGGACATCAGAGACATGCAGCAGCAGCTCACTCAGGAAATTTCCCCAATGTGGGATAATAAAGGTCTTCTAATTTTATCAGCAGCAGCTGTGTGGCTCAGTTCACATCCTGGGTCTGGTCCAGTTTTATGGCCAAGTTGAGATTCTCAGTAGGTCTCTCATATAGCTACCATTCTAGGTCTAATAGACAGGTGGAGCATGCAAACCAGGAGATATGCAGCTTCCTGAGAACATAATGTTCAGATAATCAAAGTGACTGGGCTCAGTTTCTCCCATGGGCCAAATACACCCAAAACACTCTGTGGTATTCTGCCACTCATCTCCCACTTCCAGTATGTACTCAGATACCAACTGCCAACACCATTGATGACTGGTTCCAGTGGAGTGAGCAGGTGTGGGAGTGCACAAACCATCATCTAGAACAAGTGGCAAAGACATCCAAGTGATTCACTGACACAGGGGAGACACCCCCAATTCAGTCCAGAAGACTGTATCTGGTTAGGAACCAAATACATCAGAGGAGCATCTGGCTGCAAAGAGCTTAATGCCTGCTACATTTGCCCTTACAGGGCTTTGCTCCAAATAAACTAAGTTACTTACAAACAGGACCTGCCCAGGCACTGTCATCTAGCCCCCTCATTACATGTCTCCCAGCTCAAATCAGTCATCCCTGTCCTGCTGGCATCAGATACCTCCCCCTACATGCCCTGAGCCCCCAAACATTGAGGGCCAGCTGGCCAGTCTTCAGAGTCAGAACCATCTTAAAATCCTTCAGGAGAGAAGGCAGGCTGGATTATCGGGTTGACTGGGAGGGGTACAGAAGACCAGAAGAGCAGTGCAGAGTACACCCTAGACAAGTCACCAGTCTATAGGGGCCTTTCATATGACATCATCATAACTGCAGATTTGCTGATGCTGCCATATTGCCAGGCAAGCACTGTTTTTAACAATGACCAGCACAGTCACAGCACAAGTGCACATGAGTGATTGTAAGCCCAATTCAGTAAACATCCACAGATAAGCTTGTAGAAGTTACATCTAAAAGAACAATGTCAGGGACCTGTTGTGCTTTTGGATGTAATAGACATGGAGATAAGCCTGGTTTAACTTTTCACCACTTCCCGGTGAACCCAGAAAGATGAGAAAAATGGCAAGCTGCAGTTAAACAGGAAGACTGAATGCCAATAAAGCATTCCCATGTGTGGAGAACATTTTATATCAGGTTAGTATGAAAGCTCTGTGCACCTGTTATTTCTCCTAATACTTTTTCTAGCTCAAGGCCATTCAGTTAGAAAAAATCCCATAGATCTAATATATACTAACTAATATACAATTTATATAGCGCCTATACAAATATGCTCTAAGCGCTTTACAATCACAAACCAATAAAGAATAATTCAATAACTAATCAATAACTAATTAAAAAGCTAATAACTAAAGACTAAACAGCTATAGAATATACTAATATACAATTTATATAGCGCCTATACAAATATGCTCTAGTTCTAGATCTAGCCTCAGCATGAACATTCAATAAGTCCATAAGTCAAGTCAAGTCAAGTTTATTTGTATAGCGCTTTTAACAATAAACATTGTCACAAAGCAGCTTCACAGAATTTGAATGACTTAAAACATGAGCTAATTTTGTCCCTAATCTATCCCCAATGAGCAAGCCTGTGGCAATGGTGGCAAGGAAAAACTCCCTCAGACAACATGAGGAAGAAACCTCGAGAGGAACCAGACTCAAAAGGGAACCCATCCTCATTTGGGCAACAACAGACAGCATGACTATAACATTAACAGTTTTAACATGAAGACAGTTTCGTTGATGTTATAACTCTTCATTGATGGAAACTTGAGTGCAAAACTGTTCATGACAACTGCAGTCCTAAAGTTAGCAAGTCAACTGTAGTCCTCAGCCATAAAAGCATAACTGTAAGAGTCCAGAGCATCCTCCAGGTATAACCCTCAACTGTCCTCATGGGGCCGTCCTTCACAGGAGTGATGCGATAAAAGTCCGACCAGACACAGGGCACCAGGATGGATCAAGCAGGTCCGAGGGGCAGAAAAGGCCAGCATCTCAATCCCAGGACCAACATGTAACTCAGAGGGACAGATGGGGGGGGGAGAGAGAGAAAACACAGGCAGTTAGGTATGCCCTAAAAATGACACAAGTATTAAATCTGTGTGGTAGGCTCGCAGAGACGAGAGTCTTGACATCAGGCATAATACACAACAATGGCATGTTAATATGGTTAAAAAATATCATGACCTGCTCTGGCTGGATGCTTGATTGGGTGATGGGAGCACACTCCTCAGCAATGATGAGATGCAGATGGGACCCTAAGGGCTGGCCAAGACAATTCAGTTACATTTCACTGGGTCTGGGACATGCGACAGAATGTCTAACGGCCAATTCCCTGCAGGCTACGATAGCCAGTCGAGGTCTCCACCCTCTCCACCAAAAGATTTCCTGTTAACTCCATGTAACTCAGAGGGACAGATTTGGGGGGGGGGGAGAAAACGCAGGTTGTTAGGTATGCCCAATGTCACCTGAATAAGTAGGAACAGTATACATATTGCACTGAGTACAAGCAGGGACTCCGGCAACTAACTATGACAGCATAACTAAAAGGGGAGAGCCAGAAGGTAACACAGGCATGAGGGAGCCCCGGGACATAAAGCAGTCAGCCACTACACCATCAACAAACTCGAGGGAGCAAGCAAGTGGGGACTGACAGCATCCATACATCCCAGTTTAACAAAATACTCTATGTCTGAGGACCCTCTAGATCTACACCTTTACCTCATAAACACCGTTAACAAAAGGCTTGACTAAACAGATATGTTTTCAGCCTAGACTTAAATGCTGAGACTGTGTCTGATTCCCGAACATTACTTGGAAGGCTGTTCCATAACTGTGGAGCTTTGTAAGAAAAGGCTCTGCCCCCTGATGTAGCCTTCACTATACAAGGTACCAGCAGATAGCCTGCACCTTTTGATCTAAGTAGGTGTGGTGGGTCATAGAGGAGCAGAAGTTCACTCGGGTACTGTGGTGAGAGACCATTTAGTGCTTTAAAGGTCAATAGTAGTATTTTATAATCAATACGAAATTTGATTGGGAGCCAATGCAGTGTGGATAAGACAGGCATGATGTGGTCATATTTTCTAGTTCTAGTAAGGACTCTTGCTGCTGCATTTTGAACTAACTGGAGCTTGTTTATGCACTTATTGGAACATCCAGACAGTAAGGCATTACAATAATCCAACCTGGAGGTAATGAAAGCATGGACTAGTTTTTCCGCGTCATGTAATGACATTAAATTTCTTATCTTTGCAATATTTCTGAGATGAAAGAAAGCTATCCGGGTAATGTTATCAATGTGAGTTTCGAATGAAAGACTGGGGTCAATAATCACTCCGAGGTCTTTTACTGCTGCACGTGAAGAAACAGAAAGGCCATCCAGTCACTGTGTAATCAGAAAACTTACTTCTAGCTGTATGTGGTCCAAGTACAAGTACTTCAGTCTTGTCAGAGTTAAGCAGAAGGAAATTAATAAGCATCCAGAGCCTAATGTCCTTAACACATTCCTCAATTCTATAAAGCTGGTGTCTCTCATCAGGTTTTGCAGAGACATACAACTGTGTGTCATCAGCATAACAGTGGAAACTAATACAATGTTTACGAATAATATCACCCAGAGGTAACATATATAGAGAAAAAAAGCAGTGGACCCAAGACAGAACCTTGTGGAACACCAAACTTTACCTCAGTACGTCTAGAAATATCACCATTTATATCAACATATTGATAACGATCAGTTAAATAAGACCTGAGCCAGGAGAGGGCCGTTCCCTTAACTCCCACAACATTTTCTAGTCGACCCAGAAGAATGGAATGATCAATGGTATCAAATGCTGCACTAAGGTCAAGCAACACAAGTAGCGAGATACAGCCCTGATCAGATGCCAACAGTAGGTTGTTTACTACTTTAACCAAAACTGTCTCTGTGCTATGATGAGGTCTAAATCCTGACTGATACATTTCATGGATGTTATTCCTATGTAAATATGAGCATAACTGTTGTGCCACAGCTTTTTCAAGGATCTTGGAGATAAAGGGGAGGTTTCATATTGGCTGATAATTGGACAGCTGACAGGGATCAAGGTCAGGTTTTTTAATCAGGTGTTTGATAACTGCTAGTTTAAAGAATTTGGGTACATAGCCAATCGTAAGAGAAGAATTTATTATTTTTAGAAGCGGTTCAATTACTTCAGGTACTATCTGTTTGAATAGACGTGTAGGTAAGGGATCTAGTACGCAAGTTGAGGCTTTTGATGCAGAGATTAATGAAAGTAATTCAGTTTCTTTAAGTGGAGTAAAACATTCTAATTGATGATCTGATATGGTTATATAGTTAACTACAAGGTCACTTTCATTGTCTGATCTTAAATTAGTAGTTTGAATTTTTTGTCGGATATTCTCAATTTTGTCATTAAAAAAATTCATGAAGTCGTTGCTACTACATATTGCAGGTGTGTATGTGTCTATAGTGGACTTATTCCTGGCTAATTTTGCTACAGTATTAAATAGGAATCTAGGATTATTTTTGTTATCTTCTATTAGGGAGGAGAGATATGTTGATCTCACAGCACTAAGAGCTTTTCTATGCTTCAGGAAGCTCTCCTTCCACGCTAATTTGAACACTACCAATTTTGTTTGATGCCATTTACATTCCAATTTTTGAGTGGTCTGTTTTAATGTGCGAGTGTCATCATTATACCAGGGTGCTATTTTTTTTGTCTCTTACCATTTTCCTTTTTAGAGGAGTTACATTATCTAAGGTATGGCGGAATGTTGACTCTAAGCATTCAGTTGCCTGATCAAGTTCTGCAGGGGCTGACAGTGACCCAATCAAAGTTGATAACTCTGGGAGATCATTTATAAAGCTCTGTGCAGTAGTTGACGTGAATGTATGTTTAATACAGTAGCGTGGTGAGGTGCATATATTATTACTCAGACATAGTTTGAATGAGATGAGATAATGATCTGAGATAACTTCAGACTGTGGAAGTATGACTATATTGTCTACGTTTAATCTGAATGTTAGTATTAGATCAAGGGTGTGACCACCATTATGGGTCAGTCCTATGACATTCTGATTCATCCCTACTGAATCTAAGATGGACACAAACGCTGTTTTTAAAGGGTCTTCTGGGTTATCGAAGTGAATATTAAAATCTCCAACAACTAAAGCTTTGTCTAAGGAAATAACCAGATCTGAGATAAAATCTGCAAATTCAGAAAGAAACTCAGAATATGGCCCCGGGGGCCTGTAAATAATAAGCAATGGAATTAACTGGGTAGACTTATTTTTTGAGGCTGCATACATTATTTGAGTATGAAGAACTTCAAATGTATTAAATTTATAACCAGGTTTTTGTATTACACCTAGATAATTGTTATAAATAACCGCAACACCTCCTGCTCTGCCAGTTTGATGAGGCTGGTGTATATAACTGTATCCAGGAGGACTCGCTTCATTTAATGTTATATATTCATTTGGCTTAATCCATGTTTCAGTTAAACAAAGTACATTAAACTCCTGATCAGTAATGAGTTCATTAACCATTAGCGCTTTAGATGTAAGAGATCTAATATTTAACATAAGTTGGCATAACATGGACAGAACTTTGGTCTCGACAGTAAAGACAGTCTAGACAGTTTTTTTTCTTCTCCGTGCTCTCACCAAAGGTGGTCGCATTCTCTGTCTCTCCCTTCCCTTATCTTTCCTGCTTCTGCTTCTGCTGTCTCGTCTGTCTAGTGTCTATAATTTTGAGAGACTCTCTCCGCACTGCTCTCCAAACTAAAAACCATGGAATTGATAAACTGGTCTCTTCACGCAAATGACACAATCTTCTTGATGAGAAGCCTGGGTTCGGAGGAACCAGCCTGTCCTGCCGGAACGTTTGCAGCTGGCTACACGATGGATGCGTGGGAGCGGTGGCGGGTCGTGTGCCTGGTGGTTCTTTCTGTGGAGGACATTCAAGACATCTACCTATTTGGAACCATGATTACAGGACTTTTGGTGATTGGATTAGGCATTGCCCTGGTTTATCGAAGAAATCAGAAAACGGTGACAGCTGTTCAAAGCCCCATAAAGCTGCCCGACATGATTGAAGCGGTGGGCAGAGCTGTCAGCACTCAGACTGTGGCTATTCAGAACTTAAACCGCAACATGGATAACATCATGGAGAAGCTTTTGGCTTTGCAGAGGAAAATGGATTCAAGAGACAAGTATGGACAATCAGAGTAGTCGTGTAAAGGAATGCTCTACCCAAGACCAAACAAGCCCAATCTTATCTGCTTTCGGCTCCCTCAGACAGCACTGGCCTTGGCCAAGGCCATTGCTGGTGGGAAAACAATTCCCCCCAGAGGTCACTGCTGTTAAACTCTCTCATATTCCTCCCCCCTCTTCCCGTGGTTGCTGCTTCACCCCTAGTGTGACAAGCGGGTGCGTGACCAGCGCCATCATGGCTGCAGGAGCGGACGGCTGCTTGCTTGCGCTGGGTTACCTCTACCTCCTCCCCTCCCCCCTTTATCCCCCCGGATCGCCCCCCCCTCAAGTCCCAAGTTTTCATGTTGTAAAGTGTACTAGTGTTATTTTGTGCTTATGTGCTGAGTTTTTTTTTTTTAATGTTCCCACACTGCTCCTCACTATGCTATGCTCCCACTATGCTCCTCACAGGAGCATAGTTTGGGGGTTGCTTTTTTTCTCCTCCCCCTCCTCATGTTACTCTGTATTTTTTCTTTTTATCCCTGTCTTCCTGTCCTGTTACTCCCCCTCTGTCGATTGTGTGTATGTGTGTATGTAAGGACAGGTTGATGGTCAATTTCGCTAGTACTTGTGACTAGTGATAATAAAGGGTTCATTCATTCATTCATTCATTCATTCATTCATAAAGCTTTTAACATTTTGCATGGTCTGGCACTACTCAGTACAGTCTACTTGTACATACACAAGTGTATCAGACATAGGAGCTCTACTACACTACAAAAAAACATCCCAAATGGCAAATGTACTGTATAAATGTTAAAATGTATATCTGTATGTGGGCTTTGTACACAATATATGTTATTAGACCTAATGCTTGGCAAGACTAGCAGCATGTACTTATGTACTGATAATGTAGACTTAACTAAACACCATAAAATATGTTAGATCTAGGCTCTGACTTGTTTATTATGATTAGAAGTCCATGTTTGAGCTTACCTTTGTCATAAGGTATTTTTCTTTATCAGGAATTTCCCATAACATTCCGGCATGCATGAAACCTACCTCAAAATATTGGTAGGCATCTGTACTTTTGTCTGTCTTTCGCATCTTCATCGTATTTAAAAGTCCCAAATACTAAATAGTTCAGGATGTCGTAGTATCCCAAATCCGGTAGCTGGTTTGCCATACACTTTTCAAGTGAAATAAATACATTTGCGGGTAAATTATATAGATTTGTGATGCCTGCATGTTTCAGCTTTTTTATGTAATACAATCTGCTGGCATAATCTAAATTTTTAATAATTCCAGAGAGATTGTACTAACTGCAGTCATCTCGATTTTCATTATTAACTGTCATGGCTATGTTTCTTTGTTTGCCCAGCAATATGGCAGACGCTGCGTGAAAAACAAAAATCTGTGACATCAGTGAAAGGCTCCTATTTTAGGGCTAACACAGAGACAAACAACCATTCACACTCATATTCACACTGATGGACAATTTTGGTTCGCCAATTGATGTAATCTGCATGTCTTTGGACTGTGGGAGGAAACCCGGAAGAAACCCATGCAAGCATGGGAAAACATGCAAACTCACAGAAAGGCCCCAGTTGGCTGCAAAGTTCAAACCCAGAACGTTCTTGCTGTGAGGTGACTGTGCTAACTACTGCAGTCTGAATCTAAATTTATTCTCAAAATCAAACCAAGAATGGGACTAAAGGCCATTTAGATAAAAAAAATAAAAATAAATAAATAAATAAATAATAATAATAATAATAATAATAATAATAATTGTAAGTAAGTAAAAAAATGACTACCTACAGATGTTTTTAATTAAGAAGCAGTGTCCCTGATGTGTTTAAAAATACTTCTTTGTGAGCCTGTATAAAAATATATTGGGTTCCTGAAAATTCCATGCCACACTTCACTTTGTCTGATGGCACACCAGTGTTCTGAACAAGCACTAGTCCATAGGAGTGAGAGGAAGTGGACTGCCCAGGTGGGGGGACTGCTTGGCCATCATAGGGAAAAAAAGGTAAGCAGATGCTGCTTTATCAAACTCTGTGTTAGTAATATAATTCCTCTGCCTGTGTAATCTCTGGGGTACACAATCTATTGTAACATGGTGATGCCTTTCTGGAGGATAAGCAATGAATTAATAAAAAGACAGAGGGGAGCAGAAGAAGTTGTTAATGTAGGCTCACTGTCTTTCAGCAGAGGTCAGGAGAAGGTGATAAAATAGCCTCACTGCCTGGATGTAGGTGGTTCAAATTCCTAGCATCTGAAAACCCATGTGCGGGCAATACTTTCTGCTCTGGTAAAGACTTTAGATGGGTTTCACTCAGTGGGTAAGATTAATATTGTTTGCATAAAAGGCCTTGTGTTTATCGTCTTGCTTTGATTTTTTGAGCTTGTCATTTTATTTTTTTGTGAACAAATTTTGATGCGCATCTTTGTTTTGAATGTTGCATGAAAGCATGAGTGAGAAATAGTGGGTGTACAGTGGTGCTTGAAAGTTTGTGAACCCTTTAGAATTTTCTATATTTCTGCATAAATATGACCTAAAACATCATCAGATTTTCACACAAGTCCTAAAGGTAGATAAAGAGAACCCAGTTAAACAAATGAGACAAAAATATTATACTTGGTCATTTATTTATTGAGGAAAATGATCCAATATTACATATCTGTGAGTGGCAAAAGTATGTGAACCTCTAGGATTAGCAGTTAATTTGAAGGTGAAATTAGAGTCAGGTGTTTTCAATCAATGGGATGACAATCAGGTGTGAGTGGGCACCCTGTTTTATTTCAAGAACAAGGATCTATCAAAGTCTAATCTTCACAACACATGTTTGGGGAAGTGTATCATGGCACGAACAAAGGAGATTTCTGAGGACCTCAGAAAAAGTGTTGCTGATGCTCATCAGGCTGGAAAACATTACAAAACCATCTCTAAAGAGTTTGGACTCCACCAATCCACAGACAGACAGACAGACTGTGTACAAATGGAGGAAACTCAAGACCATTGTTACCCTCCCCAGGAGTGGGCGACCAACAAAGATCACTCCAAGAGCAAGGCGTGTAATAGTCGGCGAGGTCACAAAGGACCCCAGGGTAACTTCTAAGCAACTGAAGGCCTCTCTCACATTGGCTAATGTTAATGTTCATGAGTCCACCATCAGGAAAACACTGAACAACAATGGTGTGCATGGCAGGGCTGCAAGGAGAAAGCCACTGCTCTCCAAAAAGAACATTGCTGCTTGTCTACAGTCTGCTAAAGATCATGTGGACAAGCCAGAAGGCTATTGGACAAATGTTTTGTGGATGGATGAGACCAAAATAGAACTTTTTGGTTTAAATGAGAAGCGTTATGTTTGGAGAAAGGAAAACACTGCATTCCAGCATAAGAACCTTATCCCATCTGTGAAACATGGTGGTGGTAGTATCATGGTTTGGGCCTGTTTTGCTGCATCTGGGCCAGGATGGCTTGCCATCATTGATGGAACAATGAATTCTGAATTATACCAGCGAATTCTAAAGGAAAATGTCAGGACATCTGTCCATGAACTGAATCTCAAGAGAAGGTGGGCCATGCAGCAAGACAACGGCCCTAAGCACACAAGTCATTCTACCAAAGAATGGTTAAAGAAGAATAAAGTTAATGTTTTGGAATGGCCAAGTCAAAGTCCTGACTTTAATCCAATCAAAATGTTGTGGAAGGACCTGAAGCGAGCAGTTCATGTGAGGAAACCCACCAACATCCCAGAGTTGAAGCTGTTCTGTATGGAGGAATGGGCTAAAATTCCTCCAAGCCGGTGTGCAGGACTGATCAACAGTTACCGCAAACATTTAGTTGCAGTTATCGCTGCACAAGGGGGTCACACCAGATACTGAAAGCAAAGGTTCACATACTTTTGCCACTCACAGATATGTAATATTGGATCATTTTCTTCAATAAATAAATGAGCAAGTATAATATTTCTGTCTCATTTGTTTAACTGGGTTCTCTTTCTCTACTTTTAGGACTTGTGTGAAAATCCGATGATGTTTTAGGTCATATTTATGCAGAAATATAGAAAATTCTAAAGGTTTCACAAACTTTCAAGCACCACTGTATAAGAAAGTATAACAAGCCCTATGTGTGTGTGTGTGTGTGTGTGTGTGTGTGTGTGTGTGTGTGTGTGTGTGTGTTGCGCATGCATAAGAGCCTGGGCATGTTTGTTGAGCTCTGAATTTCCTGATTACTGATATTACAGGATGAGTATTATATTATGTTATTATTATATTATTTATATTGTATTTTTAGGAGTGTGACATACAGCAGACCTTCAAGATGTACAGTGTCTTGCTAAAGTATTCATCCCCCTTGGTGTTTGTCCTGTTTTGTTGCATTACAAGCTGGAATTAAAATGGATGGGGGGGGGGGGGGTTAAGCACCATTTGATTTGCACAGTATGCCTACCACTTTAAAGGTGAAAAGTGTTGTTTTATTATTACAAACAATAATTAAGATGAAAAAAACAACAACAGAAATCTGGAGTGTACATAGGTATTCACCCCCTTTCACATGAAACCCCTAAATAAAAGCTGGTCCAACCAATTCACTTTATAAATCACATAATTAGTTGATTAAGATCCACCTATGTGCAATCAAAGTGTCACATGATCTGTCACATGATGTCTGTATAAATCAACCTGTTCTGGAAGGACCCTGACTCTGCAACACTACTAAGCAAGCAACATGAAAACCAAGGAGCACTTCAAACAGGTCAGAGACAAAGTTGTGAAGAAGTATGGGTCAGGGTTCATCATCATCATCAGGTTCTATCCTCGGTTCAAGGGTCAGATGTACCGTAAGGGTCCTCCAGTCAGTTCTGTTATGTGCCATTCGTACAGCCTCGATGTAGTTGAGATCAGTCCACATTGTGGTCCACACTGTCTTTGGTCTCCCTCTCCCCCGCTTGCCATTGATCTTCCCATCAAGCAGTGTGCGATGTAAGGCATTATGTTGTATTGTGTGTCCAAAGTACCAGAGTTTCTTTACCTGTATGATTTATATCAGTCTCATAGTAATGCCCATTCTGTTTAGTATTTCATTATTGGACATTTTATCTGTTCAGGATATTCTTAGCATTCTCCAGTATGTCCACGTTTCAAAGGCTGACAGGCGTTTTTCCATCCTAGGTGTTATAGTCCATATTTCAGCGCCATACATTAATGTTGACCATACAAAACACTGAAGCATGCGTTTCCTTGTTGTTAATGGTATCTTATGAGCTGTCAGGATCTTATGCATTTTGGCAAAAGCTACCTTGGCAATTGCTATTCTTCTATTGATTTCATCATCACATTTGCCATTGTCAGTCAATTTTTGCCTAAGGTAAATAAAGTCCTTAATTTGTTCAATTACTATGCCATCTATTGTGATGTTAATTTTCGGTTTCTCAGTTCCTTTGCCTATAACCATAGTTTTCGTTTTCTTGGCATTCATCCTCATGTTGAAAAGTTTTCTAATTTCATTCACTTTATAAACGATGGCTTGTAAATCTTCTTCACTGTCTGCAAGCAGCACGGAGTCATCTGCATATCGCAGATTGTTTATCTGTGTGCCTCCAATGTTCACTCCTTTGAAGTTTTGAATTTGTCTGAAAATGTATTCTGTGTATAGATTGAAAAGACAGGGCAAGAGTACACAACCCTGTCGGGCTCCTCTTTTGATCTCAATTTTATCAGACATACTCTGCTCAAGCTGGATGGTTGCTCTGTGTCCAATAGAGGCTAACAATAAGTCTGAGGTCTTTAACGTTCATTCTGATATTATCCAGGCATTTGATCATTTTTTCATGATTGACTCTGTCAAAAGCTTTTTCAAAATCTATGAAACAGGCATACACATTTTTGTCTAGATTTATGTATCTTTTGCAGAGCATCTGCATGTTTAAAATGCCTTCCCAAGTGCCTTTACCAGCTATGAACCCACTCTGCATCTCACTGATTTCTTCTTCAATTTTCTTTCTGTTTCTTATGAGAATAAGTCACAAGATCACTTTTAGTAGGTGACTCATTAGACTCAAAGTCCTGCATTCTGTACAGGCTGTTGCCTTTGGCTTTTTAGGGAGTCGTATAAAGATTGACTCATTCATGTCAGATGGTATGAAGCTTGTCTTGTAGATCTTATTCACCAAGCTGTGAATGATCTTCACTCCTCTCTCATCCAGTGCCTTCAGCATTTCAGTAGATATTTGCTCTCCACCTGGTGCGTTTCCAGTTTTTAGATCTGTGATGGCTCTCTCTACCTCACATAACAGAATATCTTCTCTTTCATTTCTACTTATTGCTGGTGTGCTTCCTCAGTTGTCATCATAAAGCTTAGTCACATATTCTTCCCATCTAGCTTTTATTTCATTCTCTTCAAAAAGCATTCGACTATCTTTGCCCTTAATACAGTTGGTTCCTCTTGGCTTCCTTGAAATTCCTGTCATTTCTTTTACTTTCCTGTGCAACTCTCTGGGTTGATGTATTGAATCCAGGCGCTCAATTTCTTCATATTGTTTATTCCACCAATCATCCTTCACTTTGCTACAGGCCTTGTCAATTTCTTTGTGCAGTAGTTGGTACTTTGCTGGATCAGTTGATTTAGCTTTCTTATGCTCCTCCATCTTTTGAAAGACCTCATAAGTCATCCATATTTGCTTTGCCTCAAGCTTCTTCTTTGAAAGTATTTCTTTTGCTGATGTCACCAAACTCTCTTTCAAGGCATTCCAGGGCAGGAATTTCACAAGGGCCATGAGGGCCATGGCAATCGTGCCCTCTCAATATGGCCTTGTGCCCTTAGAAAAAAATATCTGCCGTAAGGCCACAGTGGCCTTGATGCCCTGCGGTTTTGCGGTTTTGTAGTCTGCCTCGTGACTGCCAATAGGCTTTAACATCACCTGCGTCTATTGAGAAAAAAATACGTCTTTTGATGACATTCTGGATTCTTATTGGGCAACTCATCAGTGGTGGATCGGACTCGAGCCTGGCATGAACCGCTCCGACGTGCTATAATGACACCAATCTATCACCAGCCAACGAGGATACTTAATCAAACGCATCCCCCGCCCACTTGTGTCCGCGTCTGAGACGTTGAATTTTCACAGAAGGAGGGAAGAAGTTGACTGAGGTAAGACTGTGTGATAAATTAACGAATGAATAAGATAGGAATTTCAACATATAGGGCTTAAGTTTACCATTAAATAAGTATTGCTTGTACAGTAACGTTATGTCCTTACAACGCTGACCCACTTTTAACATGCCAAGTACCAACTGTAGCCGGTAACAAATGTTAATTAGCTTGCTGTCAAGTTTTTCCTTTGTCGAGCTTTAAGCGTAAGGTCATGGATGTTCTCTGATATGTTGCAGCAGCCTAACCCAATCAGATCTACCAGATCGCAACAGAAAAATTTACTATTAAAACCAGTTGTTAAAGTGTGGTGAAGCAGCTTTTAGCTACTATGCAGTACAGCTATGGAACCAACTGCCAGAGGACATTAAAAATGCTCCTGCTGTTGGCAGCTTCAAATCTAGGTTAAAGACCAAGCTGTTTTCAGATGCTTTCTGTTAAATAATTAATATTTTACATTTTTTATAATCTTTTTCTCTGCATGTTTTAAATTTATTTTAACTTTATTCTATTTTATTCTGCTAGTTTTTTTTTCTCTTTCTCCTTTTTCTTTTTGGCATTTTAATATTTTATTTCTACTATTGTTTAATTCTTATTATTTTCTTTTAATTCTTTTAATTAATTATTTTAGAATAAAGAGAATTATTTTATGTAATTTTATTTCTCTATTGTTTACTGTTTTTGTTTTTACTTCTGTAAAGCACATTGAACTGCCATTGTGTATGAAATGTGCTATATAAATAAACTTGCCTTGCCTTGCCTTACTACTGCTTGTTCCTGCCGTAAGATGATACGTGATATGTGCTGTTGTCTGTTCATAGCCACTTTTTTAATCTATGCAGTTAGCATTGTTTTGTTACTACAACCCCGATTCCAAAAAAGTTGGGACAAAGTACAAATTGTAAATAAAAATGGAATGCAATAATTTACAAATCTCAAAAGCTGATATTGTATTCACAATAGAACATATACAACATATCAAATGTCGAAAGTGAGACATTTTGAACTTTCATGCCAAATATTGGCTCATTTGAAATTTCATGACAGCAACACATCTCAAAAAAGTTGGGACGGGGCAATAAGAGGTTGGAAAAGTTAAAGGTACAAAAAAGGAACAGCTGGAGGACCAAGTTGCAACTCATTAGGTCAGTTGGCAATAGGTCATTAACATGACTGGGCATAAAAAGAGCATCTTGGAGTGGCAGTGGGTCTCAGAAGTAAAGATGGGAAGAGGATCACCAATCCCCCTAATTCTGCGCCGACAAATAGTGGAGCAATATCAGAAAGGAGTTCGACAGTGTAAAATTGCAAAGAGTTTGAACATATCATCATCTACAGTGCATAATATCATCAAAAGATTCAGAGAATCTGGAAGAATCTCTGTGCGTAAGGGTCAAGGCCGGAAAACCATACTGGGTGCCCGTGATCTTCGGGCCCTTAGACGACATTGCATCACATACAGGCATGCTTCTGTATTGGAAATCACAAAATGGGCTCAGGAATATTTCCAGAGAACATTGTGAACACAATTCACTGTGCCATCCGCCATTGCCAGCTAAAACTCTATAGTTCAAAGAAGAAGCCGTATCTGAACATGATCCAGAAGCACAGACGTCTTCTCTGGGCCAAGGCTCATTTAAAATGGACTGTGGCAAAGTGGAAAACTGTTCTGTGGTCAGACGAATCAAAATGTGAAGTTCTTTATGGAAATCAGGGACGCCGTGTCATTCAGACTAAAGAGGAGAAGGACAACCCAAGTTGTTATCAGCGCTCAGTTCAGAAGCCTGCATCTCTGATGGTATGGGGTTGCATTAGTGCATGTGGCATGGGCAGCTTACACATCTGGAAAGACACCATCAATGCTGAAAGGTATATCCAGGTTCTAGCGCAACATATGCTCCCATCCAGACGACATCTCTTTCAGGGAAGACCTTGCATTTTCCAACATGACAATGCCAAACCACATACTGCATCAATTACAGCATCATGGCTGCGTAGAAGAAGGGTCCGGGTACTGAACTGGCCAGCCTGCAGTCCAGATCTTTCACCCATAGAAAACATTTGGCGCATCATAAAACGGAAGATACGACAAAAAAGACCTAAGACAGTTGAGCAACTAGAATCCTACATTAGACAAGAATGGGTTAACATTCCTATCCCTAAACGTGAGCAACTTGTCTCCTCAGTCCCCAGACGTTTACAGACTGTCGTAAAGAGAAAAGGGGATGTCTCACAGTGGTAAACATGGCCTTGTCCCAACTTTTTTGAGATGTGTTGTTGTCATGAAATTTAAAAATCACCTAATTTTTCTCTTTAAATGATACATTTTCTCAGTTTAAACATTTGATATGTCATCTATGTTCTATTCTGAATAAAATATGGAATTTTGAAACTTCCACATCATTGCATTCCGTTTTTATTTACAATTTGTACTTTGTCCCAACTTTTTTGGAATCGGGGTTGTAGTATTGTATGTTTCTTTTTGCTGTTTAACCGAAGTGTAACTGCTGCCATCTTGACACAAGAGATTTTATCTCATTGTTAAAAACAGAAAAATGCAGGCATATTGTCCAAGGAGCTTGCAAAGTGCAAAGACCTTAAATTGCTCTGTGTAAATTAGAAAATGGTGCAACTTCCTCTGTAGCTGTCAATGGACAAGCACAGACTTGTCTTGAGTTTTGAGCCAAACACAACAGGGCAGCACTGTGGCCTGAGGTAAAACATGATAGTTTAATACTTCATTTACACGTAGCCGGGTATTTATGAAAATGAGTATCTTCTCCTCCCCGTACTAGAAAATAATTCCGTTTACACAATGCTCAAAAACAGCCAGGGAAGGCTGTCAAAAAATGTCAAAAACATGTCAAACAAATAGAAAGCCAACCAGAGATCTGAAAGCCAAGGATGAGGGACCGTCAGATCACAATGCTAAAACTCCGTTTTCCCCATAACACGGAGAAAACTCGTTTTCCACTATTTACACGCAGGCATGAAAACGGAGTTTTCACAAATCTCCACTTTTTCCCCATTTACATGTAGCCGGATATCTATGAAGACACATATTTATTTATGCAGTTGCACCTCTCATTTACACGTAAACGGAGGTTTCAGTCACTGAAAACGGATATCTTTGAAAACTCCGGGCAAAGTGGAGATTTCTGAAAATTCCATTTTCATGCCTGCATGTAAATAGTGGAAAACGGAGTTTTAGGTTCTCCCGATGTCACAGAACAATATTTGTCAGGCGCTCAATATTTTGGTTTGATGGTCTCATGGATGCAACATGGGTGGTCGTCCTTTTTACATATTTGCAAACACTTTTGGTTTGTTTGCATTTGCAAATAGGACTACAACTGCTTTATGAGGAGCAGAGGAGAAGGACTGTGAGGAGGGTCGCAGTTTTTCAGGCACTTTTCTTCCCACCAAGACAAAGGCTTGCTGCTTACCAATGCCGCCGCCGTCATGTCATTTGTATTTTCATGATTCTGATAGGCTAATATGGCTTTATACTTCTCCTTATACTGCCACCTATATGTTTGGCATGCTCATAATAGTGCTTAGCTGCTTATCTATGCGGACCCGTGTAAATGCAGATATTTTGGAGAATGGTCTGGTGTAATCGTGGATATTTTTGAAAACAGAGGCGGGGTTATCCGTTTCTATACATACCCGGGTACATGTAAACTAAGCATAAGTTTGTTTAAATTACAAAAATGAGTACACCCAGTGACTGTCTCATATACTCTTCATATACTTATAATGCAATAAAACTAATCTTTAAAAGTGGTATTTACTCAAACTGCATAGAATGAACTTTCCGGTTAACAGTGTAATAGTGTTGCAGTTTTCTGCAAATTTGCAATTTAATATTTCAGATCTTGAGACATGAAAGTGCTATTTTAAAAAATAAAAGGTCAGAAATGTTTTCTTTGTCGTCCATTTTATTTCCTCAATTTTCCTTAATTGAGAAATCGGTCTGGGCTCTTATGGGTTAATCAGTAGCCTGCATGCTAGTATATGTTCCATTTACAGTCAAACATTTTGATGTACTCCAGGCTCAATTTTGATTAATCAAAAAATCTGCATAGTAGTACAGTCTGAAGATGCTCTTGCACATTCGGTGTCAATTGAACAAAAATTATGGGAGGACATAGGTTTAATAAGTTTTACAATTTTTGAAGTGAGTGATGGATTGATAAGTTTAGATGTGTTCAATATTTTCTTATCTTCAGACATAGTGTAGGAGATGTTTCTTTACCTGCTTGATAGTTTTGACTGACTCCAATCTTCCTCAGAAGAGTCATTAGTCCTTAAATTAAATTCATTATAGATGTGAACTTAAAATCATCGTTTTATTTTATGGCCTTGGTGCCCTGGCTTTTGGCCTTCATGCCCTCAAAAAATTGACAGCACGAAAGGCCAAGTGGCCTTGCCCCTAAAATGACAAAATTCCAGGCCTGAGGCATTCCATTGTTCTTCTATAGCGGATTGTTCATTTTGCGGTGTATCCTGAATTGTCAGAATGTCATATTTATTGTGGATACTGATGTTGAATTTCTCCTTGTAATAATCTATTTTGAATATGTTCATATCTGTTTGAGTTTCAGTCTTCCTATGTTTCTTTTGTTTCAGTTTGATCAACATTTTCATCACCACAGGGTTGTTATCAGACCCGATATCAGCTCCAGGATAAGTTCTGACTTGTTTGATGGAATTTTGGAACCTTGCATTGACCAAAATGTAGCCAATCTGATTGCAGTATGTGTCACCAGGACTCTGCCATGCGTACAGCCTTCTTTTCAGTTGCTAAAAGAGGGTGTTAGCGACCACAGAACCAGATGCCACACAAAATTGTATAATTTTCTTTCCTCTTTCAATTCTGTCTCCGAACCCATATCAGCCTGTCACAGGATATTCATGGTGCTCTCCAATTTTTGCATTCCAATCACCCATGATTGTGATTTCTCCAGACTTCGTATAGCACATCCCTTGATTCATGCTATTGTATAACTCTTCAATCTCCTCGTCACTGTGATCAGATGTTAGTGCATAGAACTGTATGATGTTGATGTTGAAGGTTGGGCCTATGAGTTTCATCATGATGATTCTATCAGAGACTGGCAAGAATCCAAGTAAAGATAAAGCAATGTGTTTCTTCATCATGATCCCCACTCCACGCTGATGTTCATCACCTCCTGAGTAAATCCTCTCAATCTTCATCTGCTATTCTCCCATCACCAGTCCATCTTATTTCTGTGATCCCTGGATGTCCAGATCAAGTGTTCTCATTTCTTCCATGAAATTTTGAAATTTCCCTGGTTTATATAGTGTTCTAACATTCCGTGTTCCGATTTTCAGCAGCCTCTTTCTGGTTTTCAGTTGCCTGACATCAGATGCAAGTCTTCCTGAGACATGGTTTGCATCTACATTATCTTTCTAGACCTCCTAGTCACTGGAGAAGAAGGGTTGCCTCCTCTGTTGTTATTATAAGATGTCTCCACAGAGGGGTCAGAGTTGTCTTTATTGGCATTTCTACATCTATGACTAGCTATCATTACTAACTATAGGGAGATACTTGGTACAGTGGTGCTTGAAAGTTTGTGAACCCTTTAGAATTTTCTACATTTCTGCATAAATATGACCTAAAACATGATCTGATTGTCACACAAGTTCTAAAAGTAGATAAAGAGAACCCAGTTAAACAAATGAGACAAAAATATAATACTTGTTCATTTATTTATTGAGGAAAATGATCTAATATTGCATATCTGTGAGTGGCAAAAGTATGTGAACCTCTAGCATTAGCAGTTAATTTGAAGGTGAAATTAGTCAGGTGTTTTCAATCAATGGGATGACAATCAGGTGTGAGTGGGCACACTGCTTTATTTAAAAAACAGGGATCTATCAAAGTCTGATCTTCACAACACATGTTTGTGGAAGTGTATCATAGCATGAACAAAGGAGATTTCTGAGGACCTCAGAAAAAGTGTTGTTGATGCTCATCAGGCTGGAAAAGGTTCCAAATCCATCTCTCAAGAGTTTGGACTCCACCAATCTACAGTCAGACAGATTGTGTACAAATGGAGGAAATTCAAGACCATTGTTACCCTCCCCAGGAGTGGTTGACCAACAAATTACTCCAGGAGCAAGGCGTGCAATAGTCACCAAGGTCACAAATGACCCCAGGGTAACTTCTAAGCAACTGAAGGCCTCACTCACATTGGCTAATGTTATTGTTCATGAATCTACCATCAGGAGAACACTGAACAACAATGGTGTGCATGGCAGGGTTGCAAGGAGAAAGCCACTGCTCTCCAAAAAGAGCATTGCTGCTCATCTGCAGTTTACTAAAGATCACATGGACAAGCCACAAGGCTATTGGAAAAATGTTTTGTGTACAGATGAGAACAAAATAGAACTTTTTGGTTTAAATGAGAAGCATTATGTTTAGAGAAAGGAAAAAACTGCATTCCAGCATAAGAACCTTATCCCATCTGTGAAACATGGTGGTGGTAGTATCATGGTTTGGGCCTGTTTTGCTGCATCTGGGCCAGGATGGCTTGCCATCATTGATGGAACAATGAATTCTGAATTTTACCAGCAAATTCTAAAGGAAAATGTCAGGACATCTGTCCATGAACTGAATCTCAAGAGAAGGTGTGTCATGCAGCAAGACAACGACCCTAAGCACACAAGTCATTCTACCAAAGAATGGTTAAAGAAGAATAAAGTTAATGCTTTGGAATGGCCAAGTCAAAGTCCTGACCTTAATCCCATCAAAATGCTGTGGAAGGACCTGAAGTGAGTAGTTCATGTGAGGAAACCCACCAGCATCCCAGAGTTGAAGCTGTTCTGTACAGAGGAATGGGCTAAAATTCCTCCAGGCCGGTGTGCAGGACTGATCAACAGTTACAGTTATATACTAATATAATGTATGTAGCCTCAAATAGGTCTACCCAGTGAATTCCATTACTTATTATTTACAGGCCCCTGGGGCCATATTCTGAGTTTCTTTCTGAATTTGCAGATTTTATCTCAGATCTGGTTATTTCCTTAGACAAAGCTTTAGTTGTCGGAGATTTTAATATTCACTTCGATAACCCAGAAGACCCTTTGAAAACAGCGTTTGTGTCCATTTTAGATTCAGTGGGGATTGATCAGAATGTCATAGGATCGACCCATAATGGTGGTCACACCCTCGATCTAATACTAACATTCAGGTTAAATATAGAAAATATAGTCATACTTCCACAGTCTGAAGTTATCTCAGATCATTATCTCATCTCATTCAAAATATGTCTGAGTAATAATATATGCACCCTGCCATGCTACTGTATTAAACGTACATTCATGTCAACTACTGCACTTTATAAATTATCTCCCAGAGTTATCAACTTTGATTGGATCACTGTCAGCCCCTGAAGAACTTGATCAGGCAACTGAATTGCTTAGAGTCAACATTCTGCTATTCCTTAGATAATGTCGCTTCTCTTAAAAGGAAAATGGTCAGAGACAAAAAATTAGCACCCTGGTATAATGATGACACTCACACATTAAAACAGACCACTCGAAAATTGGAACGTAAATGGCATCAAACAAAATTTGTAGTGTTCAAATTAGCATGGAAGGAGAGCTTCCTGAAGTATAGAAAAGCTTTTAGTGCTGCTAGATCAACATCTCTCCTCCCTAACAGAAGATAACAAAAATAATCCGAGATTCCTATTTAATACTGTAGCAAAAGTAACCAGGAATAAGTCCACTATAGACACATGCACACCTGTAGTATGTAATAGCAACGATTTCATGAAGTTTTTTTTAATGACAAAATTGAGAATATCCAACAAAAAAATTCAAACTACTAATTTAAGGTCAGACAAGGTAGGTGACCCTGTAGTTAACAATATAACTGTATCAGATCATCAATTAGAATGTTTTACTCCCCTAAAAGAAACTGAATTACTTTCATTAATCTAGGCATCAAAAGCCTCAACTTGTGTACTTGATCCCTTATCTACACGTCTCTTCAAACAGATAATACCTGAAGTAATTGAACCACTTATAAAAATAATAAATTCTTCTCTTAGGATTGGCTATGTACCCAAATCCTAACTAGCAGTTATCAAACCCCTGATTAAAAAAAAAAAACCTGACCTTGATCCCTGTCAGCTGTCCAATTATCGGCCAATATCAAACCTCCCCTTTATCTCCAAAATCCTTGAAAAAGCTGTAGCACAGCAATTATGCTTATATTTACATAGTTATATTTACATACATCCATGAAATGTATCAGTCAGGATTTAGACCTCATCATAACACAGACAGCTCTGGTTAAAGTAGTAAATGACCTACTGTTGGCGTCTGATCAGGGCTGTGTCTCGCTGCTTGTGTTGCTTGACCTTAGTGCAGCATTTGATCATTCCATTCTTCTGGATAGACTAAAAATGTTGTGCGAGTTAAGGGAACGGCCCTCTCCTGGCTCAGGTCTTATTTAACTGATCGCTATCAGTATATTGATATAAATGGTGATATTTCTAGATGTACTGAGGTAAAGTTTGGTGTTCCACAAGGTTCTGTCTTGGGTCCACTGCTTTTTTCTTTATATATGTTACCTCTGGGTGATATTATTTGTAAACATTGTATTAGTTTCCACTGTTATGCTGATGACACACAGTTGTATGTTTCTGCAAAATCTGATGAGAGACACTAGCTTAATAGAATTGAGGAATGTGTAAATGACATTAGACACTGGATGCTTATTAATTTCCTTCTGCTTAATTCTGACAAGACTGAAGTACTTGTACTAGGACCACATGCAGCTAGAAGTAAGTTTTCTGATTACACAGTAACTCTGGATGGCCTTTCTGTTTCTTCACATGCAGCAGTAAAAGACCTTGGAGTGATTATTGACCCCAGTCTTTCATTCGAAACTCACATTGATAACCTTACCCGGATAGCTTTCTTTCATATCAGAAATATTGCTAAGATAAGAAATTTAATGTTACTACATGACGCAGAAAAACTAGTTCATGCTTTCGTTACCTCGAGGATGGATTATTGTAATGCCTTACTGTCTGGATGTTCCAATAAGTGCATAAACAAGCTCCAGTTAGTTCAAAATGCAGCAGCAAGAGTCCTTACTAGAACTAGAAAATATGACCACATCACCCCTGTCTTAGGGGGTCATTTCACCAAGAAATCTTCTTCCCGGAAGACCGAGCTGCGATCTCAGAGCGTGGCTTGGTCGCTGCAGGTCGTACGCAGTTGACGGTTGACCGAGGATTGGTCACACCTTAGTCTTCCATGGTTTTCCGTGGTTGAGGAATGGTCTCCCTGACAAAGAGATCGTAGCTCAGTTTTTTGACATGTCAAAAAACTGAGCCTCGACCTAAAAGTCGCACAGAGCATTGAAAGAGCGAACAAGGTTGAGGAAAGGACGCATTGGTCAAGAGACAATCGAGGCTAGAACGGGGATGAGCAATGCTCAGTCTTCTCGAGTGAGAACTGATTGCGCGCATGGTTGTGTTGCTTGGCCGTCCTCGAAACTCACTCGATCCGTGCAATCTAGCTTCACTCTTTTGCAATCAAGCGATTGGGTCCATGTTGTCCCTTCGGAGGCTGGTCAAAAACTGATGGTCGGCCACCGATCGCCGGGCCTTTTTATACGGTTGCAGGCAAATCCGGGTGACCGCGACAAATTTGCGCATAGCTCAGGCAAGAATCTGTCTAGAAAAGATCAAGAATTGAGCATACAGAGCGAGGCTAGAACGTTTATATCACAGGCTAAATCGTATTGATCGAGGGTACGTTGCAACTCGTACATAGCTAGATCGGCCAAGATTGAGCCTTGATTGGCCGAGGTCGTGTACTTGCGAGGATAGATCACCGAGAGATTGACGATATGTCGCAGATTGGTCAAAAAGAACGAGCCTTGGTCATGTTAAGATTGCATCAGATCGAGTGGATAGACACAAGTAGAGCGTATGTAAAGCGTCTACAGAGTGTATAGGATGCAGTTAGTGTACACATCGAAGGTCGAATGAGATAACATAGAGCATACACAGAAAGTAATGGGTTTAGGTCGCACGGATTTTGCCCGCAACTACAGGAAAACATAGCTGCGATCATAGTCATGCGTGGTCGCGTGCGAGATATATATATATATATATATATATATATATATATATATATATATATATATATATATATATATATATATATAATTTTTTTTTTTTTTTTTTTTCCAGATCGTATTCGGTGAAATGAGCCCCTTATCCACACTGCATTGGCTCCCAATCAAATTTCGTACTGATTATAAAATACTACTATTGACCTTTAAAGCACTGAATGGTCTCGCACCACAGTACCTGAGTGAACTTTTGGTCCTCTATGACCCACCATGCCTACTTAGATCAAAAGGTGCAGGCTACCTGCTGGTACCTTGAATAGTGAAGGCTACATCAGGGGGCAGAGCCTTTTCTTACAAAGCCCCAGAATTATGGAACAGCCTTCCAAGTAGTGTGCGGGAATCAGACACAGTCTCAGTGTTTAACTCTAGGCTGAAAACATATCTGTTTAGTCAAGCCTTTTGTTAATGGTGTTTATGAGGTAAAGGTGTAGATCTGGAGGGTCCTCAGACATAGTGTTTTGGTAAACTGGGATGTATGGATGCTGTCAGTCCCCCACTCACTTGCTCACTCGAGTTTGTTGACGGTGTAGTGGCTGGCTGCTTTATGTCCTGGGGCTCCCTCATGCCTGTGTTACCTTCTGGCTCTCCCCTTTTAGTTATGCTGTCATAGTTAGTTGCCAGAGTCCCTGCTTGTATTCAGTGCAATATGTATACTGTTCCTACTTATTCAGGTGACATTGGGCATACCTAACAACCTGGGGTTTTTTTTTCCCTCCCCCCCCCCCCCCAAAAAAAAAATAAATCTGTCCCTCTGAGTTACATGTCGGTCCTGGGATCGAGATGCTGACCTCTTCTGCTCCTCGGACCTGCCTGATCCATCCTGGTGCCCTGTGTCTGGTTGGAGTCTCATCACATCGCTCCTGTGGAGGGTGACCCCATGTGGACAATTGGGGGTCGCGCCTGGAGGATGCTCTAGACTCTTGCAGTGGTGCTTTTGTGGCTGGGGACTGTAGTTGACTTGCTGACTTTGGGACTGCGGTTGTCGTGAACGGTTTTGCGCTTGGGTTTCCGTCAGTGGGGGGGGGTTATAGCATCAATGAAGCTGACTTTATGTTAGGACTGTTAATGTTATAGTCATGTTGTCTGTTGTTGTCCAAATGAGGATGGGTTCCCTTTTGAGTCTGGTTCCTCTCGAGGTTTTTTCCTCATGTCATCTGATGGAGTTTTTCCATGCCACCGTTGCCACTGGCGTGCTCACTGGGGATAGATTAGGGATAAAATTAGCTCATTAAGTCGTTCAAATTCTGTGAAGCTGCTTTGCGACAATGTTTATTGTTAAAAGCTCTATACAAATAGACTTGATTTGACTTGACTTACCGGAAATGTTTAGTTGCAGTTATTGCTGCACAAGGGGGTCACACCAGACACTGAAAGCAAAGGTTCACATACTTCTTGCCTCTCACAGATATGTAATATTGGATCATTTTCCTCAATAAATAAATGACCAAGTATAATATTTTTGTCTCATTTGTTTAACTAGGTTCTCTTTATCTACTTTTAGGTCTTGTGTAAAAATCTGATGTTTTAGGTCATATTTATGCAGAAATATCAAAAATACTAAAGGGTTCACAAACTTTCAAGCACCACTGTAGTCACTTTGACTGATTGTCTGGATTTGTTTTTGCAGTCCCAGAGATGGTGTAGTACCTGTCTTCTCATAAAGAGTCTGTCATAACTCCTCCTGTCCAACACAGAGCTCACCAGGTCTACTAAGGGCTCATATTTTGTGACACCTGAGACCCAGACAGCCACCTCTGCCCCAGGATCAGATTCACACAGAGTCTAAAAGGAAATAGATATCACAAATCTTTATGTCTACAAACAGTTCCTGATTCATCTACAAAAGTTTTGACTGGGTGGAAGTGATTGTTTTCACTTTTTTTTTTCTCCCCAGTTACAGCCAGGCTGTTCCCTCCAACATTGATAGGAGGAAGCATTTTATAATTTTAGCCAATATTATTTTATTTCCTGAGGGACAATAGTGCCTCATACTGCACAAAGCTCTTTCTCTTGCAATTAATTTTCCATTTGAAAGGAATACACTCTTTATTTCTTTCATCTACTTCATGCATATGTCTGATTTGCTGTTTAGGATACAAGACATTCTTAGGCAGCTTCTTTTACAATGAACATATTCATAGCATTTTTCTACCTGCCTCCTTAAATTCAGGATTATACAGCAAAATATTTCCTATGAGAATATTTTCCAGTATTTAATTTCCTTTCTATAAACATCTCTTTAACAAAAAAGATCTATGTTGAAGCTTGGAATAGCCATTTCACTCTGAAAAAGAGGAATCAGATGTTCATCTAATTCTGCTCTTGATTGCAACTTTTTCTGTGCATTTTACATCTGTCCATCTCGTACAAACTTCAAAATCAAACTTGTGATGACATGAAAAACAATTATTCTTGTTTGTTCTTTACTTTGAATTACACTAGATTTCGTCATCAAGAGGATGACTAAATACAGATAGACAATGCACCTAATCCCAAAATTAAACAAAGTAAACCATTTTATCATACAAAAAAAAAAATCTAAAGGACATTGAAGATACCATTAGCAATAGTTCAAATCAAAATTTCAATTCTACCTCTTAGTTTGACAATTGAGGTCCAGCCTCTGCTATCATAGAGCATTATGGCTAGTGGACTTGAACTGGTTAGTTCCTTCTTCAAGAAGGTCACCAGGCCTTGAATCATTAATATGGTGAGTGCCCACCAAGGGGACTTTTGTATCAATGCACAATATGTGTTGAAAATAATAAATGCAATCAAGCTTCCTCAAGTCTGAGCCTCTTGGCTGGGTCTTGGATGTTGGTCAGCTGTGTCAGTTGTCCAATCAGGTTCCTGTTTTCTGATGGTGATAGTCAGGTTAGAGCCTGTAAGTAGCCATAATAAGTAGCCTGAGAGGACTGAGTGGTCAGGAGACAAAGTGATTTGCACTGCCACTCTCCTGGTCTTTTAAACTTCAGTATGATCTGAGCTCATGCATCATCAATTCGCACCTCCGCCCATCTTGATGTCTGGCTTTTTTTTTTCTTGGCAAGAGAGATTTTGTCTTGTCAGCTTGAGTTTCACATTTGTGACTGCTTCTGCAATGTTTGCAGAGGCACTGACATCTAGTTTTAGCAAGACAGTTACATCTGGCAGAGAGACATTTCCAGGGTAACCACTTTACAGGGTCCCCAGTTATACATGAGAAAATCCCAAAATTTCTTAAAGATTCCACAACCCCAGGTTGTGCAATCCACTAAATGTTCTTGTGGCAGCGGGGGCGTGGCCAAGCGTCAGTCTGTGAGTGGAGGGCGGAGTCAGGGAAGGTGAGTGGTCATGTCACTACACCTGTTATCAATTAACGTGTGTTTGTGTGTCTCCTTCAGTGACTGCGCCCGATAAAAGGAGGGTGAGAAGGGGAGGACGGCGCCGCTCGGGGACCACTATTACTGGTGGCGCGGAGGAGGTGTGATCCGGGATTCAAAGGAAGTGAGATGGAAGAGTATGAAGAGGCAGACGATGCCGATTTTGATCTAAGCAATTATCATAGTGAGAGAAATACACACACAGGAGAATGGCAGACGATCAACTGAGGGAGCAAGAAAAGGAAAGAACTAGAACCTGATGAGAGGAAAGTAAAGGAAATGAAATTAAAGTGATATTTAGGGCGTATTCACACCTACGTTGTTTGGTCCCGACCAAACGAGCCAAATTTCCCTTGGTCCGGACCTTTTGGGTTAGTCTGAATACAAACCACTGAACTCTGGTCCGGACCAAACAAGCAGACCGAGACCGAGCTGCAAGGTCGGACTCGGTCCGGACCAAAGGAACCCTGGTGCCTTTTGGAGGTGTGAAAGCAGACCGGACCTAATGCGACAGCTTTGCTTTTTTGTACCTCGGGAGCTTCCGTCATTTGTCGAGCATTATGGGAAACAGAGTGTTGACACTCCACCGCAAAGTGCAAACACTGTTTCGGTTGTCAAGGGAACCTTACAACAGTCGTTCAGTCATTCAGACCAGTGGTAGGCTAGACTACAGAGTACAAAAATTGAGTAGGGGGCAAACGTGGGCCGAGGAAGAAATGCGTACCCTTGTGGATATATGGGCAGATGTCCACATATCTGAGCTTTTGGAGAGAACACACAAAAATGCCGACGTGTTTGCTGTATTCAGTGAGAAAATGAAGGAGAAGGGGTTCACGCGCTCCCCAGAACAATGTCGGCTAAAAGTGAAGAAACTCCGTCAGACCTACATTAAAATCAGGGACATTCTTTCAAAAAGTGGCAGTACTAGCAACTTGTGTGAAGAGCCAGAACTGTCACAACATGATGTGTGCTCATCAGCACTATCCTCCGTGACTACTTTTGAACTTAACGCTTTGTGCGCATGTCGTCTCTGACCAATAGCTGAACGACCTCAGGGTGCGTGGCTTTGTTGACAGATTTTGGTCCGCTTATTAAAATGTACAGTGGGAAAGCGAACCGCACCAAAATGAAAAAATAAAAAAAACATTTGGTTTGGACCAAAGCAAGTGAACTATCGAACTATCCTGGTCTGAATACACCCTTAGATTCCAATCCCCGTGTGCTCTGAATCCTTTAAAAGTCAGCGAGGCTGTTTACAAGCTAGTAGGTGAGGGACGTACGGTCAAAACCTTAAGAGACAGCAATTTGATGGTTGTATGTAGGGATTATACACGCAATACACAAATAGACTTGGACACAGTTTTTATCCAACTGCAATAATAACCCTAAATGCTGCTCAATAATGTGCAATACAAAACCTGACTGTGAAACAGACCAATGTAATGACAAAGTATGCATGTCATATGGTATGCATGTCAGATGTATGTTCATATGGTTACTGTCTGTCCATACTGTTTTGTTTTTTGTTTGTTTTGGATGACTGGGTGTGTTCGTAATGACAGGAAGTATGCATGTCTGTAGATGTATGTTCATACGACAACTGTGTGTCTGTACTGTCTTTTTTTGCAATGAGTGGGTGTGTTTGACTGTGTGTTCATGTATGCTGCTAATACTGTTACATGTTTTCTATGTATTCTTTTTAACTTAATTATATTTTAGAGACTCAGTGAAATGAGGCACTGACTGGAGAGCACTTTAAATTTCGTTGTACTTGTGACAATGACAAAGACCTATTCTATTCTATAAAGACTAGCAGCAGGGGCTAATGATGTGTAAGATATTATTGGGAAACACAATCAAGCCGGCGGCACGGTGGTGTAGTGGTTAGCGCTGTCGCCTCACAGCAAGAAGGTCCTGGGTTCGAGCCCCATGGCCGGCGAGGGCCTTTCTGTGCGGAGTTTGCATGTTCTCCCCGTGTCCGCGTGGGTTTCCTCCGGGTGCTCCGGTTTCCCCCACAGTCCAAAGACATGCAGGTTAGGTTAACTGGTGACTCTAAATTGACCGTAGGTGTGAATGTGAGTGTGAATGGTTGTCTGTGTCTATGTGTCAGCCCTGTGATGACCTGGCGACTTGTCCAGGGTGTACCCCGCCTTTCGCCCGTAGTCAGCTGGGATAGGCTCCAGCTTGCCTGCGACCCTGTAGAAGGATAAAGCGGCTAGAGATAATGAGATGAGATGAGAGACAATCAAGCCACAAGTGTGGGAGGAAAGGGGAAAGACTATGGGTGTAATTTCTGGAGTAGCCACAGAACTGACTGACGAACAGATCAGAGATAATGTGAGAGGGGTTTGAGTAACCAAAGTAAAATGATTGCCTATTACAAGAGATGGAGTTAAAAGTCCAAGTATGTCGGTTATGCTATCTCTGGACGAGGATAGATTACCTGAAAGGGTTAAGATTGGGTATGTTAGTTACTTAGTATGGCCATACATTCCTCCACTGACAAGGTGTTTTAAATGCCAAAGGTTTGAGCATATTGCTGCAGCCTGTAGGGCTAAAGCCCGGTGTGCTAAGTGCGGAGGGGAGCATGATTATGGCAAATGCGCCGAAGGAACTAAAAGTGTTGTAACGGTGGAGGGGAACACAGTGCTGCTTATAAAGGATGTGAGGCACATAAAAGAGCAGTGCAGATTCAAAATGTAAGGGTGAAGGAGAAACTTACCTATGCTGGTGCAATCAAAAAGGTAGATAGTAAAGGACGCCCTAATGCTAAAGCAGTTTCTGTCTCAACCTTCAGCTCAAATAGTTGCACAACCTTTTGAACTGCAAAATCTCTGAAGATACCTTGATTGTAGAGAAGAAGAAATTTGTTGCTGTTATAGTGGAAGTTATTAATTGCTCAGCACAGACAGACAGCAGAACAGAGAGAATCAAGATCATCACAAAAGCAGCAGAAAAGTACCTTGAGATAGAGGAACTATCATTTGAATCAATCAATGCAGTATTAATAGCAGGGATGTCTGAAAGTCAGCAATCATGTGGTGGTGGATTTTGATGGTTCTGTCCCTATTACAGTGGAATGCCAGGAGCTTAATCGCTAATGGACAAGAATTTAAACGTTTTATTGAAAAGCAGTATGTTAAACCAAACATACTGATTGTGGTTCAAGTATGGGTTGGTAAATCTAAGTTTAAAATAATTAATTTCTATAACCTCTGCCAAACGATAACGAGAGACGCTTGAAAACATCTGTGAGGAGGGAAATGGTAGAATTGTTTTTTTGTGGAGACTTCAATGCACATAATGCACTATGGGGAAACATATGAACAGATGAAAATGGGAGTACAATTGAGGAGTTTATGGATGATCACGAACTAGTCTGTTTAAATGATGGAAGAGGCACCAGATTTGATGTAGTTCATAGAGCAGAATCAGCCATTAATCTTACTATATTATCAGAACAAATAGCAGGAACCAGTCAGTGGGAAGTTTATAACAATACTCCATTAGGAAGCAATCACTACCATATTTGGACCAAGATACAAAAACAAGATGCAAGTTTGGAAGAAAATTGGTACCCTCGATGGAAAATGAGAGAGGCCAACTGGGGACTTTATAATATGAGAGCAAGTGGTAAATTTATGGAGATTATGTCAAATTTAAGTGAAGATATTGAAGAGTTAAAGCCCATAATTACAAATATAATGGATGAATCAGCAGAGGAGACTATAGGCAAATCTTCTGGGATAAGGGAAAAGAAAATGGTTCCATGGTGGACAGACGACTGTAAAGAAGCAGTCAAAACCAGAAATAAAGCATTTAGAATGGTGAAAACAAATCATTCTTTTAATAACTTGATATAATAAAGCACAGTCTAAAGTTAAAAGAATCATAAGAGAAACCAAAAAGATATACTGGAGGAATTTCTGTAGTACCATTGGGGCAGAAATAAAGGTTAGTGAGGTATGGGGAATGATTAGAAAGATGGAAGGAATAAGAAGGGATCTCTATTTACCAGTAATTAAAGACAATGATGGCAAAGCAGTAACTAATGAAGAAAAAGCAGAGATGCTTGCTCTTGTTAAGGTATATAGCTCTCAAAACTTATCAAATGAAGAGTTATTATGGAGAACAAAAAAGATTGAGGATAACGGTAATATACTGGGAAGGAAAGAAGTAAGTGAGAGTGTCCTGGATAAAAACTTTACATTGTTTGAACTGAAGAGCGCAATCATAGGTGTTAAGAATACATCTCCAGGTAAAGACGGAATATGCTATAAGATGACTGACCAGTTATCTGATGTGGCAAAAAATGTGGTTTTAAAGTTATATAATAAAGTTTGGGAACGAGGTAGGCTGCCCGCTAGTTGGAAACACTCAATAGTTGTACCAATAGCTAAGCCGGGTAAGGATAAGGTAGAGGTCAAAAGTTATAGGCCTATAGCTTTAACATCCAACTTATGCAAGTTAATGGAAAGGATGATAACTAAGCAATTGGTATACAAGATAGAAAAAAGAGGCCTTCGTTCTCCTCATCAGAGGGGATTTAGAAATGGTCATACAACTATGGACCCAATAGTCTGTCTGGAAAATGAAATTAGGAAAGCTCAAGTAAACAAGGAGTCAGTCTTGGCAACGTTTTTTGACACTGAAAAAGCATGTGATATGCTCTGGAAAGAGGGTCTTTTATTTAAATTGAATAAAATGGGAATAAATGGTAAAATGTTCAATTGGATTAAGAATTTTTTAAAGAATAGAACAATAGAGGTAAGAGTTGGAGTAAACCATTCAAATATTTACAATGTAGAAAATAGTACCCTGCAGGGAAGTGTATGCAGCCCCATACTGTTTTTAATATAATGATTAATGATGTTTTTAACAGCATAGACTCCAGAATCAGTAGAGCACTTTATGCAGACGATGGGGCACTGTGGGTGAGAGGCCAAAATATTAATAATCTGAGGAACAGAATGCAAGCAGCAATAAACAAGGTCACATGAGTGGGGGTTTCATTTGTCTGTTGAGAAGACACAAGTTATCTGACTTTTTTTTTTTTTTTTTTAAAAAGGGCTAACCCTACAGGGGACCTCAGACTATATGGGCAGCCACTCAAGCAAGTGGATAATTTAAGATACATAGGGGTATGTTTTGATGTTAAACTTTCTTTTAAAGTACACATACAGAAGATTATTGATAAGTGTAAGAAGAGTATTAACATTTTGAAATGCTTAACAGGAAATGAATGGGGGGCATCAAGCATATCCCTGAAAAGAATATATAGCGCTTTAGTTTGACCAGTCTTGGATTATGGATGTATAGTTTATAATTCAACAGCTCTTCCTTATCAGAGCTGAACAGGATACAAGCCAAAGCCCTTCGTATATGCTGTGGTGCCTTCAGAACCTCTCCAATCCCAGGACTTCAGGTGGAAACAGGGGAGATGCCACTGGACCTCAGGCAGCTGAAATTATCAGTATCATATTGGCTTAATCTACAGGGTCATGAGGACAATCACCCAACCAAACAGGTACTCAGGGAATGCTGGGAGTATGGTCACCTCATACATAGCTTTGGGTGAGATGGTAATCAGCAGGCAAATCAAGTGGGGATCAACAACATTCCATTCGGTAAAACAATAGTAAGGTCAATCATTCCCCCTTGGTTATTTTGTTTCCCTGTTGTAAACATGGAAACAAAGGAGATAGTAAAATCTAGAGGCATTTATCAGAACGTACAGCAGTATTTAGAAATAACGTACGATGGTACAACACAGATATATACAGATGCTTCAAAAGACGAAACTGGTAAAACAGGAGCAGCAATACATATCCCCAGCTACAATATAAATATCAAAAAAGGACATCAGATCATCTGTCAATTTTCTCAGCAGAGATGATGGCTATCATACTGACCCTGCAGTGGATGGAGGAGGTGAAGCCTAGTAAAGCAGTTATCTGTTCAGATTCAATGTCTTCCTTAACCAGTATCCAAAGCGGAAAATCCACATGCCGACAAGACCTCTTGGATGAAATAAATCACCTCATATTTAATATAAATCAGCAAAAGCTACTTATTCAGTTCACATGGGTTCCAGCACATAAGGGGGTTGAGGGAAATGAAAGGGTGGACAGACTGGCTAAAGAAGCCACCAAGGCAAATGAGGTTGAACTTAAGGTTCCATTAAGTAAAGCAGAAATTAAAGTAATAATTAAAGGCAACATCAATAGAATATGGCAGGATAGATGGAGTACAGAGGAGAAAGGAAGACATCTGTATAATTTACAAAAGGAGGTGATAACAAGGAGTGGTGAATTGAAACGGCAGGAGGAGGTATGGATGACTAGGCTGAGGATTGGGCACACAAGTCTAAATGGTGGGTTGTATACCATAGGGAAACATCAGTCTGGGGCCTGTGCACACTGTGGAGGAATGGAAAAAGTGGAGCATGTTCTTAAACACTGCAGACAGTATTCTACTGAAAGAGAGAAGATGAGGATGGCAATAAGGAAACCTGTAACTATGAATAATTTATTAAGTCAGCCTAATACACAACCAGTAGTGACAGCTCTAATACAGTATTTAAGGGAAACACAATTAGTAAGAAGAATTTAGGGTTGGGTTTTTTTTTGTTTGTTTGTGTGAGGGAAATTTAATGGACGAACATTATTATTCTCTGTGTTTCTATATGTTGAGTTAAAGTAGCTTAGTGTACTGAGAAATATGTTTTTCCCATGTTGTAATCGCCTTTCTGTGGCCTTGGCTGGTGATAAGCAGGGTGCCTGAGTTCTCCATAACTACGCATCCGCCTGCACATACCAGAGCACGCCAGGTGCATGCTTTAACAAAGCTTCATAGAAAATCTTGAGCCAAACACATGAAGATGCAAGCAGTAAGCGAATGCCTTTAGAGTATAATAGATAACAGCCACTAAAACACAACTCAGAGTGCGCATACTCTCAGCATCATCAGAAGTGGTGTCTTCTTCTATTCTTCTCTTTCCTTTCCTATTTTATATATCTGTTTATATGATCTACCATAACAAATGACTGAAAAGACAACTGCTAAGTGTTCTGAAGTGTTTATTAGAAATTTCCCTTACAATTTGGCATCCCCTGGGTGGGCCCTATGCGTCTGATCCTCGGACAACGGAACACTCCCAAGGCTACGGTGCGGAGCTGAGAACTCGGACGAGAGACCAGGCCGTCAGGGCTCACCGAACCAGTAAGTGATAACTTTGCATTCTTGTGTAAAGAAATTAGTGGAAACAGTATTTAAAGAATGATACAAGAAATGGACAGAGATTTGTCCTAGTATTTAAAGAATGATATAAGAGACGGACAGAGATTTGTCCTAGTCAATGAAGACTGATATAAGAGATGGACAGAGATTGTCCCAGTCAAGGAAGACTGATATAAGAGACGGACAGAAGTTTGTCTGAGCCCAGGAGGACTGCTAAGCTGTGGTACCATCAATATGTTTGCCGAAATGGATAAAACACAATTTTGAGACAATAAACTGCGAGTAGTTTATTGGGTTGTGTAAGAGAAAATCTGCCCAAGTGACGACTGGGTAACGGCTCACCTACTTGAGCGAGGGAAGTACAGGTGCGTGTCTCAACGGACTCGCGTTCAGCGATTCGTAACTGGGAGAGAATTGAGTTTTGCTCCCTTTGTTCTGTGTGAACAACTGGCCCGTCGGAGGAATGGGATAGAGAGGTTCTATTATGAAGTCGCAAAGACACACCGGTGTGCACGCAAAATATTGATGAATTAACAAAGTACTGTCCTCCTCCAAATTCTGAAACGGAGAAACAGATTTTGTACACGTGCGTGAGTTGTCTTTGAGTTTGTTGTGCTAAATGATACCTACTTTAAGGCAAATGTCAGATAAATTGTTTACTAATAAGAACACACCTAAAGGATTATTGTGTTGCATTTTTGGACATAGTCCAACTTGTTGTTCTTGTGATCCTAATAAAAAACTCAGCCATTGTTGTCATAACCTATTGCTATAACAGTGTATAATGAAGAACAGAAATGGTAAGTTAGGGAAAAGAAAGGAAGAAGCAAGTAAGCCTGAAGCTACATGTGCTATAATAAGAATTGGATGTTCCTATGACAGCCCAAACATCCAGTTTATGAAAACCTCGTATGGCGAGGATTGTTTGGCACACTTTGACATACGGGTAAAGGACTTAGGATTCCCTGAAAAGGGCAGTTTTAGTCCCAGGCAGATAGGACAGTTAGAAGAAAAGTTGAAACAGAAGGAAAAAGAAGAGTCTGTGGATAATGTTAAGTTCTTAGGGGACTGGAGGGCGTTTTCTGCATGGAAAGAAGAAACACTTAAGAGAGAGTACAAAAGAGAGAAACAACAGGCAGGGCTCTCACCCTCTTCTCAGTGTTTGAAATTTCAGATGGACCCTGACCTGGAGTCTTCCCCACCACCCTGACACACACTGCCTCCTCAGCAAGGCGGGGCATCATTTCCACAAGCGCCTTACCCACAGAGAAGGGGAGAAGTTGAGACAAAGAAAAAACTGAGCCTCTGGAATCTCCTCCAGCCTACCAGCCGCCTCTAGCGTCAGCGCCTCCCCTCGCTTCTCCATCAGACATGAGATCTGGTCTTGCATATGGCGATGGAAGAGACACCCTCCTGGACCTGACCACATGCTCGTCAGTGGGTCCGCAAGGCCGTAACCTAAAGTCTGAAGTCCTTCATCTTCCAATGGTGGAAATGGCTGGAGCTGACAGCATGCTTCTAGTCCACAGACCCTGGACGATAGCTGACATGAAGGAAAGCATGACTTCTCTTCCCAATGTGAGAGAGGTAGGAGGAAAGAGATTTGGTAATGAGTTGTTGATATTTTGCAGAGAATTCCGACCAACCACCCATGAACTTCGCCGCCTACTCATGATCAAGATGGGTATAGATTGGAACAAAGTTTCCAATGAGTGGCCGGAAGCTGACCAGCGAATGACTACACCAGACTGGAGCGCGGCTGGCAATGGTGAGTACAGAGATACCATCACTGCTCTCTGTGCTTGTCTGGACAGTGCTTTCCCTTGAACATAGACATTACTAAGATCAGTATGTTTAAGCAAGAAGATGGTGAAGTGGTGTCAGCATTTCTCGCCCATCTCACCGCCGCGCATGAGAAAAAAAAACACAGTGGCCTGACCAGGCCCATGAACCTGGCTGCAGTGGAGGGCACTCCTGAGCCTCACCAAGATCGAGCATTACGCTGTGCATGCAGAAAGTCTGATGAAAGGAAAGGAGAAGACAAAGTCAACACAAAGAGACCAAGACCTACACGCCGCCACTCTCACTCTACTCCAAACTGCTCAGCCTGGACTTAGAGGAAGAGGTCGAAGTAGGGACCAAGACAGGACGACCTGGGGTGACTCGTCCTGGATAAAAGGTGCAACCTGCTACAACTGCAATCAGAAGGGACACATTGCTCGAGATTGTCTCCACAGTAGCAGGCAGAAGCCCCGTGAGGAGTACAGCAAAGCAGACTGACGGGTGGACTCCGGGAACGGGCCCCCCCACAGAGAACAGGGGAGGTAACACACACACACCTGATGATACACATAGACAGGAGCATTCACATAACGTTAAACACATTAGTAGCAGCACCTGCATGCAACAGCAAGATTACACAGAAATGCCCGATACACCAGTCCAGATAGATACACCTGAAGTTGCATTAAGTTTGTTAAAATACACAACTACTCCCTTCTCTAAACTCCCTTGTATGCCCCTCACTGAGTGTGGGCATGTGTTAACCTTTTTAGTAGATTCTGGAGCAGGACACTCGGTGATACAACATGGGATACTTCCAGTAGACCCACCGCTCAGCTCAGACAATGGGCTATTCAGACAATGGGCATCTCAGGACGACCTGTAACCGAAACTTTCTCAGTCAACCTCCCGTGTGAAAGCAAGGGAGGAATGTGCAAATTAGGAGTAAATCTCACGTCCACTCCAGATGGACTAACTATTGAAGTAAGTGAAATGTGCGGTGTGCAGCATGGGTTTGGAAGCCCCCTGTATGTGTATGTCTGGCAGCTCTGCTCAGATCAACTCACACAAACTCCCAAACACCTTGTACAGCTCACACACTTGAACACCCCATCAGTTGACACAGATTATATGAAAGAGGAAGATTTACATTGCACAGCACATGTTCACGGGCGGCACAGTGGTGTAGTGGTTAGCGCTGTCGCCTCACAGCAAGAAGGTCCGGGTTCGAGCCCAGTGGCCGATGAGGGCCTTTCTGTGTGGAGTTTGCATGTTCTCCCCATGTCCGCGTGGGTTTCCTCCGGGTGCTCCGGTTTCCCCCACAGTCCAAAGACATGCAGGTTAGGATAACTGGTGACTCTAAATTGATCGTAGGTGTGAATGTGAGTGTGAATGGTTGTCTGTGTCTATGTGTCAGCCCTGTGATGACCTGGCGACTTGTCCAGGGTGTACCCCGCCTTTCACCCATAGTCAGCTGGGATAGGCTCCAGCTTGCCTGCAACCCTGTAGAACAGGATAAAGTGGCTAGAGATAATGAGATGAGATGAGCACATGTTCACCATGGTCAAGATGTAGAGTTTGAAAAGACTTGGTTTGCAGACCCCCCACGCACGTGAAAGATTGACCCTCAAAACTACATATTGGTATAAACATTATTGTGCTGTGCAGGTCCATTTTATTCATTGTCCGAACAGCTGCATCAATGTTCATCACAGTGTTCTAAAACATGTTATACGCGGCCTCATGTCAGAGGACTCTGAGGTCGACTGCTACCAGCATGATTTCTTTGACATCATTAATTCTATACCCCATGTCTCATTAGCAAAGCCACGAGCCGCCCATTGGAAAGACGTGGGGGAGTGGGTCAAGAAGTGCGCAGCCAATGGCAATGAATGGTCCCAAACAGAGGACCCTAGTGTGGTGTTTTGCCAAAAGCTTGGGGTCTACAAACAAAGTCATGTTACCGTATGTGTGTGCATGTTAAGCGCAGCGTAATATTAGCCACTGATGACCGGGATCCTGGGGACCCCGACCATAGTGGCCTGTTTGTCTCTGTTTCCACATGCATAACTCCAGCAGAGGTGCACCCCAAATTGACGGGAGTTCCAAATTCCATTTGGGCGAAGGGTAAACATGATGTAGGCCTAATAAAGAATGCTGAACCAGTGGTGATCACCCCCAAATCAGATTTCAGGCCTAGACAGACCCAGTACCCACTCAAACCAGAAGCAATCGCAGGTATAAAACCGGTCTTTGATTCGTTGCTGAAGGCAGATGTAATTGTCCCTTGCCAGGACTCTCCAGTGCGCACTCCTATTTTTTCCAGTTAAGAAGGCAAGAAAACCGTCCCAGCCCGATGAGTGGAGGTTTGTCCAAGATCTGCAAGCAGTCAATGCTGCGGCTGTCCCGTGCATGCCTGACGTCCCTAAAGAGCGCTCTGCAGACCACACCCACTCTGGGACTGTCTGACCCGAATAAATCATTTTGTTCAAAGTGTAGATGAAAAGAAGGGTTTTTATGACCTCTGTTCTTTTGCAGAAACACGGGGATAGATTGAGACCTGTAGCCTACTTCTCCAGCAGGCTGGATCCAGTGGCGGCTGGACTTCCTGTTTGCCTGCGTGCAGTTGCTGCAGCTGAAAAGGCGGTAACTGCCTCCAGAAATATTGTGGGGTATTCTAACCTCACCCTTTTGGTCCCACATGTTGTCTCCCTCCTTCTGTTGGAGAAAAAGACATCACGTGTCAGCACAGAGATGGTTGAAGTATAACACTGTCATACTTGATATGCCTAACATCATTGTGAAACGTTGTACTGTTCTGAACCCTGCCTCTCTTCTCCCTACAGAGGACAATGGAGAGCCACATGATTGTGTTGCTTTCACTAATGATTTTTGTTCCCCCAGGGCAGACTTAGAGTGACCCTTTGGAAAATCCAGACATGGTCCTCTATGTGGATGGTTCAGCCTCCAGAGACTCAGAGATGGGAAAGAAGAAAGTAGGTTTTGCCATAGTCTCAGATCACAAGGTCCTCAAGGCATCGTGTCTGTCCTCAAACCTGTTGGCGCAGGCCGCAGAGCTCTGGGCCCTCATTGAAGCAATCAAATTGGCTGCAGGGCAATCTGTCAATATTTTTACAGACAGCAGGTACACATTTGGCATTGTGCATGATTTTGGCACCATTTGGAAACAGAAATTTTCTCACTAGCACAGGATCTCCCATTGCACATCATAAACTGGTCTCTGAGTTGTTGGATGCTATTCTACTCCCTAGAGCCATTGCTGTGTGTAAGTGTGCTGCCCATACTAACAATACTGAATCTTGTGTCTCAAGGAAATGCCAAGGCGGACGTGGCAGCTAAGTGTGCAGCCTCAACTTCCAGTTCACCCTCTAACCTTGCCTTTCCTCAGGTTTCTACCCCCTGTTTACAGCTAGTGGACCTTCAGAGCACTGCCACCCAGGACAAGAGACAAGTCTGGAAACAGGCAGGCTTTATCTTTGCAAACTTGGTCTGGGTTTGTCCTTCGGGCTAGACCCCGAAGCCGTTTGTTTTCAGGATAATGGCTGGCTGATGAAATTATTGGCTGGCTAGCTGACTCAGCCAAAACCTTAATGGCTGCTGCAGCCACCAAAATGTTTATGGCTACAAATGGCTGATACTGGACGTCACTGTGTGGCATATATCCGGGCGAACGGATCAAACAAATGGGGGGAATAAATAGCAAATTACCACAGGTCCCCTGGTCTCTTACTTCATTGTAAATATAAATCTAGCAAGATTGTAGTTCAATGCTAATAATAAGCTAATCTGGATTGTTCGAGGAAAGCATCTAGCTATCTACTCTCACTAGCAATGACCAGTGAAGGACTGGCAGCTATCTTACTATGATGAAAGTAGAGTGGTGGAGTACTTTTTTTTTTTATCAATCTCGAAGTATGTGAATAGGGTTGCCACATCTGAGTTGTAAAAAACCGGGACACATCGGTCGGCAGCCGCGCCTGCGCGCACGTACGAGCGCGGTGGTTGAGGGCTGCGGACACGCACATCTACAATGCCTTATGCCTTATGTGAATGTTCACGTTTAAAAATAAAACAGTTCAACTGGTGCAGTTAGGCGTTTAGTTAAAATTCATTTTGTCTTCTTAACCCTTAAATGGGCACTACCACAAATATTATTACAAAAAATAATTTCATATAGGAATTATCTTATTTGGATGCCAATATTTTTTTTAACAATTTTTTTTTTCTTTTTGACAGGTACCGGATCTTCTACTTCATTCTGTCCGACTCCCTCATCGTCTGTCTCTCCTCCCATTCCGTTTCCAAATCAAAATAATACAAATATAATCAATATAATTTCTCTCAGTCTGCTTCGTTGTTGTTTTAGCCTTTTCTCTGGAGAACTGAACTTTAAAAGTTAGACTACCGTATCATACCAAATAGCCCTAATCCTTTGTTTTAATCACAAGAGAGAGGTGCTATGTTATTGGGACAACTGATTTATTCATTTCTCACGCCAGTGTTCAGGCATTCTTTTTTGATATATTTAATGATTTATTTAATGATTCATTTATTGATGAAATTGGCCCAGGCTTTAGAACCAGCCTTTATCAGAATCAGAACATAGGAAGTAGACAGCCAGCCTACTCGCGCACCGACCAAGGGAACTCTCACCTATTGTTTGGTATTACGGTATTCCAGTATCTTTGATTTCGCGCGGCCGCCGTTGTATTGACCACGATCACCTAGCAACGGCGACTGGCTGCGTGCGCAAACATTTGGTGAGGCCACACAAGTAGCTGCCTACAATATGCCCGCTTACGTGAAAACTATTAATATGTTAAGTGGCTGCGAGAAACATTAATGATTTGTGTTTATTTCAATGGGGGATAATGTGAGGAAGTAAAAAACCAGGACAAAACGTGTCCCAGGAAGGTTATTCCATTTTCCTGGACATTTTCCATTTTCCACAAAAAAACCGGGACAATCCCGGAAAAACCTGGACGTGCAAACAAACAAACAAAAAAAATACCTTTACACTTTCCCTCAGCAGCGGCAAAGAATGCAGCCATCTCGTCGATATCAGAGTCGATTGATGCTCTGGGTGGGTTCCCGGGTTCCCCAGTGTACCGTGGTAACGGTGTGAGGGGCGGGAAGCCAGACAGGTAGTCACAATGGCAAGCTTGTGGTGGCTCTCTGTGCTGTGATATCAGTTCTAAATCTCTACAGTGTATGCCTATACGTCTCTATTGTGTTACTACTAGTGTGTACAGTTGATCATGTTTGTGTCACTTTTCTTGTAGCTCATGATGTGGATAAACCCATTATTTGATGTACACAATTCTTAGTGGCTCAGCCAAATTTTATTAGATAGCGGCTCAAATTGGCTTACAAAATTATTGGCTGGCGGCGGCTCAAATTCTAAATGGCGGTTTTAGCGGCGCCTGGCGGCGGCTTTGGGGTCTACTTCGGGCCGTCCCTGTCTACCAAAATACATGTTCCCTTTCTATGCAAAATTAGCACATGGGCTCACCCATGTGTCAAAAAGGGGGATGGTAGCAGAAGTAACAAAGAGAAGGGTCACAGAGGGGTTTTCAAATTATGCTGTGAAATTTTGCAAGCAATGCTTGATATGCGCACAAAATAATGCAGGTCAAGGTATCAAACTAACTCAAGCAGCACACCCAATACCAGACAAACCATTTGATCATCTCCAAATGGACTTCATTGAACTGACACCTAGTGAAGGGAAAAGGTATTGCCTGGTAATAGTTGATATGTTTTCAAAATGGGTTGAAGTATTTCCCACAGCTAAACAAGACTCAGAGGCAGTAGTCAAAGCACTCCTGAGAGATATAATTCCTAGGTGGGGTATACCTAGCAAAATCTCAAGTGACAATGGAACACCCTTTGTTAATGCAGCCCTAAAGAAAATAGGAGCATTTCTAGGGATAGACCTGAAACAACATTTCTGTACCATCCTGCCAGTGCGGGAGCAGTAGAGAGGGAAAATGGGCCCCTTAAAAATAAACTAAGCAAAGCTTGTGCAGAAACAGGGCTAGGATGGACAAAGGTCCTCCCTGTAGTACTCACACAAATGAGGATGCAAACTAGGCCTAAACATGGGTTAAGCCCATTCGAAATTCTGTTTGGATGAGTACCCAACATGGGGATAGGGCCAGCTCAAGGAACACTGCCGGACACCAGACTGTGTGATGATGCAATGTTGAATTACTGTGCAACGTTGTCCTCTGCTTTGAAATCTATCCACAAACAGGTAAAAGAAGCACTTCCCAAACCCGCTGAGGGACCTCTGCACGATCTACAACCAGGGGATTGGATAGTGGTGAAGGATTTCCGATGAACCAAGTGGAACAGGCCACTGTGGAATGGCCCATTCCAGGTCCTGCTCACAACCCCAACAGCAGTGAAGGTCATGGGCAGAGTGACATGGAGCCATGCTAGCCACTGCAGGAGGGTTCCTGAACTGGCTGAGCAGGAGGAAGAGGAAGGCCTAAGTGACCAGATGCTGACTAAAGCTCGTGAGGAAGAAAGGCATCACTACATGGAACAGTGCGAGTATCACATCAATCACGCATGCACCCTCAATAGGGAAGAGTATTTCAGTGTCTAGCCGATAGACAAGTCTTAGGGTTTTGAGTTTCCTCCAAGTCCCGGTGAGGTGGGACGAGGGCTGATAGGGCGTGCCCGCCCTCTGAGCACCAATACACGTCAAGAAGGGCAAGGGTTAACTTGGTAACATCATTGAGGCACTGAACAAGATGCGCAAGGTTGCTGAACAATTACAAGCAGATGAACATGGAGGAGTTGAAGACAGCTGATCATGTTAGTTCAGTGGATGGAAGACTCTGATTCTATCCACCATACCGGTCCTGGGTTTAGTGATTGTGATGCTATGTTTGTTCCCTGTTTTCTGTCAATGTTGTATGTCTGTGTTTCAGAGGCAGCTGACAAATATTGGTTACCAGATGGTGAAAATAGACCCAGACAACTTGCCTGACTGGCCTCCAAAACCCACACGAAGACCAAAACCCACCGTTCGATGACATCAGCACAGTTGACATGAAATTAGCCCTAACTTAAAACATTTTCATTTGTAGTTGTTTCCTGTTCTATTGTTTCCTGTTCTATGTATATAGCTTGCTAGTGTTAACTTGAGATGTTGTAGGTACAGTCCGTCTAAGAACTACAACACAGTCCCTTTAAGAAACTACATTTCCCATCAGCCAACTTCCACGTTGACCTACGTCACGCCTAGGAGGGATCACCTACGTCGCATCCTCCAGGAAAGCATAAGAAGCTGAGCAACGCTTCCCTCTTTCTCTTTCCGTCTGGACCAGTGGTCTGCAGACAAAAAGAGAATTTGCTCCACCAGAAAATCAGATAAAGACGTCTTTTCTTTCTTTCTTGCAAGAATCAGAAAGATTCAGCACGTTTTTCTTTTTGTTTACCTTTGGCCATGGTAGACTCTGGAATCGCGCAATTTTTAACTCAGTCGAGTTACAGCCAGTTTGTTTTATTCATTATAAGTACGTACAACTGCAGCCCAAAGCAGTTTAATTAAAAGTTAGAAGTGACCGGATCCTTCTAATTAATTCTCTGTGCACATTATTCTGATCAGAGACTTTCTTTTCATCACGAGCAACCATCGGACCAAGAAATTCTCTGCGCTTTCTACAGAAGCAACTCACGTGCTTCACAACGGAAACTCCAAAGTCTCTGAACATATCTCCATAGCCTTGCTGTAAGCAAGATACTGAAGTAAGACTTGGCATTTTGGGCAAAAACCTAGTCTTAGGAATTAGCTTTTATGAAGAAGTGCGAATTTAAACTCAGTAATGGTTTAAATGTGTAGACTGTAAACACACAGCGTGTTGAATTGATGATTGTTCTATTTTGTTTTAATCTCTCAATTGTTTAATAGATAGGCTTTGCATGCTCTCTCTCTATTCCTGGCTAACACTTTAATTTCATTATTTACACATATTTTGACCTCATCAAGGTTTCAGTGGATTTAGTAATGTTATAAGCTAGTGAAATTAGCCACACGGCTAATTCTTTTGTCTCGTTAGCAAGCTAGGCTAACCCTCCTCCACAGGCCTCACAAACACACCTTAGCTAGCATTCCTTTGTTTTAGCTAGTGACACAAGGCTAATCTGTGTCTCCACACATGGCCACAGGCCTCACAAACACACCTTAGCTAAACACACGGCTAATTCTTTTGTTTCATTAGCCTCCAGGGCTAATTGTATTGTCTCAAGGGACCACAAGGTCGTCATCCTCCCCCCACAAACACACGTGGAGTTAGCTACCAGAGCTAATTCTTTTGTGTAGGCCACACACACAAGGCCTCTCACATACACACACACACACACACACACACACATACACACTCACCAAGTATATGACCATATCATCATATTTGTATATAATGATTCCACCTGCCATTATTCATTTTCATTTTTGTTATAATAAATTCATTTATTATTGAAACTGTGTGTTTATTTGTGTTCCAATATCTTTGAAGTACCCAATCTCCAAGAATTCAAAGGTGCATATGAGTTATGTAATATGGTAAGTGATCATAATAATTTGGAATATACCATAATTTAGCTGTTTGGTAATTTATTATTAAGCACCAAAATTAATGGTATTAATTAATGAGACTGATCCAATGAGACTGATTCCATGAGTGATTTAATGATAATATGAGACTGATTCAATGAAAACGATTCAATGAGATGATTCAATGAGACTGATTCAATTTTAATTATTAACCTTCAGATTTAATGAGATTGATCACTCAATTACCCAATTGCACCTACAATGTCTATGTCTTATAAAAACAGCCTTAGCATTATCCCTGTACACTCAATGACGTGTTAAGTTGAATCTCTCTGGGAACTCTTATCACTGAAATTGTGTACATTTCTTTTCTGTTAGCAATTATTATCCTGTAGGATAAAAAGGGGGGAAATGTGAGGGAAATTTAATGGATGAACATTATTATTCTCTGTGTTTTTGTATGTTGAGTTAAAGTAGCTTAGTGTACTGAGAAAGATGTTTTTCTCATGTTGTAATCACCTTTCTGTGGCCTTGGCTGGTGATAAGCAGGGTGCCTGAGTTCTCCATAACTATGCATCCACCTGCACATACCAGAGCATGCCAGGTGCACGCTTTAACAAAGCTTCATAGAAAATCTTGAGCCAAACACATGAAGATGCAAGCAGTAAGCTAATGCCTTTAGAGTATAATAGATAACAGCCACTAAAACACAACTCAGAGTGCGCGTACTCTCGGCATCATCAGAAGTGGTGTCTTCTATTCTTCTCTTTCCTTTCCTATTTTATATATCTGTTTATATGATCTACCATAATAAATGACTGAAAAGACAACTGCTAAGCGTTCTGAAGTGTTTATTAGAAATTTCCATTACAGTTTGTTTTTTATAACACATCTGTGATTTCATATCCCTTGGATCACACCTCAGCCCAGTAAATGGCAGTAATACACCACACCATTTGTAAACCACCAATAAAAAACCGACAGAAGAAGAAGAAGAAGAGGATGGTGCCGAGGGCTTGCTACTAGCTTGTGTGTGTGTATATATGTGAGAGAGTGTGTGTGCTGTAACGCAGCAATAAAGTAAAGAAACAAATTGTAAACAACTGCCTGCCGTGCTGAGATATTGTGGAGAGGCACTGCTTCTGGATATCGCATTGCATAATCTACCAGAACTAAAATAAAGCGATATCCCTGTGCTGACCGATCTAATGGCCTGACGAGATCCATCCCAATTCTTTCAAACGGGGTCTCAAATAGCGCAAAGGTGCTTTTGGAGTGGCCGTGGGATTTACTAATTGGCATTCGCGGCACGCCGCACACCACCGACGGACATCCCCGCGAATCCCTGGCCAATAGAACCGGGACATTATTCGGGCTAGTGTCTTATCCTGCCCCAAGTGTGCAGCCATGGGATTAAAGTGAGCCACTTGGAATATGAATTCCCGGTGGCTCTTTGGAATTAATAGCTGTGTTATCTCTTTGCCAATTTGAGTGTCCTCCATCACTCGGTATAGCCTATCCTTAATAATAGCAAAGTAGGGGAAGGCCAGAATAGCATTTGGCTGGAGAATTTGACCATCGATTACTCTCACTTGGTCAAATGCATGCTGCAGAGTCTTGTCTCGCGACTGCTCTAACAGGAAATCCCCAAGGGAATCCCCGAGAGGGGGAGGAGGGGCGGGGCGCTCCTCACTCTGCGTGTTGCTCTGATGCAGTGCTGACGTAGATGGCTCTGTGACAGCTTCTCCCACCAATGCTACTCCAGGGCTTTCCCTAGCTGAATTATGTGCGTCAATAATTCCTTAAACCCTGGCCAATCAGTCCCCAAAATTAGCGAGTGGGTGAGATGAGGGTTAACTGTCGCCTTTACACTATATTTTTTTCCCTCGAAATAGAATGTGGACGGACACCAAAGGGTAGTTGTGAACATCCCCGTGCACACACAACACCTTCACCATTCATGCTCTCCCCAATACCTCACCATGCACCAGGCTTTGGTGGATTGAGGTCTGATTACAGCTGGAATCCACCAAAGCCTGAGACGTATTCCCTTGGAACTGGTATTTGATACGCTCCGGCCCGATCAAGGGCGGTTTCTGGTGTGTCAGGGACCCGGACCACCACGCCCACCTCCATTGCAGAGCACTGATGTTGTGGATGTCCCAGCTCCCTGCAGCGCCAGCACACCGGCCCAGGCTCTCCCTCTGCACCGGTGTTTCGGGCATCACTCACCTGAGGGGGAGGAGACACAGACAAGGAAGGTGGAAACGGGAGGACACCACGGGTGTGCCAGGCCGGCTGGGGGGTAGCCGGCCCCCGCCTCCGCGGTTGGATAATGGGGCAAGGACAGGAAAAAGAGGGAGAAGAGGAGACACACCATCCTTCCGTCGGAACTGCCGCCATGTGGTCTCTGCCAGCTTGATTGCCTGGTCCAGCGACGCCAGGCGATGACACTGGACCCACTCCGCCATTCCTTCTGGAAGTCACGCGATGAATTGCTCCAGTGTCACCAGGTCAATCACTCCCTCAGCATTGCAGTCGTCTGCCCTCAGCCACCACCGGCAGGTGTCCCGGAGTTGCTGCCCGAACGCGAACAGCCGGCCGACCTCCTCCAATCGCAGCGAGCAGAAGCGCTGCCATTGTTGCTCTGGGGAGTGGCCAACACGCTGGAGGATGGCTCTTCGAAGGTCCACGTAGACAAGCCGGCTGTCGGCGGGGAGTTGTAGCATGGCCTCGCCTGTCAGCAGGGGAAGGAGGTGTGCCGCGCGCTGGTCCACCGGCCAACCCCACACCTCTGCTGCCTGCTCGAAGAGCGTGAGGAGGGCTTCCAGGTCATCATGTGGACCCATCTTCATTAAGGTGAGGTGGGGAGGGTCCGCTCCGGTGGCGGTTGTGGGCCCCACTGACGCGAGCAGGTGCCGGAATGCTTGGTGGTGCTCCTGTTGGGCCAGCACCAAGGCTTTGAACTGTTGCTCCTGGTCCTTCCGGAGGGCGACCAGCATTTGGTGCTGGTTCTGCTGGGCTGTAGTGAGGGCATGGATCAGCTCCTTAAACAGCGAGGACTCCATGGGGCTGTTCCCTTCTGCACTCTTCCTGGGTTTCAGCACCACTGTAGAGAGACCCTGGTGTGGGTGGAGCACAAGCATGACAGGCAGTTGTTTACTATTCGTTTCTTTACTTTATTGCTGCTTTACAGCACACAATTGGACACTCTCTCTCACATACACACACAGGCTAGTAGCAAGCCCTCGGTGCCATCCTCCCCTTCTCACCATCCTTTTATTGAGCGCAGTCACTAAAGGAGACACAAACACACGTTAATTGATAATAGGTGTAGTGACATGACCACTCACCTTTCCTGACTCTGCCCTCCATTCACAGACTGATGCTCAGTCACGCCCCCGCTGCCACAGTTCTATAATTTCTTTAGCGGTTTCAACCACCACTTTTCCCAACTTTTCAACCATAATACCTGCATATATTAATCCTCTGCCAAATTTCTCCAAGAAATATTGATTTGCTACTGCATAAATATTTAATATCTGTGTCAGCCAAATTCCTTAAATAAATCCATAACCATGGAGGAACTCTACTTGGATGTTTGTACCAGCCAGCAGTCCAGTTGGGATTCTACATTTCTTCAAGAAGTTCTAACCACTGAAATGTGCATTATTCAATATATTTTTTGAAAGTATTTTAGATGTAATATTATATTCAAATCTAAGTAATTTCTTTTTCTTTGGTGTTTTAGCTGTAACATTCACGATGCACTCAACTTCAACTGGCCATCATTGGTAAGGCCATGTAAATCTACTTACCCAAAGTCTTGAATCTGGAAGGGTGAATTGCTGTTTCCCCTGTAAAATTGTAGCGTAGTTAGTCAGGTAGTCCCATGTTAAGTGACAGGCCATAGTACTTTCACTTCCTCTCGATCTTCTTTCACTCAATCCCATTTTCCAAATAATTCTCTCTTTATTAGACTTTATAGGGTTTCCCTTTCCCTAACCATACAAAAGATCAGTGTTTCTGGTTGGATCATTAGGGTTTAGAGAACATGGTTCAAAGATGGTCAATCTAGTTTTCAGCTTTTCCCTATTGATTAATGAATTGGCTGGTTTTCCATTCTTAGCCCATCCCCAAATTTTCCAAAGTTATTTTTTTACTTTCCTGCATGAACGTATGGTACCAGATAGATTTCTACGTTTTCAGCTTCCCTATCAGAACCATAGTGAGTATATCCATTATACAGCCCCAATTCCAAAAAAGTTGGGACACTGTGTAAACTGTAAATAAAAACAGAATGTGAAGATTTGCAAATCATGAAAACCCTATATTTTATTGAAAGTAGTACAAAGATAACATGTCAAATGTTGAAACTGAGAATTTTTAATTGTTTGTTTGTTTGTTTGTTTGTTTGTTTGTTTGTTTGTTTGTTTGTTTGTTTGTTTGTTTGTTTAATATATGCTCATTTTGAACTTGATGTCAGCAACATGTTTCAGAAAAGTTGGGACGGGGCAACAAAAGACTGAAAAAGTTGTGTAATGTTAAAAAAAAACTAATTTGATTAATTGGTGACAGGTCAGTTACATGATTAGGTATAAAATGAGGATCCCAGAGAGGCTGAGTCTCTCAGAAATAAAGATAAAGAGGGGTTCACTGCTCTGTGAAAGACTACATGGGCAAACAGTGCAACAATTTAAGAATAATGTTCTTCAATGTAAAATTGCAACAAATTTGGGGATCACGTCATCTATGGTACATAATATCATTAAAAGATTCAGAGAATCTGGAGAAATCTCTCTATGCAAGAGACAAGGCTGAAAACTTGTCTCTTAGGAAGATCACATTGAATGCCTGTGATCTTCAGGGCCTCAGGCAACACTGCATTAAAATCAGATGTGTCTGTAGTGGAAATCACTATATGGACTCAGGAACACTTCAGAAAACCATCCATTATCTGTAGCCGCTTATCTTGTACAAGGTCGTAGACAAGCTGGAGCCTATCCCAGCTGACTATGGGTGAGGGGTTTACACCCTAGACAAGTCGCCAGGTCATCGCAGGGCTAACACATAGAGTTAAACAACCATTCACACCCACGGTCAATTTAGAGCCACCAATTAGCCTAACCTGCATGTCTTTGGACTGTGTGGGAAACACCTGGAGGAAACCCACATAGACACAGGGAGAACATGCAAGGTCCACACAGAAAGACCCTCTTTGGCCGCTGGGTTTGAACCCAGGACTTTCTTGCTGTGAGGTGACAGTGCTAACCACTATACCACCATGGTGCCCCTTCAGAAAGCCATCATTTGTGAAAACAGTTTATTACTGCATCCCCAAATGCAAATTAAAATCATATATAAACAATATCCAGACATGCCGCCACATTCTCTGGGCCCAAGCTCTTTTACAATGGACTGAGGTGAAGTGGAAAATTGTCCCGAGGTCTGACAAATCAAAAGTAGAACTTTTTTTTAGAAAACATGGACACCATGTCCTCCAGGCTAAAGAGAAGAGGGACCATCTGGCTTGTTATCAGTGCACAGTTCAAAAGCCAGCATCTGCGATGGTATGAGGGTGCATTAGCGTACATGACATGGGTAGCTTGTACATCTGGGAAGGCATTATTAATGCTGAATGATATATACACATTTCAGAGCAATATGCTGCCATCCAGACAAAATCTGTTTTTTTCAGGGAAGGCCTTCCTTCTTTCAGCAAGACAATGCCAAACCTCTTTCAGCAGATATTAAAACTGCATGGCTCCATAGTAAATGAGTCCGAGTGCGAAACTGGCCTTCTTGCAGTCAGACGTGTCTCCTATTTAAAACATTATGTTGCATTATGAAGTGCATATGACACTTCAATATGCTGCATATGACAAAGAAGACCCCAAACTGTTGAGCAATTGAAACTGTATATCAGGCAAGAATGGAACAATATTTCTCTTTCAAAAATACAGCAAATGATCTCCTCAGTTCCAAAACATTTAGAGAGTGTTTTTAAAAGTAGAGATGATGCAACAAAGTGGTAAACATCCCAACTTTTTTGAAATATGTTTGACATCAAATTCAAAATAAGCATATATTTTTCAAAAAACAATAAAAGTTCTCAGTTTCAACATTTAATATGTTGTCTTTGTACTATTTTCAATGAAATATAGGGTTTCCATGATTTGTGACCCCTCACCGAATCCAGGGACACATGTTGGCCGAAACGAATCCGAGATAATCGCAAAAGAAGCATTTTTTTTCGAAATTTGTGATTTTTGTTTTTTTCCATCATGTGCAAGTTGAGATCTTGAAGAATGCAATCAGTATTTCAGATAATAGATTGTTTTGTTGGAAAAGCATACATTTTTTGTTGCAAATTGTCTCATTTTTGTCAGGACTGTAGCCTGCTGGGGGGTGTGGGTAAATTACCATATGGGCCATTCACATGATGATTTAAGTCATTTGGGTTTTTTTTTCCGCGAATCAGCTGTATGATCCGAGTTGAGCGCATGGCTACTTAACTGCATACAGGCGTGTGATTTCACTATGGAATGAGTTACTAAACAGAGCACAGAGGAGCAAACACCACGAAGCAAACAGACACTCGGTATTTACATCGGAGATCACCATTTCTAGCAAAAAAAAAAACGCAACCTCGTTTTCCAGATTGAATGGAATACTTGAATGATTGGATGATACACGGACCGTTCTAGGACTACATTATTCCATCAGAGGCATTGGTGTGTGCAAGGCACCGTTTCTCTTTCTGATGGGGTAAGTTTATTAATCTAAGGCTGTGTGGTTATTTTTGCATGTAACGGAGAGTGTTGTGGTTTGGTTAAGCCTAGGTCACAACTGGACGTACGATTTTTTGGCCATGTGATTTTTGGCATTTCCCAAATCGCTGCGTTTTTTTTTTTTTTGTTCATGGAGAAAGACGCGCGTTGGCCGTAAGTTTGTCTTGCAACCTGAAAAAAACGTAAGCGCCCGTAGAGTTTGTTTGACATGACTAAGAACCTCTGCGGCCGGTCTGCGGCTCGAAAATCAGCACATCACACGCACGCTCTTGTGCTTTTCACACGCGCGCTCTCGTGCGTTTCATGTGCGCTCTCCGTGTGTTTCTTGCGTTTTTTGCATGTAGACCGGCTGTAGGAGCGCTTACTGTACGGCCGGTTGTGACCAAGGCTTTACATGAAACTAGTGTTGTGTTAGTTGTGTCATCATCGTGCTATCTTTCTTTCTTATGTTGTGAGTAATTTTTCAACCACAAAACGTTAAAGTATACTTTAGGACTTATTTTTGTACTTCATAATTGTGTTGGGCATACTTTGCATGGAAGGAAAATTGACGTGGTGATCTTTGTTTACATGAAAGTAGTATCGTGCTACCTCATAGGGGGTAGGGCTTTCCTTAATGTCATGCAAATGAGCACCATTATGTGCCCACCCTACACCCAGAGTAGCTGAGATGGAAAACTTTGAGGGCGATTTTCTCCCTTTTCTGTTTTAAGAAGTATACACTTTCAAAAGGCCACACATTCTTCAAATATTGTCAGATCTCCACATGGAAGGCATCATTGGAAAGCTTAGAAACTGTACTTTCTGAATCTGTCAATAACTCAAAATGCCCCTGGGCCGACATGTGTCCCTGGATTCTGTGATCTGCCACATTTGCAAATTATCACATTCTGTTTTTATTTACAGTTGCTCATTGTTTCGGGGAACTTTAACAGAGCAAACCTCAGCCACGAACTGCCAAAATATAAACAGCACATTAAGTGTCCCATCAGGGACACTAACACTCTGGACCATTGTTACACTGTTTTAAAGGACTCATACCACTCTGTCCCCTGTGCAGCCTTGGGACTATCTGATCACTGCATTGTTCATCTTATCCCGACCTGAAATCTGCTAAGCCTGTAGTCAAGATGATGAGGAGATGGTCCGATGAGGCCAAAGTGGAACTACAAGCCTGCTTTGACTGCACTGATTGGAGTGTTTTTGAGGCTGCAGCTTCAGACCTGCATGAACTGACTGATACCGTGACATCTTACATCAGTTTTTGTGAGGATATGTGTGTGACCACCAAGACCTTCCACACATACAACAACAAACCCTGGTTCACTGCAAAACTCAGGCAGCTTCGCCAGGCCAAGGAGGAGGCTTAGAGAAGTGGGGACAGAGTCCTGTACAAGCAGCCCAGAAACACACTGATGAAAGAGGTGAAAGCAGCTAAGAGGAGCTACACTGAAAGGATCAAAAACAGCCTTTCAGCCAACAATCTGGTGTCAGTGTGGATAGGCCTGAAGAATATCACCAGCTACAGGAGACCATCCCCCAACACTGCAATGAACCATCAACTGGCTGACGAGTTGAATGTGTTCTACTACTGCAGATTTGATACATTCACACCTCTCCCTCCCTCTGACATTAAAGACCCATTTACACCCCCTGCTATTCTGCCTCCTCTCACCTCTGACCCCACACCAGCACTCAAGATCTGTGAAGAGGATGTTTGTCAGCTTTTTCGCAGACAGAAGATCAGGAAGGCACCCAGCCCAGATGGTGTGTCACCCTCCTGTCTGAAGGTCTGTGCTGATCAGCTGGCCCCCATCTTCACCCAGATCTTCAATAGATCCCTGGAGCTGTGTGAAGTCCCCTCATGCTTCAAATGCTCCACAATAATCCCGGTTCCCAAGAAAACCACCATCACAGGACTGAATGACTACAGGCCTGTAGCCCTCACGTCTGTAGTCATGAAGTCCTTCGAGAGACTGGTGTTGTCACACCTGAAGGACATCACAGACCCCCTGCTGGACCCCCTGCAGTTTGCCTACCGGGCAAACAGGTCAGCAGATGATGCAATCAATATGGGACTGCACTACATCCTGCAACACCTTGACTCTGCAGGGATGTACACCAGGATCCTGTTCGTGGACTTCAGTTCGGTGTTCAACACCATCGTTCCAGACATCCTCCACACCAAGCTCACCCAGCTCACTGTGCCCTCCTCCACCTGTCAGTGGATTATAAACTTCCTGACTAACAGGAAGCAGCAGGTGAGGCTGGGGAACATCAAATCCAGCACCCGGACTATCAGCACTGGTGCCCCCCAGGGGTATGTGCTCTCCCCACTGCTATTCTCCCTTTACACCAACGACTGCACATCAAGAGACCCATCTGTTAAACTCCTGAAATTTGCAGATGACACAACGGTCATCGGCCTCATCCGAGAAGGTGACGAGTCTGCATACAGACAGGAGGTTGACAGCTGGTCTGTTGGTGCGGTCAGAACAATCTGGAGCTGAACACGCTCAAAACTGTAGAGATGACAGTGGACTTTAAGATGGGGTTTACATTAGACCGTATCAGCGGATCATCAGATTAATGTTTTTAAAACGATTCGCGTGCACACAGCAACGCCAATACACGGATACGCTCGGCTCCGCAGGCATCCTGTGCTCCAAATCACTCCGCCCTGAACAGCGAGTGCCCTCTGGAGGGTATGCACTCCGGCCCTGCGCAGCTCACAGAGCGCGCGAGTGAAGCGCACGAGCAGTGATTCGGGACTGAGCCGCTGTGTGTGTGATCCCAGTGCATATCGGGTATGCGCGTCACTTCCCACTTGCAAGTGGAAGGATGGCAAGCCTAAAGACAATCATAACTACACAATGGGCAGTATTTGCATCAGTATTTGCAGTATTTTCATACTTTTATACTCTTTAATGAAAGGTGATACAAGGCGGAAGTCCGCGCCGTTTTTCAGCAGTCGCGTCACATGACCAACGCCAGCGAATCAGGAAGGTGGATGTCACAGTGACGTTGTCCAATGACGATGCCAGCTAGAGCTCAGCACAGCGTATCCACGTATCTGCGTATTCTCAATGTTTACACAGCACCGGACCAGACACGATCTGGATTGAATACGTGGACCCTGGCGGATTCCCGTTTCCCGGCGTTTTAATGTAAATGGACAGTGCATCCACGAAGAAAACGAGACAGATACGGTCTAATGTAAACTTGGCCTAAGAGGAGCCCCCCCACCCTGACGCCCATCACCAACAACACTGACTGCTGTTGAAACCTTCAGGTTTCTGGGCTCCACAATCTCCCAGGACCTGAAGTGGGAGACCAACACAGTCACCATCATCAAAAAGGCCCAGCAGAGGTTGTACTTTCTGCGCCAGCTCAGGAAGCTCAACCTGTCTAAGGAGCTGCTGACACAATTCTACTCTGCCATCATTCAGTCTGTTCTCTGCTCTTCCATCACTGTTTGGTTTGGATCGGTTACCAAGCAGGACAAGAACAGACTGCAACAGACAATAAGGTCTGCAGAGAAAATTATTGGTGTCAGCCTGCCCTCCATCCAAGACCTGTACCTGTCCAGAGTCAGGAAACAGGCAGGTAACATCTCTGCAGACCCATCACACCCTGGTCACAAATTGTTTAAAGGTGCCCTTACACCAAAAACATTTAATACTGGCTCTTTTTGAAATACCATAGTTCACTCCAAGTTGCATATGCATGCTGCATGTGAAAATGTAATTCTACTCCCATTCCCTGTATTAGCTTATGAAAGAAAATAGTTGGGAAAACGAGCGGATCAGAAAAAGCCATACGAAGTTATGTCACTTCGAAAATTAGTATTCATGGCCTCACCAACCTTGGCTTGCGACCGCCCATGGGAAGAAAGTTCAGACTTAAGTGCAAGGAGAGATAGCAGAGCCCATCTCGTCAGTAGCTAACGAAGAGGACCTAACAGCAAGCTGAAAACATGTCTGAACAAGTTCATGCCTGTGTTATTTAATGAAGAGGACCCAACAGCAAGCTGAAAACATGTCTGGACAAGTTCGTGCCTGTGTTATTTGTGGCAGTAACACATCAACGTTGCATTTCTTGCCCAAGATAGAAGAGCTGAAGAAGAAGTGGTTGGAATTTATCTTTGGAACACCACCAGCGAAGTATAATGCAACATCAGTACTGTGTTCTGATCATTTCAACCACAGTGACTTTTCAAACTTCGGTGCCTTCAGTAGTGGTTTTGCTTCGAGGTTGTTTTTAATACCTGGATCTATAGTCAAGATGATCGACCACCAGCTCACAAGCTGTAAGTAAAACATGAACTTTTTGTTCGAAGGTTTTTGTTACAAAATAGCATGTTCATATTCTCCACGTTAGCATGCATGACAGGGTCACAAGCTAGGCAGGGATGAGAGTTTCCCGCTTTTCAGCGGATTTCCGCTTTTTCTGAGTAAAAAACGACCTTTTTATATTATGCCAAATCTGTTGAGAATTTTTTTATTAATTTTGGGGGGTTGGGGTATGTTCCTTCATGCTGTTCAAACTTCATTAACTCCAATGATGTTTACACATTATTTGTAAGTCGCCATCTTTAGTCTCATTTAAATCTCGTTGAATATGATATAAGATTCATGTTATCTACATTGTTATTGGTCAAAACATCGATGTCGAGACCATAATAGCCAATCAAAACAGTTTTTACAAAGACACCCACATCCGCTTGTTCTGACCCACTGGAGGTAGCGTCACAGTGCTGTTAGCCAATCAGAGGTAACACGTTTACTGATTGCTGTTAGCCAATCAGAGGTAACATGTTTACATGTCATGAATATTAATTAGTAAGAGCTGAAAACCTGTCATTCTCCCGCCACCCACTCCTCCACCAAACTAGAACAGCCTGAAACAGGAGAACCACAGCATTTTTTTCACCAGAACCGGCTCACAGGGCATTCATTCATACTAGAGACCACTGCACAATTAATGAAAAAACGATGCAAGGAGACCTTTAAACTTCTCCCCTCTGGGAGACGCTACAGATCACTGTATGCAAAAACAACCAGACACAAGAACAGTTTTTTTTCCCTCAGGCTGTCTCTGTGATGAACAGCTAAAACTGGACTCAAATATCGTTAACATCAACTGTGAAATATCTGCACACTCATACCGTCATTCCGTGCACACTGTATATTTATATTTACTAAGTCATCCTTGCACCATTTTGCACCAAAAAAACCAAAACATATTATATATATACCCTTCTACATGTACATTAGCTTTTTGTTTTGTTTTTTGTCTATGCTTTTTTTATCTGTTTGTACTAAGAAAGCTAAGTGAAACCGGAGTCAAATTCCTTGTGTGTGTTCACATACCTGGCAATAAAAGTGATTCTGATTTACACAGTGTCCTTTTTTTTTGGAATTGGAGGAAGATCTGGGAAGGCAAAGAAGACAATGAAGAGGAGGACCTCATCATCTAGTTTTGAGTCAATTCCACATTCTAGATTCCTTTGCTTCCATTTCATTCACGTGTGTTTGTGTGTCTTCCCCAGTGACCGCGCCCTATTTAAAGAGAGAGCGAGAGCAGAGGGAGAGCTCTCTCCCCAACCAGAAGACTGTTGTGTGTGCGTGCATGGCTGGGAGAGTGTTCAAGCTGAAAAGCTGAAAATAAAAAGAGTTTTTGAACTTAATTCTGGCCTGCCGTCTTTCTGTGCTCCTCCCACTCATACGAACTGCCACAGTGGTGCCGAAACCCGGGGTGGAACACAGGAAAAGAACAGCCCCATGGAGTCCTCCCCCTTCGCAGACCTGGTCCACACCCTCACCATGGCCCAGCAGAGCCAGCACCAGGCGCTAGTCGCCCTCCGGAAGGAACAAGAGCACCGGTTCGATGCCCTGGTGCTGGCGCAGCAGGAAGATCGACAGGCGTTCTGGCACCTCCTCGCATCGGTGGGGTCCACCACCTCCACCACCGCGAGCCCTTCTCCCCTCACCCTAACTAAGATAGGCCCGCATGACGACCCTGAGGCCTTCCTCACGCTCTTCGAGCAGGCAGCAGAGGCCTCAGGCTGGCCGGTGGAACAGCGTGTGGCGCACCTCCTCCCCCTGCTAACAGGCGAGGTGCAGCTGGCCGCGCTACAGCTCCCCACCGATCGCTGGCTGGTCTACGCAGACCTTCCCCTGGGCCGTCCTCCAGCAGGTGGGGCACCCCCCCGAACAGTAGTGACAGCGCTTCCGTGCTCTGCGCCTAGAGGAAGTCGACCGGCCGTTTGCGTTTGGCCAGCAGCTCCGGGACACCTGCTGGTGGTGGTTGAGGGCTGACAACCGCGACGCAGAGGGAATCATCGATCAGGTGGTACTGGAGCAGTTCACTGCCCGCCTACCAGAGGGGACCGCGGAGTGAGTCCAGTGCCACCACCCGGTGTCGCTGGATCAGGCCATCGAGCTGGCGGAGGACGATTTGACAGCTGTTCTAACGGCAGGACAGCGGACATCCTCTTCTTCCCTCTCCTCTCTCTCTCTCTCCCCCTCTCCTCCTGTGTCTCATCCTCGCCCCGTTCCCCCACCGCGGAGATGGGGGCCATCCCCACCCCAGCAGGCCCATTGCACCCGCGGTGCCCTCCAGTTTTTCCCTTCCGTGTCTGTCTCTTCCCCCCCTCAGGTGAGTGAGCCCCAGAGCGCCAGTGCAGAGAGGAAGCCCGGGCCGGTTTGCTGGTGCTGCGGGGAGCCGGGCCACCAGTGCTTGGCAATGGAAGTGGGCGCAGTGGTTCGGATCCCTGATGCACCAGGAGCCGCCCTCGATTGGACTGGAGCGTATTGCATACCGGTGAGTATCCAAGGGGATACATATCAGGCGTTGGTGGACTCTGGCTGTAATCAGACCTCAATTCACCAAAGCCTGGTGCAAGACGAGGCATTGGGGGGAGCACAGGGGGTGAAGGTGTTGTTTGTGTGCACAGGGATGTTCACAGCTACCCTTTAGTGTCGGTCCACATTCTTTTCCGAGGGGAAAAATTTAGAGTAAAGGTGGCAGTTAGTCCTCGCCTCACCCACTCGATAATTTTGGGGACTGATTGGCTGGGATTCAGGGAGTTAATGAACCATTTAGTGAAGAGTGGGTCCTGCTGTAGTTCAGCAGGGGGAGGTCCCGGTGTCGCATTGGCGGGGGCAGCTGTCACAGAGTTGTCTGCATCATCTCTGCATCAGAGTGAGGAGCAGCAGGCTCCTCCTCCCTCTCTCGGGGAATCCCTCGCAGATTTCCCGTTAGAGCAGTCGCGAGACGAGACTCTGCGGCATGCGTTTGACCAAGTGAGAGTAATCAATGGTCAAACGCTCCAACCAAACGCCACCCTGTCCTTCCCCTATTTTTCTATTATGAAGGATAGATTATACCGAGTGACGCAGGACACTCAGACTAAAGAGCAAGTCACGCAGCTTTTGATTCCAAAGAGCCGCCGGGAATTGGTATTCCAGGTGGCTCACTTTAATCCCATGGCTGGACACTTAGGGCAGGATAAGACACTAGCCCGACTAATGGCCCGGTTCTATTGGCCAGGGATTCGCGGCAATGTCCATAGGTGGTGTACGGCATGCCGCAAATGCCAGTTAGTAAATCCAGCGGCCATTTCAAAAGCCCCTTTGTGCCCTCTCCCATTAATCGAGACCCTGTTCGAAAGAATTGGGATGGATCTCGTCGGGCCATTAGATCAGTCAACACGAGGGTACCGCTTTATTTTAGTTCTGGTGGACTATGCAATGCGATACCCGGAAGCAGTGCCTCTTCGCAATATCTCAGCACGCAGTATTGCGGAAGCACTCTTCTGCATCATCTCCCGAGTTGGAATCCCCAAAGAGACTCTGACTGATCAAGGCACCTCATTTATGTCACGTACACTGAACAAACTGTATGGGTTATTAGGAATTAAGCCGATCCACACCAGCGTTTAGCACCCACAAATGGACAGTTTAGTTGAACAGTTCAATCGCGCCCTCAAAAATATCATTAAAAAATTCATAAGCGAGGACACACGTAATTGGGATAAATGGCTCGAACCCTTGTTATTTGCAGTGCGAGAGGTCCCCCAAGCCTCCACGGGGTTCTCCCCATTCGAATTGTTATATGGGCATAAGCCGCACGGCATTCTAGATGTGCTGCAAGAAAATTGGGAGGAGGGACCTTCACCAAGTAAAAATGAAATTCAATACGTTATTGACCTGCATGCAAAACTCCACACACTCGCACACCTAACCCAGGAGAATTTGTGGCAGGCCCAAGAATGACAAACCCGCCTGTACGACATGGGTACGCGCCTTAGGGAGTTCGCACCGGGAGATAAAGTACTTGTACTGTTGCCCACATCGAGCTCCAAATTGATCGCCAAGTGGCAAGGACCCTTTGAGGTCACACAGCGAGTCGGGAATGTCGACTACAAAGTGAGGCGAACAGACAGGGGTGGGGTGCTACAGATTTACCACCTCAATCTGCTCAAACTCTGGAATGAGGAGGTCCCCGTGGTGTTGGTGTCGGTGGTTCCAGAGAAGGCGGAGCTGGGGCCGGAGGTTCAAAAGGGAGCATTGGCATCGCATACCTCTCTGGTCCCCTGTGGAGACCACCTCTCCCCAACCCAACTCGCGGAGGTTGCCCAGTTGCAGACCGAGTTTTCAGACATGTTCTCGCCCCTGCCTGGCCACACTGACCTCATAGAGCACCACATTGAGATGACCCCGGGGGTGGTAGTGTGCAGCCGCCCTTACAGGCTACCCGAACACAAGAAAAAAGTGGTTTGGGAAGAACTCGAGGCCATGCTCGAAATGGGCATCGTCGAGGAGTCCCACAGTGACTGGAGCAGCCCGGTGGTCTTGGTACCCAAGGCCGACGAGTCGGTCCGGTTCTGTGTAGATTATAGAAAAGTCAATGCGGTGTCTAAATTCGATGCGTACCCAATGCCTCGTATTGACGAATTGCTCGATAGACTAGGCACGGCTCGCTTTTACTCGACACTGGATTTGACAAAGGGTTATTGGCAGATCCCCTTGATTCCATTATCCTGAGAAAAAACAGCCTTTTCCACACCGTTCGGCTTACACCAGTTTGTCACACTTCCTTTTGGGCTGTTTGGGGCACCCGTTACGTTCCAGCGGCTGATGGATAGGGTCCTCAACCCCCACGCCACCTATGCAGCCGCGTACCTTGATGATATCATTATCTATAGTAATGACTGGCCGCGGCACCTGCAACACCTGAGGGCCGTCCTTAGGTCGCTGAGGTGAGCAGGTCTCACAGCCAACCCGAAGAAGTGTGTGATTGGGTGGGTGGAAGTATGGTATCTGGGCTTCCACTTGGGCAACGGGCAGTTGTGTCCCCAAATTAACAAGACAGCAGCAATTGCGGTCTGCCTGAGGCCCAAGACCAAAAAGGGGGTGAGACAGTTCCTGGGGCTGGCTGGCTACTATCGTAGGTTTATACCTAATTATTCGGACGTCACCAGCCCGCTGACTGATCTCACTAAAAAGGGGGCACCAGATCTGGTCCAGTGGATGGAGCAGTGCCAGCGGGCTTTCTCTGAGGTGAAGGCTACACTGTGTGGGGGGCCACTGTTACACTCCCCTGACTTTTCTCTCCCCTTTATGTTACAGACAGATGCGTCAGACAGGGGGCTGGGGGCTGTTTTGTCCCAGGAGGTGGAGGGGGAGGACCGTCCAGTACTGTACATCAGCAGGAAGCTGTCGGTACATGAGGGGCGCTACAGCACCATCGAAAAAGAGTGCCTCGCGATCAAGTGGGCAGTCCTCACCCTCCGCTACTACCTGGTGGGACACCCTTTCACCCTCTGTTTGGACCACGCGCCCCTCCAGTGGCTCCACTGCATGAAGGATGCCAACACGTGGATCACCCATTAGTATCTGGCACTCCAACCCTTTAACTTCAAGGTGATCCACAGGCCGGGGGCGCAGATGCTTGTGGCAGACTTCCTCTCCCATCGGGGGGGAGTCGGCTGCAGGCCGGACGGCCGCCCGGCCTGAGTCGGGCGGTGGGCATATGTGGCAGCAGGGGCGTGGTCAAGCATCGGTCTGTGACTGGAGGGCAGAGTCAGGGAAGGTAAGTGGCAGAATCACTGCACCTGAGGTCTATTAACATGTGTTTGTGTGTCTTCCCCAGTGACCATGCCCTATTTAAAGAGAGAGCGAGAGCAGAGGGAGAGCTCTCTCCCCAACCAGAAGACTTGTGTGTGTGCATGCATGGCTGGGTGAGTGTTCAAGCTGAAAATAAGAGTTTTTGAACTTAATTCTGGCCTGCCGTCTTTCTGTGCTCCTCCCACCAGTGATGGGAATAACGGCGTTAGAATAAACGGCGTTACTAACGGCGTTACTTTTTTTAGTAACGAGTAATCTAACTAATTACTTTTTACATCGTTATAACGCCGTTCCCGTTACTTACAATAAAATACTATGCGTTACTTTATTAAAGCTGTTCTCATCTGGCACGCTGCTCATTCAGCCTTTCTTTACTCTGCTTTCATGTGGGGCGGGGAGACACGAGACAACGGCACAGTAAGCCAATCAGAGTAGATTTGGACAACATATGTAGGTAGGCCACGCCTACTGCACTACTGCGCGCTCTTTCAATCGGAAGACCCAGCGATGGCGAGCGGTCAGCCCAGCACTGCGCTTTCACACTGGAAATACAGACATTGCTATTCATTACTTGAAATAAAAGGCAAGAGTGTTTACGTGCAATGCACATTATGTCGAGGAACAAACCATTTGTCCTCGTCAGTGGCCAGTAATTAGTAACATAATTTTAATAACTACAAAAATATATTACATTTGATAGATGTCTTATCTCACATTGTCCCACAAAAATATTAATATAGTGTAGATAATGTTACTAATTGGTTCTGTTAAGTGTCCATTTCAGTCATTAAACACATTTAACATTCACTTTTATTATGATTACACTAATTGAATTTGATTTTTTTTGAGGGGGAACAAAATGTAACGGAATAATTACTTTCCCTGGTAATTAGTTACTTTTATGACAAAGTAACTCCGTTACTAACTCAGTTACTTTTTGGTAAAAGTAACTAGTAACTATAACTAATTACTTTTTGAAAGTAACATGCCCAACACTGCCTCCCACTCATACAAACTGCCACAAATACCAACACCATTTCTCTTTCCATCGACTCCATAATAAAACAACTTGCATCCACCCCAATGTTCTTGGCCTTGCTCCCTTTCCACCTCATCTCCTGCACACACAAAATGTCCAACTTCCTTCTTTCCATCATACCTGCTAACTGTCTCGCTCTACCAGTCAATGTTCCCACATTCAGTGTTCCTACCCTCAATTCTAAGCTCCTTCCCTTCCATCTTTCACAATCTTTTCTAACACACCTCCCCCTCTCTTTCTCCTTCTCCATTTTGGCACAACAGTAGCATACTTTCCACCGGCACCCTGTTGACCAACAGAAAAAAAATTCATTCACACCCGATCTGGGGTCACGACCGGTCATTACCACTCAGTTGGATTTCCCAGGAGCTGACACTGGTCTTTGAAAGATTGGGAATATTACTTTCACGGGCTTATTCCTTGGTCAAAACAGGATTGCTGAGAGATGTGATTGGTTTTTAGGTTTTATTACGTGTTTATTCAAAATTTCCAAGGCTATTTGACCTTCTCATCTCATTATCTCTAGCCGCTTTATCCTTCTACAGGGTCGCAGGCAAGCTGGAGCCTATCCCAGCTGACTACGGGCGAAAGGCGGGGTACACCCTGAACAAGTCGCCAGGTCATCACAGGGCTGACACATAGACACAGACAACCATTCACACTCACATTCACGGTCAATTTTAGAGTCACCAGTTAACCTAACCTGCATGTCTTTGGACTGTGGGGGAAACCGGAGCACCCGGAGGAAACCCACACGGACACGGGGAGAACATGCAAACTCCACACAGAAAGGCCCTCGCCAGCCCCGGGGCTCGAACCCAGGACCTTCTTGCTGTGAGGCGACAGCGCTAACCACTACACCACCGTGCCGCCCTGCTATTTGACCTAATCATTGAAATATTTGACTAGCACTGTGTGAAGTTTCATCATGGATGAAATGTACTCTAATAAAAACATTAAACTTAGCTTTACTGTTAGGGTTTTGCTGGGATTCAAACCTGGTTCGCTGGTGTGATAACCCAGCAAACCCCCACTAGGCCACCAGGGGGATGACTCAAATGCAGAGGCGTGAGGCGGAAGTAGAAAAGTATCAAAAAGTTTATTTACAATATATACAGTCCAAAAAGAAATAATCCAAAATGCTCAGAAGATGAAGGGAAAAATAAAAAATATCCAAAAGTTCAAAGTCAAAACAAAAGCCAAAAAAAACAGAAAAGAAAAGGCAAAAATACCAATGCTCAGAAGATCCAAAAAACAGTAAATACTAAGTCCAAAAAGTCCAAAAAGAAAAGCAAAGTGCAAAACCAAAGAGACAAAGGCAAGGAACACAGTACAGAGGTAACTGGAGCTAAACATAACAGCACAAAGACTCCATGACAAGAGGACTGAACTCAGGGGTATAAATACACAACCTAATTAAGGACAGGGCGGGGCAGGAAACAGGCAATAAGACAAACACAAAACACAGAACACAGTGACGACCTCTAGAGGCCAAAACAAACATGACCAAACAAAGGAAATAACAGCGGCCTCTAGAGGCCAAAACAGTCCCAGTCCTAACATTTACTTCACTAAAATTTGCCTCTCAAAATGTGGGAAATAGCATTTTAGAGGGTTAAAAATTCTAAAATTTCACGGGGGGCATGCCCCAGGACCCCCCTAGATTTGGCATGCCTTCAGCATGCAACACGTCACCCCCCCAATCCAAAACTTCCTGCCACTGCCTCTGGGTGGTATTTGTGAAAAGATAGTATGTGAGTTAGGAACATTGGGAGCTCAAAGCTCTTACAGCCTGCAGGTGTTGCGCAAATCTTCACTGTGTATTTCTTAACTGGGAAAATGGGAGTGCGCATGGGGGAGTTAGGGCAATCTACAATTACCCCTGCTGCTTTCAAGGACTTGAACACAGGCCTAATGCCCTCTATGGAGCACTTGCATGTGACGTCACAGCCGATCCAGATTGTGACAGACAGCTTGTCAGTCAAACGCCATATTTCCTCCTTCTACTTCTACTTCTGCTTCTACTTCTACCTTTTCTTCTGGAAAAACCTACTATATACAATTCTACTACAATGGCTGCGGCTACAAGCTCTCCCTACCTGTGCACGTTTTTTATGTTTTTTGTGTGTATTTTTGCATGTTGTTCGTCTGTACCGGACTTCAATATCCACTACAACCGTATGGACTTACTGGACATTGGTTTCCAGCAGAAAATGACGGTTTGTAGTGATTTCCATCGCATGCACAACATTCCGGACGAGAAAAAAAAAAACATTCCGGACAAGATAGCGAGACCAGTGGGGTCTCCATGGATTGTTATTGGAAGCAAAGCTAAGGAGGCGGCGCCGGGAGCAGAAGCAAAAGCGAGGCTGCAGAGCCGGCCTGTTGACTAAGCTCAGAAAACAGCCACTCAAATCTCCACTGCTAAGCCTCTACCTCTCCAACGCCAGGTAAACAAGACGGACGATTTGGAATTACAGTTGGAATTACCTTATTCTATTCTATAATTGGCTGGTCAGTGCTATACTCAATACTTAAGTGACTTACCCATCCAGTGAGGATCATTTTCTTGTTTACAAGATGCCACGTCTGAGTCGCTGACAAATCCTGAATTTCTGTAAAGATAACTGTCCAGAGATTTATAAGCACGCAGTGCTTCACCACTGAACAGCGAGGGAAAGTTGATGAGGTAATTATACACGTCCGGGTATTCCACCTCTGGCAGTTCCATATCCACTGACACGGTCGTGAAAACTCCGTCTGGAAAGCCATAAGAGTCACTAATCTGTAGATCGTTTATTTTAGACATATATCTAGTTATCTGTTCATTAGAAAAATGAGCCGTGTAGTCCGTCGGTTGAAATTGATCCATTCTGTACACGAGTGCAGCAATATTCAGCTGTGCTGTTGACCGACAAGATGGCGGCTGTGTACTTTCCGGTCACGTGACTGCAAGATCTCTATAGCTTCAGGTTTCAGGGGATATTGGGACTTACAGGGTCTTAATTCAAATTTTGGGGTCATCCCCACTTGCTCAATATCCTTTATTAGTCCCACATCATGTTTACCTTGAGCCCAAAATTGTTTGGGGACCTCTGCTAAACATCAATTTCAATTTCAATCAATTGAAAGTTTAGAAAATTGCCATACTCACTACGTTCACACTGCAAGGCTTAATGCTCAATTCCGATTTTTTTGTGAAATCCGATTTTTTTGTGAGGTCGTTCACATTAACAAATATATGCGACTTGTATGTGATCCTCAGTATGAACGAAAAGCGACCTAAAAGTGTTCCGCATGCGCATTGCAGGATATGACGACGTCACACGCAGTGAGCATGGCCAGTGTTTACGGAAGTAACCTAAAGTTTCCTGTGTATGACAGTAGCCAGCATGGAGTACCTGGCGATGATGCAGTTGTTGTTGCGACGGAGCCAGAACATGCACAATAGCCTGATGTTAAGGAGGAGGTTGAGAAGGAAGAGGGCAAGGGTTTTGGCTCAGGCGTTCTGCGGGGTAGTGACTGCAACCTCCATTCAAACGAACATCAAAGCCATGTTGTTGTAACTTTTTTTGAGAGACCCGCCGCCTACTTCAGCGCAGAATAGTGACGTTTGTGGCTTGTTGATGACATGTAAGTCGGATGAATGCGACCTGGCGGTTCAGACTGAAGTCGCATATGAAAAGATCGGATAGGAATCGGAATTAGGACCACATATCCAAACGGCCTGGGTCAGATTTGAAAAAATCGGATCTGTGTCGTTCATATTGTCAATAAAAGATCGGATACAGGTCACATATGGGCGAAAAAATCGGATTTGAGTCACTTCAGTCTGCAGTGTGAACGTAGTGTTGGTCTCTAGCACAGGTTTCTCATCAGTTACCAATACATGTCTCTCTACAGAGACAGTAAAATTCAAATTAATTTGAAATGCATTCATAGTTTTACTGTATAGTATTTTTTTTATCTGTGGTATGTTGCCAATCATTTGCACTTACACACTTTAACACCCATGGGCCCAAATCCTTCCACCTATCTCCCTTTTGTTCTGCCAAGGACACATGTAGAGCTGTGTGTGAACTAAATGTCAGTTGGTAACTGCTTGGTGGTTGCACAAACACGGCACACCTGTGATTATCCCAAAATAACTTCTTCAACAACTGTTCCTTAGGTTGATTAGGGTGTTTTCTACCTTCCTTAAACCAGTTCTGCTCGAACTTAACATCTGGGTACCCGTGGCTAATGTGAGCAGTGCAATGTAGGTTTTCTTTTCACATATAGTCAGTACCAGTTGGCCTAGTGTGTATTTTTGCCATCTCAATCAGCTTATGATTCGTATTCAAAACATCTGAGGGTGCCAGCCTCCACTCATACACATAAAGGGGTGGAGATGGATTTAATTTAACCATTAATCATAACTGCGCTCTCCTCATCTGGGATTTGCACTACATGTAGCCCCTCTGGGGTACTTAAGACACCTATTCCTAACCTATGCATCAGGTCTCTTCCCAGTACATTTACTGGGTAATAATAAAAAAAATAAAATAGAAACTCAAATGTTTCAAACTCACCCAGTCTACAGAGGAGTGGCTCAGTAAATTTCTCAAAGACCTGCTGCCCAGAGGTGCCCATAGGTGCCCAGAGTGTTTACAGAATCAGTTGCTGATTTTGTTGCTGTGTAGAAAACTCTGAGGATCTAATGACAAAGTGTCCTGCTCCTGAACCTACTAAAAAAAATCTAAAAGCTTACTAGTGACAGTTAAAGAAAATATTGGCATTTCCAAACATAATTCATCAGTGTATAATGCATATGTACCTCATTTGTTTTGGGACTCTTACCCTAACCTCTGTGCAAGCAGCAGCAAGCATTGCATGCAAAGCAGATTCTTCATTGCAAAAAGCTTAAGCAACTAGGACTGGCAGTCAGTCCGCTTTCTCTGTGATCTTGGGACTGCCCCTGGATAATGTGGACATTGATCATGCCAATGATTAAGTGAGCCACAGATGGAGCAGCCATCTCGGCGCTGTTGACCTCTTCCTCTCCCATGAGCTCTCCCACGCTGCTGTTTTACTTGTGTAACTTGCACCTCCAAAACCATTGTAAGCATGGCCTTTTGAAGAGTATCATCATTTTTTCTGTGTTTCTGCTGCCTCTGCAGATATTTCTATATTGCATGTCTCTGCAGATATTGTGCTCCTGTTTCATCGTCTTGCTGCTTACAGTCCATTTGAACTAGAAACCTCGTTCTGACAGCATCCTGCAATCCAGTAACAAACTCTCGGTAGGCCCCATTATTGATGTGCATCCACTCTGGATGATTTGCATGCTCCTATTCTTCAAGAAACTTGTTGATCTTGCTGAAGTCCAAACCCAGTTTCTCTATGAACACTTGACGTAATTCATGGCTGGTGGGGAGGAATATTTTACAGAAGTTATCAAGCTGCTCAGCACATTGAAGTCCATGCTGCTGAGGGTCCTTTATTTCAGGAGCAATCTGTATAATTACTTCTGGGCTCCAAGGACAGAAGGCCATCGCTGGGCCTTCTGGACCTTCTGGACCTGCTACAGCGGTCACTGGCATATGGATGACTGTGCAAACCTCCTCACCTTTATCAGCACACACTGGGGAGCCTTCAGTTCCCTTCTTTACTGTGTGGGGCCTTGTGCGCAATGACACTGGAGTAGATGTTCCTACCTGTGTGGAGCTTTCACCTTGTTCAGTTTCCTCTATGGGTTTATTATGGTCCTGCATTTGTTGCCCAGCAGAAAGTGACACAGGCACTGTTTCTGGAGGCAGAGAAGAAGATGGAAGGAGAGGGGGAGGAAACAAATCCTGCATCGGGTTGAGTTGTTGATGAATGCCGGCAGACATCATGTCCATCTTCTTCTGCAAAGTTCCAGACATATATGGGGGCACTGAAGCTAAAAAAGCCAAAGCACTAAAATTCTGATTATTTCCATGCCAGTCTACCTGACCCTGACATGTATGTGAATTTGCCCATTTATCTCTTATCACAGCTTCTGCTTGCCACATTTTAAATGCACCCCAATCGACCTGTATTCTATTTGTGTATATATTTATGTATATCTATAAAAAAAAGAAAGCTCAATAATGGGGTTGAGGGCCCTCCATAAAGATAGGCCCTCAACCCCATTATTGAGCTTTCTTTTTTTATAATTTTCCTGACAATATTCACAATTTTCCCTTTTCATTTATTAGAAGTTGGTATTTCAGTGTTTAGATGCACTGTGGTTGTAAGTCCTTGTAATAGCATATACAGTGATCATGTATTGTTACCAGAAATTAATTTTGTTACTTCGAACACTATGCATTATGGTATTGCTGGAGCAGATGGTGCAACATATACTTCTCCCTCTTTTGCTCTGTGTGCGAGGAATGTGATGTGAACTGTTTCCCATTTTTTGTGACACATAGTGGATCTGGTGTAACAATCCAAAGTTGTTACATCCACATGTGTATTTGGCTGCTTTATATTTATATACTTTATGTGGGGGATTTTGAATTGTCCACCCACCTTGTGACCTGCCTATCGCTTGTATGACAGCTACGTATGAAATGTACAGCCATCCTAATGTTTCTGTGGTGAGATGAGGAATGTGTGCCTCATACAGTTGTTTGCCTGTTATTTTTAAGGCCAAAAGACCTGAGGATTCAGGTTCAATTAAAAGGATGGTGGTGCAAAGTAGCATTCAATTAAATGCCACTTTGCACCATCATCCTGTTTCCCACACTCCTTCTAAAAGCATACTGAAAGGAGTCACCCCTGTTTTAGGGAAAATGCAAGCCATACACGCATTTAATTGCTCTCTAGCCCCTGGGGTATGCCCTCTCTAGGGTCAAATTGCCATCCCAGTATTATTTACCCTTGATTGGGGGAAAGGCCTTCACAAATCTGATCAAACCTAGAGTTTTCCAATTATTTGTAACATATTTCACATTGGGGTGGCACGGTGGTGTAGTGGTTAGCGCTGTCGCCTCACAGCAAGAAGGTCCTGGGTTCGAGCCCCGTGGCCGGTGAGGGCCTTTCTGTGCGGAGTTTGCATGTTCTCCCCGTGTCTGCGTGGGTTTCCTCCGGGTGCTCCGGTTTCCCCCACAGTCCAAAGACATGCAGGTTAGGTTAACTGGTGACTCTAAATTGACCGTAGGTGTGAATGTGAGTGTGAATGGTTGTCTGTGTCTATGTGTCAGCCCTGTGATGACCTGGCGACTTGTCCAGGGTGTACCCCGCCTTTCGCCCGTAGTCAGCTGGGATAGGCTCCAGCTTGCCTGCGACCCTGTAGAAGGATAAAGCGGCTAGAGATAATGAGATGAGAGATGAGATATTTCACATTGGGGTGGCACGGTGGTGTAGTGGTTAGCGCTGTTGCCTCACAGCAAGAAGGTCCTGGGTTCGAGCCCCGTGGCCGGTGAGGGCCTTTCTGTGTGGAGTTTGCATGTTCTCCCCGTGTCTGCGTGGGTTTCCTCCGGGTGCTCCGGTTTCCCCCACAGTCCAAAGACATGCAGGCTAGGTTAACTGGTGATTCTAAATTGACCATAGGTATGAATGGTTGTCTGTGTCTATGTGTCAGCCCTGTGATGACCTGGCGACTTGTCCAGGGTGTACCCCGCCTTTCGCCTGTAGTCAGCTGGGATAGGCTCCAGCTTGCCTGCGACCCTGTAGAACAGGATAAAGCAGCTAGAGATAATGAGATGAGATATTTCACATTCACCACTTTCAACTAGCCTTCTACCAGAAGGTCACTACACCTTCTGCACTTGACCCAGTCCTGGCCATTCTATGTGCAAATACAGAGAGCACCCATTAATGTATGCCATTTTATAGAATCATGGCACTTCAGACATTGGCAATGAGAGTATTTTGATAACTCCAATATTAGCACCCTAGAATATTTAATCCTACAGAACCCACAGATGACAACACTTCCTATTTTACACTGGAGCGGTTGCTCATTCCAGTCCCAGTGCACTGCTCTGGAAGAGGGCTCTGGCCTAGTGCTCTTAATCACCCATCTGGGTCCTGAATGTTTGACATCTGTGCATGACATATCACAGAATACACAATTGGTAGGTCAAAAGATAGTTCCATCTTCAGGCAAATCTTCATCCATAGCATTCAAAAATTTCCCATTTTCTCTTGAGCGTTCAGCCTTGAGGGCGAGGTGGACCTTAAAGCCGTGCTCATCAGCTGCTACTCTAATGTTGACCCTTTAGTTAAAAATAAATTTTTCTTTTTGTGCTTGTTCCATATTAAATTTCTGGTTGACCACACACCATTAGCCTCTAATTCTATGGAATTAGAACTTAAAACCTTTATTACTTTATCTTCTGTTCCATCCTTATCCCTGAATTGTTTTCTTTTCCGATCCTTTAGGATATACATGATGTTGCCTACCTGCGATGGGTTAAGTTTAGCTCGGGCTTCTTCCTCTGTAGCCTTCTCTTCTACTGGCCTAAGATTAAGATAAGAGACAATTCTCAATTTGCATGTCCCAACCACCTTCATGTTCATTCTTACGAAAAAAAATCCTTGGCACTCTGGACAGCACATTCTGCAATTCCATTGGAAGCTGGTTGGTATTTTAATTTGCCAAGTCAGTTGACAAATCAGTTTATTACTTTTAACAACAGACATCATCACAAAGCAGCTTTACAGAAAAATAAAGACTTTACACATACGAACTAATTTTCTCCCTAAAAAAATTTATTTGTCCCTGTTGGGCAAGGCTGAGGGGATGGTGGCAAGGAACAACTCCCTCAGATGACATGAGGAAGAAACCTTGAAAGGAATCAGACTCAAAAGGGAACCCATCCTCATCTGGGTGATAAAAGATAGCATGATTATATATAACTCGCTTCTATAACTGTGCTCTATATATGCACAGGAGGATCTCCTTCCATGCTAATTGGAATACTACCAATTTTGTTTAATGCCATTTACTTTCTAATTTTCAAGTGGTCTATTTTAAGGCGTGAGTGTAATCATTATACCAGGGTTTTGATAAACTGTGTTGTGTGGATTCTGTCCCCCCACCCCACTACCACCTCCACTCTCACATGTTCACTCAAGTTTGTTGACAGTGGAGTGGCTGCTGCTTTATGTCCTAGGGCTCCCTTATGTCTGTGTTACCTTCTGGCTCTCCCTTTTAGTTATGCTGTCATAGTTAGTCTTGCCAGAGTCCCTGCTTGCACTCAGCACAAAATGTATACTATTCTTAACTATTAGGTGACATTCCATGTCCCAACAGCTAGCCGCTGTGTTCGGGTATCAGGTCGTCAAGGCCCCTGCCTTCGACTGCCGTCCAATCCACACTGCACCAGCCCCCTACGGCTACCTCTGTGGGTGGTGAACCCACAGGAGGTCAGGCCCACGCCACCACTTCAGGCTGAGCCTGGCCGGGCCCCGGCCAGCCCCCGTGTTGTCAACTGATCACCACTTGGTGGTGAGTTGGATCCGCTGGCGGAGGAGGAAGCCGGACAGACCTGGCAGGCCCAAACGTATGGTGAGGGTCTGCTGGGAACGTCTGGCCGAGCAATCTGTCGGGGGGGGGGTCTTTAACTCCCACCTCCGGGAGAGCTTCTCCCAGCTTTCGAGGGAGGCGGAAGACATTGAGTCTGAGTGGACCATGTTCTCTGCCTCCATTGTCAATGTGGCTGTTCGGAGCTGTGGCCGCAAGGTCTCCGGTGCCTGTCATGGCAGCAATCCCCAAACCCGGTGGTGGACACTGGAAGTAAGGGACACCGTCAAGCTGAAGAAGGAGTCCTATCGGGCCATGTTGGCCTCCGGGACTCCTGAGGCAGCTGATGGGTTTCGGCTGGCCAGGCGTGTCACAGCTTGGGCAGTTGCAGAGGCAAAAACTCGGAACTGGGAGGAGTTCGGTGAGGCCATGGAGGAGGACTATCGGTTGGCCTCGAAGAAATTCTGGCAAACCGTCCGGCGCCTCAGGAGGGGGAAGCAGTACTCTGCCAACACTGTTTACTGTGCGGGTGGGGAGCTGTTGACCCCGACTGGGGACATTGTCGGGTGGTGGAAGGAATACTTCGAGGATCTCCTCAATCCCACTGTCACATCTTCCATTGAGGAAGCGGAGGCTGATGACTCAGAGGTGGACTCGTCCATTACCCAAGCCGAAGTCACTGAGGTGGTTAGCAAGCTCCTTGGTGGCAAGGCACCGGGGGTGGATGAGATCCGCCCCGACTATCTCAAGTCTCTGGATGTTGTGGGGCTGACTTGGCTGACACGCCTCTGCAGCATCGCGTGGCGGTCGGGGATAGTGCCTCTGGAGTGGCAGACTGGGGTGGTGGTCCATCTTTTTAAGAAAGGGGACCGGAGAGTGTGCTCCAATTATAGTGGAATCACACTTCTCAGCCTCCCAGGGAAGGTTTACTCCAGGGTACTGGAGAGGAGAATTCGGCCGATAGTCGAACTTCGGATCCAGGAGGAACAATGCGGTTTTCGTCCTGGTTGCGGAACACTGGACCAGCTCTATACCCTTCATAGGGTGCTCGAGGGTTCATGGGAGTTTGCCCAACCAGTCCACATGTGCTTTGTGGATTTGGAGAAGGCATTCGACCATGTCCCTCGTGGTATTCTGTGGGGGGTGCTTCAGGAGTATGGGTTTCGGGGCTCTTTGCTAAGGGCTGTCCAGTCCCTGTACGAGTGGAGCAGGAGTCTGGTTTGCATTGCCGGCAGTAAGTCAGACCTGTTCCCAGTGCATGTTGGACTCTGGCAGGGCTGCCCTTTGTCACCGGTTCTGTTCATAATCTTTATGGACATAATTTCTAGGCGCTGCCAGGGGCTGGAAGGAATCCTGTTTGGGAACCACAGGATTTCATCTCTGCTTTTCGCAGATGATCTTGTCCTGTTGGCTTCTTCAAACCAGGACCTTCAGCATGTACTGGGGTGGTTTGCAGTCGAGTGTGAAGCGGCTGGGATGAGAATCAGCACCTCCAAGTCCGAGGCCATGGTTCTCGACCGGAAAAGGGTGGCTTGCCCTCTCCAGGTCCTGCCTCAAGTGGAGGAGTTTAAGTATCTCGGGATCTTGTTCACGAGTGAGGGAAGGATAGAGCGTGAGATTGACAAGCGGATCGGTGAGGCCTCCACAGTAATGTGGTCGCTTTACCAGTCTGTCGTGGTGAAGAAGAAGCTGAGCCAAAAGGCGAAGCTCTCAATTTACTGGTCGATCTATGTTCCGACTCTCACCTATGGTCATGAGCTTTGGGTAATGACCAAAAGAACAAGATCGCGGATACAAGCGGCCGAAATGAGTTTCCTTCACAGGGTGGCTGGGCACTCCCTTAGAGATAGGGTGAGAAGCACAGTCACTCGGGAGGAGCTCGGAGTAGAGCCGCTGCTCCTCCACATCGAGAGGAATCAGCTGAGGTGGCTCGAGCATCTCTTTCGGATGCCTCCTGGACGCCTCCCTGGGGAGGTGTTCCAGGCATGTCCCCCCAGGAGGAGGCCCCGGGGAAGACCCAGGACACGCTGGAGGGACTATGTCTCTCGGCTGGCCTGGGAACGCCTCGGTGTTCTTCCTGAGGAGCTGGCCGAGGTGTCTGGGGAAAGGGAAGTTTGGGCTTCCATGCTCAGACTGCTGCCTCCGCGACCTGGCCCCGGATAAGCGGACAAAGACGAGACTATTCGGTAACACTGGGCATACCTACCCCCCTCTTCCCTCTCTCTGTCTCTCTCTGTCTGTCTCTCTCTGTCAACTTACATGTCAATCCTGAGACACCAGTGATGCTCTTCAGACCTGCCTCTGACACACTTGGAAGAGGGTTCTGGACACTTACAGTTTTCCTATGATGGCTGAGGACTACAGTTGCCATGATAACTTTAGCACTGCACATTGTATATACAGTTATGCACTCAAGTCTCCATCAATGAACGGTAGATAACTTCAACAAAATAGACTTCTTGTTAAAACTATAATGAATTTCTTGATTACACAGTTGTACTTTGTGAATGTGTAGGACACAGCTCCATCCATCCATTATCTGTAGCCACTTACCCTGTGTAGGACATAGTTATAGAAGGTTATTTATAATCATGTTATCACCCAAATGAGGATGGGATCCCTTTTGAGTCTGGTTCCTCTCAAGGTTTCTTCCTCATGTCATCTCAGGGAATTTTTCCTCACCACTGTCACCACAGGTTTGCTCATCAGGTATAAATAAATTTATTAGGGATAAAATTAGATGATATGTTTAAAGTCTTTATTTTTCTGTAAAGCTGCTTTGTGATAATGTCTGTTGTTAAAAGTGCTATACAAATAAACTAACTTAACTTGACTTGACAACTCTGTGCTCCTTGAGATAGGTTTACTGCTCCTTGAGATAGTTGTCAACATCTCTGTTTCCTCTTATGGTATCCATTTCCTGAGTTGTATGACTCAATTGGTGTAATGAGTGCACCTTAATTACTTTTCACTTACTGATCGGCTTCCAAATATCAGCCTGTTTTAGACATTTTCCTTTGGATTTAACATAGCCATTTTGTTCCCAGGGGTGGCACGGTGGTGTAGTGGTTAGCGCTGTCGCCTCACAGCAAGAAGGTCCTGGGTTCGAGCCCCGGGGCTGGCGAGGGCCTTTCTGTGTGGAGTTTGCATGTTCTCCCCGTGTCCGCATGGGTTTCCTCCAGGTGCTCCGGTTTCCCCCACAGTCCAAAGACATGCAGGTTAGGTTAACTGGTGACTCTAAATTGACCGTAGGTGTGAATGTGAGTGTGAATGGTTGTCTGTGTCTATGTGTCAGCCCTGTGATGACCTGGCGACTTGTCCAGGGTGTACCCCGCCTTTTGCCCATAGTCAGCTGGGATAGACTCCAGCTTGCCTGCGACCCTGTAGAAGGATAAAGCGGCTAGAGATAATGAGATGAGATGAGATTTTGTTCCCAAATGTCTAGATCATTTAGCATCACCTGAAAACCATACTCTGAACCTGCTACCCAGATTATCTCCTGAAATTTCTCCTTTATTGCCCATTCTAAGCTTTTTTGTAATATCAGGACCTCTGCCTGTTCAGCTAATCCTAAAGATTTCCCTTTTTCTTGATGGGCCAGTTTTCCTTTTAATTTTACTATGAATGCCCAACTTGAGCAAGTCTCTTTAGTCTCAGAACCATCAGTATAAATGGTTATGTTTTGATTTAATACCTTTGGAGTAGCAGTTAATTTGGGGGGGTTCCTTGTGTTTTGTAATAAAGGATAACTGCATATCATCCAACATAGATATTCACTGCTTGTATCTGAAGTGGTGGCAATCTTGGGTGATCTTTCTATCCCAAACAAAGTTATTTTTCCAGAAAGTTTGAGACAAGTTAGTAGTGTCTACAATTATCCAATTTTCTTTAGCAATTCATTTTATATCTCTTATCCTTTTAGCCACATGACACAAAATACTTTCTGCACTGTCTAAAGGATATTTCTTCTCAGTAGGTGTCTATACATTTGACCAGACTGACTAGTGTCAGTATCAATAATGACAACTGGAGTTCAGAGCAACATCCAGACATGGCCGCTGTGGACTACACTTCCCAAGTGCCACTGCACTTCTCCTCTCCAGAATTCTGAAGGCACACCTGTTTCCCAATTTCTCAGTAATTAGCCCTGTTACTTAAACACAGTAAACACACATGGTCACTGGGAAGTATTGTTCTGTGTCTCAGTACCTGATCATACCACGCCATTTACTAACTTCCTGACTGTCTGTGACTCTGACCTAGTTTCCCATTTACTTCCGAATTTGAACTCTCATCTTGTCTCTGATAATCTGTTCACACATTGACCGACCCCTGCTCAACCCTGACTACGTCTTTTGGATCACACTTTGGATTTGGTTTCAAGTCTGCGATGCACCCACTCTCCCCTGCATCTGCATCTGTAAGTGCCTGCACCCTGACAGAATATTGGTGATGCCATATTGCCATATGGACTTTCTTGTGCTCGAAGCATGTTCCAATGCCTAATCAATGATGTCCTCAGAGACATGCTGGGATGATACTGTATGTTATCACATACATTGACAACATCCTGATTTACTCCCTCAATGAAGTCTCTCACCACCAGCATGCCAAGTTAGTGTTAATCCAGCTTCTGGAGAATATATTTCAAAGCAGAAAAGTGTGAGTTCCACATGACAGATCTCATTCCTGGGTTACATCATCACTGCAGAGGGCATCAGGATGGGCATCAGTAAGGTCTCCACAGTTACCACCAGGCCCATACCAACCACCATTAAGGAACTGCAATGCTTCTTAGGATTTGCTCATTTCTATTGCCGTTTTATCTGGGGTTTCAGCACAATAGCCTCTCCTTTTACTGCCCTGCTTAAGAAAGGTTCAAAGCAGCTCCAATGGAACCAAGCCACAGAGGAGGCATTCAAAAAACTCAAGATAGCTTTTACCTCAGCCCCCATCTTCTAGCATCCAGACCCAACCTGACCCTTCAAAGTAGACACCTCAGAAACAAGAACTGGAGGGTTATTGTCCCAGCACCTCAGGGAGAAACCCAAATTACACCCTATGGCCTTTTTTCCAAAAAGCTCATGCCAGCCAAACAGAACTATGATATCAGAAACAGAGAACTCCTTGCCATCAAACTAGCCACTGAGGAATGGAGACACTAGTTAGAGGGGGCAGCACACCCATTCATCATTTTCACTGATCATAAGTATATTGAGTACCTGAAAATTGCAAAGCAACTAAATCCCCAGCAGGCTAGGTGGGCTTTATTCTTGCCATGTTCTGTTATTCTTACTATGTTCTGTCAGTATCAATGATGAAAACCAGAGTTTGGAGCATCATCCAATCATGGCCGCTGTGGACTACACTTCCCAAGTGCCCCCGTGCTCCTCCTCTCCAGAATTCTGAAGGTGCACCTGTTTCCCATTTCCTCTGCAATTAGCCATGCTACTTAAACACAGCAAACACACACACTCACTGTGAAGTATTGTTCTGTGTCTCAGTACCCAATCATACCAAGCCATTTACTAACTTTCTGACTGCCCGTGACTCTGACCTAGTTTCCCATTTACTTCTGACTTTTAACTCACATCTTGTTTCTGATAATCTGTTCACACATTGACCAACCCCTGCTCAACCCTGACTATGTCTTTTGGCTCATGCTTTGGATTTGGTTTCCAGTCTGCGACGCACCAGCTCTCCCCTGTGCCTGCATCCATAAGTGCCTGCACCCTGACAACTGGTATTTTCTCTTCATTTCTAGCTGTGACAGTTAAACTGTCTTCATCTAAATCTATCTGACATGACAGATCTAAACTTTTATTGTGTCTCACTAGTTTTCTTGAGTTAAGATACTGCTCACACAAGTTTCTTAGATTCTCAGTCTGTTTTTCTCCCCAATTTAATTTTCCTCCCCTTACTGAATCATAAAGGGGGTTTGCTTGCTTAGCATAATTGTGAATTAGGGGATGTACATGTCCTAATGATCTCTAATTATTGATTGTACATCCTTTAATTTCTTAGGTGTTAAATTCTGAATCTCTTTGATCTTCTGCTACATTGTAGTACTGAGGCCTTGGTTATTTCCTCAGAATGCATAACCCAGGAAGCAGTGGCGGCTGCTGGTTTTTAAAACAGGGGAAGCCCATTTTACGCATTCATCGTAAAACCTGTAGGCCGGATATCAAAGCATAGAAAGGTGTGCCCCATTAGCATAGTGAACTAGACAACCCTACCTAGTGGCAGAAAGTATTTTTGCTTGTACATTTCATGTTATAGTCTGGCTTGCCAGGCTAGTGCCTCATATCCTTAATCAAAAATATCAAACATCCAAAAATCACTGTCTATTCAACGAAGAGCCTTGAACATCATACCCTGATATGCAACAAAGAGTCTTTAACACAACACCCAGCTGTGCAACACATCCTTGAACATCTTCTGCAACACAGTCTGGAAATTCATAACCAGGTAGGCTATGCAACACACAGAACCTTGAATATTATACCCAGGTATAACCTATAACACAGAGCCCACCATTCTCTTAACATTACTGAACAATATACACACTTCAGATTCATGAACATTATATGATGCACACTATTTATACACAAATTCTGCCCTCCGCTCCTTTTCCAGAAAATGGTCTGTGACCCTGTCATACCAGCTGGTTGTGCTTTCCAGAGATTTCACCAATTTCTGTTAGCAGCTAGCACTGCAGATCCCAATAAGGCTCAAGCTAGCCTACAACCAGATTGAACTACAAATGAAATAAACTAGTGAATTCACGAATGATCAAACTGATAGAATGGATGAAAGTTAACAGAGCATAACGAGTAATATTTACATTTATTTACAGAGTAATGTACAGAGACATCAATGAGAAGAACCGTTTATATGAAAAGAAATTCGGACAGCACTTTGGCACACGACTACACTTTCTCGACATCCACTAGGGACTGACTGATCATACTTCCGTGTTCCTTGCCGAAGTACCGCCCTCCTCATGTCTTTCAAACACTACCTCCAATAATCCTTTATCAGCCTGGCTTCTTGTCCCTCCCACTGTCTTGTTTAGTCCCAGAGAAGACCGGCTTCCCTGGAAGTGACGATTTTGTTGATTTTAAGCAATAACAACTAGCCGAAATTGGCTGTTCAGAGCCGTCTCGTAGACTGCAACGGATACCCGGCTGTCAGTCAGTGTTGCCAGATACTGCTGACGTTTTCCATCCCAAAATATATTCAAAACACGGCAAAATGCACTTAAAACTGCCCAATCTGGCAACACTGCTGCCAGTCCATAGAGCCCATTGAAATAAGAAAGGTTACAGCCTGGCAGCAAAGGTGATTCTCGTAGCGAACTGCAAGTTCGTCAGACATCACTCAAATAAGTTACAGGATAGTTATGAACATAAATACAATCTTGGGCATATATTATGTTATGCAAGTTATTGTTTTAATGAGAATTCAACGTTGTAGATGCCGCAGTTTGGGGAGAGAATTTTAGGGGAAGCTCGGCTTCCCTTGTCTCTGAGAAATCGCCCCTGCCAGGAAGTCAACCTTGCACCTTGCAGTCTGCTTCTTCTTTAGAGAGAATTTCAATCCCACTTGTGTAATTCTTGTGCCCATTTATGCACCTGCTTTAAATTTTTCAAGTGATCTTTCTCATTATCCTCAGTGATGATCAATATATCATCAATATAAATCACCACAGAAAGATTGGCAAGAATGTCAATAATTACAGCTTGAAACACATTAGGAGTATTCAGATATTCAGTCTGTTATACACATATTGTTTCGATCCATGTGTAAATGTGGGTTTTGCCTTATTTTCTTTGTCTAAGGGGATTGACCAAAACCCATTTGCTAGGTCAAGTTTAGATAATAACCTTCGCCTCAGGGGAAAATTCACTGTGGCCAGTTAAATAACGAATATGTGGCTTTGTAACTTTGATCAAAGCTTTAAAATTAGTCACCAAACACCAAGAAACATCAGGTTTTGAGACAGCTTGTATGGGGGGATTAGTAAGAGCATGACCCACTTGACTAATTATGCCCTGTTTTTCTAACTCAGATATGGTCACATTTCCTGTATGGCTTGCTTATTTAGTGCATACTGGTGCTGTGGCTTGTGGACCCCTCCTTCTGCATTATGCATTTATTTTTTGCTGACCTTTCCACAATCATTTTTTAACTTTTTTGAAACAAAAAAATGGCTTGTACTGTCAGAGTAGTTGTTGAAGCTCTTCCTTATTTATAATTTCTGAATGGTTAACTAAACTATCTATTTCCTGGTTCATGTCAACCTTCCAATTCCAGCCTATTATTTTAACCAGATCTTTTGAACATATTAAATTCCCTTGTCCTTTAATTTTCCCTATTTCCACCACAGGCTCAGAAGAAATGTTTTCATTAAAGCTCATCACTGTTTGTTTTTCATGGGGTTTAAATTTTCCAACCCCTTTTTTGATCATGATAAGCTCTGCTCCTGTATCCACTTTAAAAATTTCTTCTTTGTATCTCACTTGGAGCTCGCTATTTCTCTCTTCCACTTGATTAAAGTTAATGGCTTTTTCAAAGGAGCTGAAATTTCCTATACTGAAACTGAATTCTTTATTTCTGGTTTAAAGAGAGCATCTCGCTTTTTCTTTTTTTGCACCTTCTTTGTGTTACAGTCTTTCTGTCCTTTTTCTTTCAACTCTGTTGTCTTTCTACTATATTCCTGCTCGGCCCGCTCAAGACTGCTGTCTGGCCTGGCTCCCCGTTGATGGAATTTACTTTCCCATTGAGGTCAGAACTGTTGACTCCTGACCATTTTCAAGCTCAGATTGAAGACTCACCTTTTCAGGCTGCACCTCTCCCCTGCGTACCTGCCCACTGTGTAACGGTGTATCAGTCTTGACCAACCCAGGCTGTGTACTGTCTAGCCTGGGGTTAGCCATTAGAGTTTTATTTTTCTCTATTTAGTTGTACTTTGTCAGTTCATTTGTATGATTGAATTGTTTTTCTTGGCTGTTTGCTGAGTATTGGCACTTCAACAGAATATTACACTCAGTGTTATTCTGTCACTGTTCAGTTGGCACTAGAACTTTGTTGTCTAGAAGTTCAGCACTTCTTGTACCTGACTTTTACACTTGCTGTACATCACTCTGGATAAGAGTGTCTTCTAAATGCCATGTAATGTAATGTAATATTTAATACACATCCTATCCAAGTCCTCCAGAGTGGTCTCTTCACCTATTAATTCAAAATCATGCACTCCGGGGATTTTTCTGGCTTTCTCTACCAGGAAATTCATTTGATTTTCATGATCACATATGTCCCTCTTAAGCATAGCAACAGCTGCTTTTATTCCCATTTCAGCTATATCTTTTAAGAATGTGAACTGAAATTAGGCTTTCTTTGTTCTGATATTTTTCACTGTAGCCAGCTCGTCAGTCATTACTGAAGATTACTGGAGTCATGTTCTGCCCATCACTCCAGTAAGAGCAGAATTTATTACTTTTTTAGAGGCTTTCATTTGTGTCCCTGCCTGATACATATGATTTGCATATTCTAGGCTTGTTTCTCCTTGCTTTTTAGCAGGTATTGTATTACTTACGTAACATCTGTTGCTGGTGCAAGTGAAGCATGGATTTGGATAAAATCTCAAATGGGGCTTTCCTGTCTGAACTTAAGTCTTGGTTACTGGAAGAAGAGCGGCTTCTAGCAACTGTTTTTTTCTTTGTCTTTCTTTTCATCTTCTATGCTTGTCTATCTAGTGATGAGTTGCTCTCTTCCTCACTCTCTTGGTATTTGTTCTTTTTAAGACTTTGTCTTGGCTTTAAGGAAGTATCTCTTTCTCTCACTCTACTTTCTCCCCTTTGTAACAGAGTCCTGTCAACTTTTTCACTTCTTCCTAGTCTGCTAGGCTCTCTTCTTCTGACTCTTCTGAGGAGATGCTGGAGGCAGTGCTTTGACCTTCAGCATGATCTGCTCTGAGGTTATCAAAATATTCAACAAAGGATGTAACTAACTCTGAATGGAAATTGTAACCTTCTGCAAGCAAATTAGTTTCATGGTCTTTCTCAATCATAGAATGTGAGCAAATGTCTTCAGCAGATGAGTTGCCCAGGCTGTTATTATTGCACCACAGGTGACTCCTGGGACAAAATCATCTTCCCAATTAGCTGCAAGTCTATTCTCAGGACACAATTATAGAAGCGAGTGCTTGATAATCTCACTATCTGTTATTACCCAAATGAGAATGTTATCACCCTTTTGAGTCTGGTTCCTCTCAAGGTTTCTTCCTCATGTCTTCTCATGTCTGCCACTGTCACCTAAGTCTTGCACAATAGGGATAAATTTAAAAATTAATGTGTTTCAAATTTATATATTTCTGTAAAGCTGCTTTGTGATAATGTCTATTGTTAAAAGTGCTATTCAAATAAATTGACAACTGTGCAGAATACTGAGCCTTGGGGAAAGCAAAACACCCTTTGACACATCTTTTGCTTTCCCCAGGGAAAGACTGGATTTTAAGTTGTGTACCTATGTGAGTGTGAGTGGTGTGGATATTTGAATTTCAAACTGCATAACTGTGTATGTGTATTTGTGTCTGAGTGACAGAGTATGTCAGAGTGCATGTGAACTTAATTATTGATGAAATATAAAAATTGTTGGTATAAAATTATAGTATGCTTAAGGGGAAGGCTTTTACAAGCTGCTGGGTAATGTTAACAGTGGATTGATTAAAATATAAATCTGTGTGTTAAATGTGTAGTGGAAATGTAATTTTTATTCTTTGGTGAAGTGCAATTTTTGTACTATCAATGGTGTTTTTGTGGCTGGTTGTGGAAAGACTATTATAATAAGTAAGGTCAGTAAAATCACAAAGAGAAACAGAATTTAAGAAAGAAAAACTCTTTTTGGCTATAAAATAGAAAAACTTGCAATATGTGTGGGGGTGTCAGACATCAGAGGACATAAATAGCACATTATGGAGACTTACTAAGTGGTATAAGCTGAAAAATAAGCATTAATAAACATAAACAGTAATAAACTCTGCAGATGAATAATCCTCATTGCAGTAATACACAGTAATGTTTGAAGGCCATGGCAGTGAATTGGTGTCAGATGGTAATGTGGTTTGTTGTGCCACTGTGTGGTCCCACACTGCCACTGCATATTTATAAAACTTACATTCAGTTATAAATGCAGTCATGAACAGTAACAGAACAGTGACAATAAACTGTGCAGGAGAATAATCCTCAATGCAGTAATAAGCATTAATAAACATTGATAAACATAAACAGTAATAAACAGTGATAAATGGTAATAAACTACAAGCCTGGATGTGGCAGAGATGGTGTGGTTGAGTGTCAGCTGTGAATGGCGAGGAGTCAAGTTGAACCAGTAGGTAACATGTGATGAGTAACGCTTGTGTCTACTAACCCCATTTCCAGAAAAGTTGAGATATTTTAACAAATCTATGATTTGTTAATTCATGCGAACCTTTATTTAACTGATAAAAGTACAAAGAAAAGATTTTCAAGAGCTTTACTAACCAACTTTTTAAAATTGTATTTTGTAAATATTAACAAAGTTAGAATTTAATGCCTACAAGGCACTCAAAAAAGTTGGAACAGAGGCATTATTACCATTGATTACATCAACTTTCCTTTAATAACACTTTTTTAATTGTATGGGCTCTGAGGATACTAATTTTTGTGGTTTTGCAATTGGAATTTTTGTCCATTCTTGCTGGATACAAGACTTCAGCTGCTCAACAGACCATGATCACCATATAATCTTATAATAAATAAGGGAAGAAAAGACGTGATCACCATAGTCTGATTCTCCTCTTCATGATGTGCCAGACATTCTCAATAGGAGACAAGTCTGGACTGGCAGCAGGCCAGTCAAGCATATGCACTCTGTGTCAATGAAGCTACAGTGTTGTAGCCTGTCTATCTGTACACACACACACACACACACACACACACACAGAGTATACTTCTTTATTTGAATCCACAATTTACAATAAATCTTTATAAGGACACAAATGTAACAGATGCATTATCTGCTCAGACATGTTCTTGATGTGTGATTTCATCAGTTACACTTTAACAGCAGCATTTCAAATCTTATGGGTAAATATAACATCATCTCCTCCAAATGTGACAACTTCCAATTATGGATGAGACTGAACAATACTTAGCCAACTGTTTTGCTCTCCCCTTTGAAAGTCCAACTATCCTGAAACCCCGAGTGGCCAGCTTATGCACATGACCCAGACTTTCAAATATCAGTACAAGAAGTTGACATTTGTACCAAAATCAGAAATTTGCTGTACAAGGGGTTGGTATTTCATAAGTTTCATTCAATAAGTTTCTTCTAAATATGAATCGAAACAACAGCCTACTTCCAGAATCAACACGTTCATCTTACCCTCATTGATAATGACAATATCTGGTCTGGTAACATTTATATTGATAAACATATCTGCACTAGATAGGGAGAACATTTGTGGTTTAACAAAGAAATTTTTATAAATTGAAACTTGATGTAGAAAAATAGATGGTAGATTTTTTGTTATAATGTCCACAATCCTGTCATGTCTGGAGATATACAGTCTTTTATAAAGATCACAACCATTTAGTCTATGAGACATAGATTCTATCACCTGGTCTTGCCCACGATGAATAGAAAATGGAGGATAAGAGTCAGGGAACCAGATGGAAAGATCGAGCTGAGTTAGTAGGACCTGAAGTCTGGCTTTAACTGTAAATATCTGGATATCCTCATCAATAGAGGCATTTTGAAGAACAGTGTGAGACACTGAATGATTTGCTGAGGAAAGACAAGCTAGCTTTTCCTGTAGTCTAAGCCCAGTCCAGTGTTTCTGGAGTTGTTGATGTTTAACTGACATCAAGAATGCTTGTGTAGAAGTAGGCGTAATTACATGATGAAGTCCATTCTCCAATATAGTCATGCTCACAGAGATGTTTTTGTCTTTAATCACAGCTTCTGAAGGAACCACATGTGTGGTATCTGCTCGTACCCACTGTAGGTTAACTTCTGTCCAGTTGCACAGGTCATTGAGATCAGGCCAATCAGACCTAACCCCAAAACCAACGTTGTTACTGTCCAATTTGTTATTCAGCTTCTTTCGGAAGCCCAAAAAACTGGGTTCAGATTCTCAAGCGAGATGGACTTTACACTTTTGCAAATCAAGAAGAAGTGATGCTCTGGCCGTTTCTCTGATGGTGTTATCATCGCTGTTAAGCATGGTCAGGAGATGGGCCAGCCTAGTGGAGATGTACATCCACTCGAAATCCTGCACTTCCAAGCCCCCTTCGCATCTACTATGATGGATAATGTTGTGGGTCATGTGGGTGCTCAGGCCAAGCCATCCTCTCACTACCTGTATAGTTTTATTACTTAAATCCTGAAAAACTTTCCATGGCATATGGACATTGGTGAAGAGATGCTGAACCTTCACTAGGGCTATCTGTCTAATGCTCTCAATTTTCATGGTCAACGGGAGAGAAGAGGCATCAATTTTCTTCAGCCTTTCAGTGTATTCAGAGACTATTTCATTCATTTGTTTGTCCCAGTCACCTGCAATATTAAATTTATGTCCAAGATATGTATAAGACTCCTTTCGTGAGTAAATCGTGATTAATTTACGATATAATGTGTGTGTGTGTGTGTGTGTGTGTGTGTGTGTGTGTGTGTGTGTGTGTGTGTGTCCAACATGGCACCCACACTGAGACAAGTGAAATCAAAGCTCCACTAGGTTGCATTAACATTACCGCATGGCCATCATAATTGCCATCATTAATGTAAGTAGATGTAAAATGCTTCAGAGAGCAATTCTGATCATGTGTTTTTTGCAGTTTTGCAATTGGAATTTTTGTCCATTCTTGCTGGATACAAGATTTCAGCTGCTCAACAGACCATGATCACTGTACACAGCAAAATCCCCAGTGCTGAATTAACACCCAGAGTGTTGATTTAACACCCTACTGTGTTTATATAGGTCCAATTGGACACAAATTAACTCTGAAAGTGTTAATTCAACACTGAGGAATTTGCTGTGTATAATCTTGTAATAAATAAGAGAAGAGAAGACATGATCACCGTAATCTGATTCTCCTTTTCCTGATGTGCCAGACATTCTCAATAGGAGACAGTGGCAGGAGGCCAGTTAAGCATATGCACTCTGTGTCCATGAAACTACAATGTTGTAGCCTGTCCATCTGGATACACACACACACACACATATATATATATATATATATATATATATATATATATATATATATATATATATATATATATATATATATATATACACAGTGGTGCATGAAAGTTTGTAAACCCTTTAGAATTTTGTATATTTCTGCATGAATATGACCTAAAACATCATCAGGATTTCACACAAGTCCTAAAAGTTGATAAAGAGAACCCAGTTAAACAAATGAGACAAAAATAATATACTTGGTCATTTATTTATTGAGGAAAATGATCCAATATTACATATCTGCAAGTGGCAAAAATATGTGAACCTTTGCTTTCAGTATCTGGTGTGACCCCCTTGTGCAGCAATAACTGCAACTAAACGTTTCTGGAAACTGTTGATCAGTCCTGCACACTGGCTTGGAGGAATTTTAGCCCATTCCTCCATACAGAACAGCTTCAACTCTGAGACGTTGGTGGGTTTCCTCACATGAACTGCTCGCTTCAGGTCCTTCCACAACATTTCGATTGGATTAAGGTCAGGACTTTGACTTGGCCATTCCAAAACATGAACTTTATTCTTCTTTAACCATGCTTTGGTAGAATGACTTGTGTGCTCAGGGTCATTGTCTTGCTGCATGACCCACCTTCTCTTGAGATTCAGTTCATGGACAGATGTCCTGACATTTTCCTTTTGAATTCACTGGTATAATTCAGAATTCATTGTTCCATCAATGATGGCAAGCCATCCTGGCCCAGATGCAGCAAAACAGGCCCAAACCATGATACTACCACCACCATGTTTCACAGATGGGATAAGGTTCTTATGCTGGAATGCAGTGTTTTCCTTTCTCCAAACATAACGCTTCTCATTTAAACCAAAAAGTTCTATTTTGGTCTCATCCCTCTACAAAATATTTTTCCAATAGCCTTCTGGCTTGTCCACATGATCTTTAGCAAACTGCAGGCAAGAAGCAATAGTCTTTTTGGAGAGCAGTGGCTTTCTCCTTGCAACCCTGCCATGCACACCATTGTTGTTCAGTGTTCTCCTGATGGTGGACTCATGAACATTAACATTAGCCAATGTGAGAGAGGCCTTCAGTTGCTTAGAAGTTACCCAGGGGTCCTTTGTGACCTCGCCAACATGCCTTGATCTTTGTTGGTCAACCACTCCTGGGGAGGGTAACAATGGTCTTGAATTTCCTCCATTTGTACACAATCAGTCTGACTGTGGATTGGTGGAGTCCAAACTCTTGAGAGATGGTTTTGTAACCTTTTCCAGCCTGATGAGCATCAACAATGCTTTTTCTGAGGTCCTCAGAAATCTCCTTTGTTCATGCCATGATACACTTCCACAAACATGTGTTGTGAAGATCAGACTTTGATAGATCCCTGTTCTTGAAATAAAACGGGGTGCCCACTCACACCTGATTTTCATCCCATTGATTGAAAACACCTGACTCTAATTTCACCATACTGTATATATACACAACCCCGATTCCAAAAAAGTTGGGACAAAGTACAAATTGTAAATAAAAATGGAATGCAATAATTTACAAATCTCAAAAACTGATATTGTATTCACAATAGAACATAGACAACATATCAAATGTCAAAAGTGAGACATTTTGAAATTTCATGCCAAATATTGGCTGATCTGAAATTTCATGACAGCAACACATCTCAAAAAAGTTGGGACAGGGGCAATAAGAGGCTGGAAAAGTTAAAGGTACAAAAAAGGAACAGCTGGAGGACCAAATTGCAGCTCATTAGGTCAATTGGCAATAGGTCATTAAGTCAAGTCAAGTCAAGTTTATTTGTATAGCGCTTTTAACAATAAACATTGTCGCAAAGCAGCTTTACAGAATTTGAACAACTTAAAACATGAGCTAATTTTATCCCTAATCTATTCCCAATGAGCAAGCCTGTGGCAGCGGTGGCAAGGAAAAACTCCCTCAGACGACATGAGGAAGAAACCTCGAGAGGAACCAGACTCAAAAGGGAACCCATCCTCATTTGGGCAACAACAGACAGCATGACTATAATATTAACAGTTTTAACATGAAGACAGTTTTGTTGATGTTGTAACTCTTCATTGATGGAAACTTGAGTGCAAAACTGTTCATGACAACTGCAGTCCTAAAGTTAGCAAGTCAACTGTAGTCCTCAGCCATAAAAGCATTACTGCAAGAGTCTAGAGTGTCCTCAACTGTCCTCACGGGGCCATCCTCCACAGGAGTGATGCAATGAGACTCCAACCAGACACAGGGCACCAGGATGAACCAAGCAGGTCCAAGGAGCAGAAGAGGTCAGCATCTCGATCCCAGGACTGACATGCAACTCAGAGGGACAGATTTGGGGGGGGGGGAGAAAACACAGGTTGTTAGGTATGCCCTAAAAATGACACAAGTATTAAGTCTGTGTGGTAGGCTCGCAGAGACGAGAGTCTTGACATCAGGCATAATACACAACAATGGCATGTTAATATGGTTAAAAAATATCATGACCTGCTCTGACTGGATGCTTGATTGGGTGATGGGAGCACACTCCTCAGCAATGATGGGATGCAGATGGGACCCTTGGGGCTGGCCAAGACAATTCAGTTACATTTCACCGGGTCTGGGACATGTGACAGAATGTCTGACGGCCGATTCCCTGCAGGCTATGAGAGCCAGTCGAGGTCTCCACCCTCTCCACCAAAAGATTTCCTGTTGACCCCATGTAACTCAGAGGGACAGATTTGGGGGGAGGGGGGAGAGAGAGAGGGAGAGAAAACACAGGTTGTTAGGTATGCCCAATGTCACCTGAATAAGTAGGAACAGTATTGCACTAAGTACAAGCAGGGACTCTGGCAACTAACTATGACAGCATAACTAAAAGGGGAGACCCAGAAGGTAACACAGGCATGAGGGAGTCCCAGGGCATAAAGCAGTCAGCCACTACACCGTCAACAAACTCGAGTGAGCAAGCGAGTGGGGACTGACAGCATACATACATCCCAGTTTACCAAAACACTCTATGTCTGAGGACCCTCCATATCTACACCTTTACCTCATAAACACCATTAACAAAAGGCTTGACTAAACAGATATGTTTTCAGCCTAGACTTAAACACTGAGACTGTGTCTGATTCCTGAACATTACTTGGAAGGCTGTTTCATAACTGTGGGGCTTTGTAAGAAAAGGCTCTGCCCCCTAATGTAGTCTTCACTATACGAGGCACCAGCAGATAGCCTGCACCTTTTGATCCAAGTAGGCGTGTCGGGTCATAGAGGATCAGAAGTTCACTCAGGTACTGTGGTGCGAGACCATTTAGTGCTTTAAAGGTCAATACTAGTATTTTATAATCAATATGAAATTTGATTGGGAGCCAATGCAGTGTGGATAAGACAGGCATGATGTGGTCATATTTTCTAGTTCTAGTAAGGACTCTTGCTGATACATTTTGAACTAAATGGATCTTGTTTATGCACTTATTGGAACATCCAGACAGTAAGGTATTACAATAATCCAACCTGGAGGTAATGAAAGCATGAACTATTTTTTCCGCGTCATGTAGTGACATTCAATTTCTTATCTTAGCAATATTTCTGAGATGAAAGAAAGATATCCGGGTAATGTTATCAATGTGAGTTTTGAATGAAAGACTGGGGTCAATAATCACCCTGAGGTCTTTTACTGCTGCATGTGAAGAAACAGAAAGGCCATCCAGAGTTACTGTGTAATCAGAAAACTTACTTCTAGCTGTATGTGGTCCTAGTGCAAGTACTTCGGTCTTGTCAGAGTTAAGCAGAAGGAAATTAATAAGCATCCAGTATCTAATGTCCTTAACACATTCCTCAATTCTATTAAGCTGGTGTCTCTCATCAGGTTTTGCAGAAACATACAACTGTGTGTCATCAGCATAACAGTGGAAACTAATACAATGTTTACGAATAATATCACCCAGAGGTAACATATATAGAGAAAAAAAGCAGTGGACCCAAGACAGAACCTTGTGGAACACCAAACTTTACCTCAGTACGTCTAGAAATATCACCATTTATATCAACATACTGATAACGATCAGTTAAATAAGAGCTGAGCCAGGAGAGGGCCGTTCCCTTAACTCCCACAACATTTTCTAGTCTATCCAGAAGAATGGAATGATCAATGGTTTCAAATGCTGCACTAAGGTCAAGCAACACAAGTAGTGAGACACGGCCCTGATCAGACGCCAACAGTAGGTCATTTACTACTTTAACCAAAGCTGTCTCTGTGCTATGATTAGGTCTAAATCCTGACTGATACATTTCATGGATGTTATTCCTATGTAAATATGAGCATAACTGCTGTGCCACAGCTTTTTCAAGGATCTTGGCGATAAAGGGGAGGTTTGATATTGGCCTATAATTGGACAGCTGACAGGGATCAAGGTCAGGTTTTTTAATCAGGGGTTTGATAACTGCTCGTTTAAAGGATTTGGGTACATAGCCAATCGTGAGAGAAGAATTTATTATTTTTAGAAGCGGTTCATTTACTTCAGGTATTATCTGTTTGAATAGACATGTAGGTAAGGGATCTAGTATGCAAGTTGAGGCTTTTGATGCCGAGATTAATGAAGGAATTCAGTTTCTTTAAGGGGATTAAAACATTCTAATTGATGATCTGATACAGTTATATGGTTAACTACAAGGTCACTTACACTGTCTGACCTTATATTAGTAGTTTGAATTTTTTGTCAGATATTCTCAATTTTGTCATTAAAAAAATTCATGAAATCATTACTATTATATACTGCAGGTGTGCATGTGTCTATAGTGGACTTATTCATTAACATGGCTGGGTATAAAAAGAGCATCTTGGAGTGGCAGCGGCTCTCAGTAGTAAAGATGGGAAGAGGATCACCAATCCCCCTAATTCTGTGCTGACAAATAGTGGGGCAATATCAGAAAGGAGTTTGACAGTGTAAAATTGCAAAGAGTTTGAACATATCATCATCTACAGTGCATAATATCATCAAAAGATTCAGAGAATCTAGAAAAATCTCTGTGCGTAAGGGTCAAGGCTGGAAAACCATACCGGGTGCCCGTGATCTTCGGGCCCTTAGACGGCACTGCATCACATACAGGCATGCTTCTGTATTGGAAATCACAAAATGGGCTCAGGAATATTTCCAGAGAACATTATCTGTGAACACAATTCACCGTGCCATCCGCCATTGCCAGCTAAAACTCTATAGTTCAAAGAAGAAGCCGTATCTAAACATGATCCAGAAGCGCAGACGTCTTCTCTGGGCCAAGGCTCATTTAAAATGGACTGTGGCAAAGTGGAAAACTGTTCTGTGGTCAGACGAATCAAAATTTGAAGTTTTTTTTGGAAATCAGGGATGCCGTGTCATTCGGATTAAAGAGGAGAAGGACGACCCAAGTTGTTATCAGCACTCAGTTCAGAAGCCTGCATCTCTGATGGTATGGGATTGCATTAGTGCATGTGGCATGGGCAGCTTACACATCTGGAAAGACACCATCATTGCTGAAAGGTATATCCAGGTTCTAGAGCAACATATGCTCCCATCCAGACGACATCTCTTTCAGGGAAGACCTTGCATTTTCCAACATGACAATGCCAAACCACATACTGCATCAATTACAGCATCATGGCTGCATAGAAGAAGGGTCCGGGTACTGAAATGGCCAGCCTGCAGTCCAGATCTTTCACCCATAGAAAACATTTGGCGCATCATAAAACGGAAGATACGACAAAAAAGACCTAAGACAGTTGAGCAACTAGAATCCTACATTAGACAAGAATGGGTTAACATTCCTATCCCTAAACTTGAGCAACTTGTCTCCTTAGTCCCCAGATGTTTACAGACTGTTGTAAAGAGAAAAGGAGATGTCTCACAGTGGTAAACATGGCCATGTCCCAACTTTTTTGAGATGTGTTGTTGTCATGAAATTTAAAATCACCTAATTTTTCTCTTTAAATGATACATTTTCTCAGTTTAAACATTTGATATGTCATCTGTGTTCTATTCTGAATAAAATATGGAATTTTGAAACTTCCACATCATTGCATTCCGTTTTTATTTACAATTTCTACTTTGTCCCAACTTTTTTGGAATCGGGGTTGTACTTGTGTGTAATAGTGTAATATAAGGTAAACTTTATTCACCCCATGGTGAGGAAATTTACCTACACACACACACGCACACACATTTTTTACACTATTTATGCAGCATATGTAATGTCAGATGTGATGTTTTTGAATGCTTTCTTATCCTTTTTGCATAAAAATTAAAAACAATCATCATACCTTTGAGAATGTGTCAGATTATTTGTAATATATTTTTTTTATTTTGGTGTACAACTCTTTTTTCATGAAGGACAAAAACAATTGAAATTGAATGTTGAATCTCAACACAGCAGGTTATGGGTAAAAGGGAAAAACAGTTTGTCATTTTTAATTTTTAAAAAACAAGTTAATTCAAAGCTTTTGGATTTTCCACTAATGCAAAGCAAAGCTCCATTTGTCCTGTTATTTTTGAACATTTAGGCATATGATATCTCAAGCTTTTAAATTAACTGAACCCTGACACAAAATATTTCAGCCTGTGGCACTGAAAAAAAAAAAAACATACTACCATGTCTTTCTCTCCTCACACACACTCTTATGTCAACTGATTCACAGTCATACACTCCTCATGCTTTACTGATAAAGAGCTGTATTCAGAGTAGAGTTGAAACACTGACATTACTCGACATCACTGACCATAGACCACAGATTTTACTTTTGAAACAAGGGATTCAAGAGGAACACAACAGCCTCCAGGCTTTGTACAACCCAGTGGCACCAAAATGAGATTAACTATTGAAATATTTGATCATCCAACATACCAGCTGAACGTCATGGCAATATCATACCTCACCTAGATAGCAAGAGTAGAAAGAGTCTGCTGTAGCCTAATAAAACGATGACATATGCACAAACCAAGAAATGATAACCTCAAAAATGAAAACGCATCTCTAAAGCAGAATTCACATTATCAATGAACACAAAGAGCACAATTTGAGCTGGCACCATTCATTCCTATTGTGTGTTTTAATGCCTTTTTGGGTCAAAATAGAAGTCAGCATTTTGCAAACAACAGGAGCTGAGCATGCACAGTAGATACAGCACAACCTATGTATTTGAGGAAAAAGTTGCTGCTCCCCCTGATTTTCCATCTGGCTCTGAAACCTGCAGTAAGCTACACATCTGAATAGAGAAATGCTCTTTTATGCTCTTGTGCAGTTTGTTTATAAAGGAGTGGCCCATTAATCTCAGTACAACAAGCTAGCCTTGACATCAAAATGAGCAACATACCTAGGGTGACCAGACATCCCAGTTTTACCGGGACAGTCCCGATTTGGGGTTGTGTGTCCCGAGTCCCGACAAAAGTTTGTCGGGACACGGATATGTCCCGGTTTTCGCCACTCGCGATGTTTGCGACTGAACAGCGTGGGAATCATTAGCGGAGAAATGTCTGCATTTACTATTTTGATGACTTGACAGGAATCACAAACTTTCCTGGTTACTGCCCCCTGGTCCTGTGGCATGGGTGTTTATTTAGCCACATTATTCCAGACAACAGAACGGGTTGCGATGCAACAATAAAATAAACATTAACTGGCGCGAATGTTCTTTGTCTAGTAGCTAGCAGCAGTAATGCCGCAGCAATTATGCCGAAAAGAAAATGTACCTTTTCCAAAGATTTAGAGGGCACCTACCCCTTCCTGCGAGAGGCGCAGAACAATGCGCACGAAGCCTACTGCACACACTGTAAGTGCTTTGTTCTAGTATTGAGTTGGGTAGCCTATGTTGCAAATGCTGTGCGCTCCTGTGGGGGCTTTCCTCGGGCTGTCGCCCCCTCCTCCTTTACTGCTGTTTTGTTTGAGTGTATATTTACGGAAGCCGCGAGAGGCCCTTCATATAATCTTTTTTTATTCGCCTTGTTATCCCGAGATAACTACATAATTAATTCAGGATCTCGAGAAAACAAAACCGTTATTCCGAGATCTCGAGAAAACAAAACAATTATTTCATGATCTCAGCCTATCTCCGTTGGTAGAGACGAAGCCGGGCCAGTCTTCTGCGGAGGTGCCGCAGACTCATTTTGAAATTATCCCTTATTAAAAGACTTAATGCAATCTCTCCCTGTGTCAACCCCTGATCAAAATATTGCCTTATTAGGTGATCAATTATTCCAGACATTCTAATGACCAAAGTTGCGTCTATATAGAATGAGAAATAGCCCCAAAGTCAGCATATCACAAGTCTCTTGGCGCACATGAATGAACCATTTCTCAGTTGCTTACTCAAGATCATGAAATAATTGTTTTGTTTTCTCGAGATCATGAAATAATTGTTTTGTTTTCTCGAGATCTCGAAATAACGGTTTTGTTTTCTCGAGATCTCGAATTAGTTGTGTTGTTTTCTCGAGATCCTGAATTAATTATGTCGTTATCTCGGGATAACAAGGTGAATTAAAAAAGGATTATATGAAGGGCCTCTCTCGGCTTCCGTAATATATATTCTCAAATCACTTGTCTCTTTTTTGTTTCTGTTTAACATACCATTCTGACAGTTTGGCCATATTGCTGTGTTGAACAGCTTGTTGCACCTTCCATTAAAGTGTTCACTTTTGTACACATCTTCTTGCTTTATTCATTCAGTTGTGGGGAATGGTTAGTAAGGTTGATTCTGACCTAGGCTATGTTGAGGTCACATATCTACTTTTTAAGTTCATGCTATAGTGCATACAATTTTAGAGATATAGCCTACATGTGCATATGCATTCTTCTTGGTGTTCTCACAAACAGGTGAAATAAATCAGTTTAAATTTGGCCTATGGACATAGCCTGGCCTATTCTCAGCCATTACAAAATCTGTTGTCTGACCATAATTTAACTGATCTGTATACCACTATGCTACTAGATAACAAAATGCCTGTTTGTTTTATTTCATGTGAGATGTTGATAAATGTGAGCTTCAACAAAATGATAAGAGCACCTCTCTGAGTGTCACGTTTACGTAAAAAAAAAAGGTGTGCGTGCACGAGCATGGTTGCGTGCAAGTGTCCCGGTTTCAGACTAGGGAAATCTGGTCACCCTAAACATACCAGAAAAAAGAGTTTACAGGAGAACACGGCATGGCTTTGCTCCAGAACCATCAAGAAATTTAGGTGTGTGTTAGAAAATATACAATACAGTATATGTGTGTTGCTGCCATGTTTCAATCACCTCATTAACCCTTTGATGCAAAACATGGGTCAAAAGTGACCTGGCTGATATAGAAGTATCTTCTATATCTTTGCAATAAATTAATTCCATCATTCAGTATTCAAGGTATTCCTCAATTAACTTGTTTTTGATCATCATACATCCTTATTTTATTTTTTCCTTTCTTACTTTTTAAATAAAAACCCTTTTTTTCCTGAAGGCACTGGATGTTGTTGGGCTGTCTTGGCTGACATGCCTCTTCAACATTGTGTGGAGGTCAGGGACAGTGCCTCTGGATTGGCAGACTGGGGTGATGGTCCCCTTTTTTAAAAAGGGGGACCAGGGGGAGTCACGTGACCAACTGGACAAGATGGCAGCCTAGGCTCTCAGCTCCTGGCCCAGCCTCGCCAAATTGTTGTTTTTTACACTGGCATTTTTTTGGTTGCTTAGAGTTAGCTGATAACGATGACTACGAAAACCAAAAGCAACCGGCAGGATATTGATGCCATTGCTGCAGGGCCGGCCCAAGCCTTTAAGGGGCCCTAAGCAGAATTTGATTTGGGGGCCCCCCACACCACCAAAACTACACTGCTAGCTGCCTTATTATTTCTTTGGCTACACAGTTAGTCTAGTTAGTCTAGCCACCCACCAAAATCTGTGTTTTTAGTTGGTTTACATTATACTGCAACTTGTGGCTATTGCAATATAAAATATTCAGTGATGTGTGGCATATTTGTAAGTAAAACAACAAATCAGTAGACAAGACACTGTATATGTAAACAAGTTAACCAGTTTATTTTGCACTAATGTGCAAAACAAAATCTAACATACACAGTTCTTACAAACAGTACTTAGTACTTGTACTTGTAACTGTTATTAAATAACAAACAAATAAATAAATCTTAAAATCTGGAATAAACCTTACATCTTAAAAGAAATCTTAAATAAATTCACAAAATGAACAGAGAAATTTGCAGCATAATAACATCAACAATAACACAACAACAACCTATTATGTTGCACTTAAAACTATTTATAGGAGAAAATATGAAAACTCGCCTAAAATAACTCACTGTTCGGAAAGACAACACTTGTCCTTTTCCCTGTCATCATCAGTGCTTGATCATTTCCCTTCAAAATCTATGTTTCCTGGCTTTTCGGGAGGCAAAGTCATCAATGACGTCATTATAGGAGATCTCCCGACCAACCAAAAAATAAAATAAAAAAAGGCCAAATGTGTAAAATGTGTCATGTCATTCAAAATAAATATTCAACTGTGTTTCAACAACAACATTATTTTGAAATAAAAGTGTGATTAATTCATGATTTGGTAGTAACATATTATGACTCACTTGGAGCACTTTCATCAAAGGAGCAGGAGGCGGAGGTACCCGGATCTGCCTGGCCAGATGTGGTTGATTGTGTCCCAAAAAACCTCAGCAGGGCTCCTGCAAAATAATGGTACACCAGTACATCAATAATAAATTATTTTAATTTAATTAATTTAGTATCTTTACTTATATTCAAGAGCATACAATTACTCATGCTTAAGAGTAGGCTGACATATCTGGTGATGACTTTTGCCTACATTGTGTAATAGGATTTAATTACTATGCATTTCATACATGCAGGCCTACACACAATATCAATAACAGTGAACTCAAATTTTTAAATCTTTCTAACAGAATCCAAGCCAACATTGGTGAGGCAGAATTATGTATTGCACTGTGTCGTCCAGCAGAGGGCAGTACCAGTTAATGGCAATAGACTATCGTGCAGGCAGAAAGGCTAATAATAACAGCTATTGACAGATTGTTAAACTCACACTAGCGATTTGACAGCAATTATCAAGAACTTGCACTCACCTTATTGAACACAATACTGCGCCAATCTTAATAAATTGGTATGACTTTGTCCACTTGAGCTAATTTCGGTCATGACATTTAGGTTGGAGTTTGTAAGTAAAGTGACGGCTCTCAGCTTAGAACTAAAGATGATATCTGAGGCTACATTTTGTTGTGTTGGGTAGCATAACGTTAGCTACTATGACAGACATTCTGTTAGCTAATCCAGCGAACCTAGCCAGAACATAGACAACCTTAATGACACAAAAATAGTAACATTGGACATTCAAATTTACCTTTTTCTTGCTGCTTTTTTTCTTCCTCTTGTCTCTTCCTCTTCCTCTTCTCTGCCCCAGATGGATAATTTCTTTTTTGAGACATGGCTTAGCCATCTAGTCCACCTATCTTCCAAAGTGAATAACTCCTGTCACATCACGTGTGTCTGGTTGTGCAGGAGTGCAGTGCCAGCAACCAGCAGCAAGGATTAGTTAACCTAATGTACCAACTATGAAAATGATACAAAAAACATTATTTTGTGTCTTATTTTTGTGTCTTTTGTTTCTGCTATATCATGTCCTTGATATTACGTTTTTTTTAATTAAAAATATTTTCGCAGGTGGGCATTTCAACTGCTCTTGGGGGCCCCCTGGTGGTGTGTGGGGCCCTAAGCGGGCGCTTAATTTGCTTATGCCTTGGGCCGGCCGTGCATTGCTGACTCTGTGCTGGAGAAGCAGCAGGCCTACTTTGAGCCACGCCTCACCAGATTCAACAGGTGGGGAAAGACAATGATGAGAAGCTAAGTGCTATCCAGGTGGAACTTGCAACACTGACGGCGGGTCTCGGTGCCATCAAATCCAATGTAAATGTACTGAAAACCATGGTCGGAAGCAACACCAGTACACTGGACAGCCATGGTCAAGTGCTACATGCTATGGAGTGGAAATTAGCCGACTTGGAAGATAGGAACAGAAGGTGCAGTGTTCACGTCACTGGTCTAGAAGAGGGGCTCAAAGGCTCCAGCACTGCTCAGTTTCTTGCGCATTCTCTGCCCAAATGGTTCCCTGCTCTTGGTGGTCTCCAGACTGAGATTATGAGAGTGCCCCGGATCTATAACGACAACGCCCGCAACCGAGAAGATAGCCACACCCTGATCTTCAATGTGCTCTGTTACCCGACCCGCCAGGCCATTTTGCAGGCTGCAAGGAAGGATCCTCTTACTATTAAGGGTTGGAGGATCCGTTTTTCCCCAGATTACAGCGGTTTCATGGTCAAACGCCGCCAAGCCTTTTGTCAGGTCATGGATTCAGCTTGAGCTAAAGGTCTGGACTTTTTCTTACTGTATCCCGCCACTTTGAAAATCAAGGACGGCACTCAATACAAAGCCTTCACCTCCCCCAAAGAAGCAGAGGATTTCCTGAGGTCTGTTCCGACCCCGGGCCCGGAGTCCGCTGCGGGAAGTGATGATAACACCCTCCCGCCTTGACTGCTAATCCATTTCGGACGCTGCTGCTGCTGGAGTCGGCGTTGGTATGGCACTTATTCAGTTACGGGTTCTTTGAGCTGAAGAGACTGTTGGTAAGACTCATATTGTTTATCTTGCTGTTATTCGACATGAAGGACTAACCTTGAATTTGAGACTTTTCAGTCAGTAAGCTGTGGAATAGCCTGTTCTTGACAAATATACTTGGTTAATTATTATCACTATGTTTTAAGTATAACTATCCCTAAACCAGTTATGTTTTATGGGCACTGTGGTGTTCGTCCGCCGGGTTGTGAAAAATCATACAGTTGGACTGTTAGGGTTTTGCTGGGAATTGAACCCGGGTCGCGATCCAGCAAACCCCCAGTAGGCCACCAGGGGAATGACTCAAGTGCAGAGGAGTGAGGCAAAAGTAGTGTAGAAAAAACAGTTTATTTACAATGCTGAAAAATCCAAGGCAAAAAACAAAGGTAATAATCCAAACGCTCAGAAGATAAACGGGAAAAACCCAAAAGTTCAAAGTCAAAACAAAAGGGCCAAAAATCAGAAAAGAAGAGGCAAAAATTCAAATGCTCAGAAGATCCAAAATGGTAAATAAGAATGGTCCAAAAGAAACCAAAGTACAAAAAAACCACAAAGACATAGGCAAGGAACATGGAACAGAGGTTACTGGAGCTAAACATCACAGCACAAAGACTCCATGACTAGAGGCCAAACTGAGGGAGTATAAATACACAAACTAAAATAGAACACAGGTGGCAATAATGAGGACTAGGCGGGGCACAAGGCACATGGAAAAACAAAAACACAACACACAGAAACAATAGCCGCCTCTAGCAGTCAAAACAAACATGACAACAACAGAAATAATAGCGGCCTCTAGAGGCTGAGATAGTCCAAGTCCTAACAGGACCCCCGCCTCAAGGAGCATCTCCTGACGTTCCCAGGATGCTCAGGATGGGCCAAATGGAAGTCCCTGCAAAGTTCTTTATCTAAAATGTCCCAGGCGGGGACCCAACAGCGTTCCTCAGGGCCATAGCCCTCCCAGTTCACAAGATATTGAAGCCTGCCATGGACCTGGCAGGAGTCCAGCAGATGGCGCACAGTGAACACGGTCTGACCCTGGAGGATGTGGGGAGGTGGGGGATTCCTAGGGGCAGGGGCATAAAAGGATGACAGTACGGGCCGCAACAGGGATACATGGAATGTGGGGTTGATTCTTAGCATCCAAGGCAACTGGAGCCGGTAAGTGACAGGGTTCACCCTGTGCACAACCTTGAAGGGGCCAACGTAGTGAGGAGCAAGCTTGCAGTTCTCCACCCGCAGTGGAAGGTCCTTGGCCGACAGCCAAACCCGCTGCCCAGGGCAGAAAATGTGGGCAGGCCTTCTATGGCGGTTGGCCTGAGTCTGGTTGGCCCTGGAAGTCTGGATGAGGGTCCTCCTGACCTTGTTCCAGGTCTTGCGACACCGTCTCATGTACTGGTTGACCAAGGGCACCCCAGCATCCTCCTCCTGTTCTGGAAACAGAGGTGGCTGGAACCCGAACTGGCACTGGAATGGCGACAACCTGGTGGCAGATGACTGCAGGGTGTTGTGGGCATACTCTGCCCATGGCAGCCAGGTGCTCCAGGATGTCGTGTTATCTGGCCATTGGACTGGGGGTGGAATCCAGAAGAGAGGCTGGCAGTGGCCCCGATGAGTTTGCAGAACCCCCGCCACACTTGGGAGGAGAACTGGGGCCCCTGGTCTGAGACAATGTCCTGCGGGAGACCAAAGACTCAGAAGACATGAGTAAATATAATTTTGGCTGTTTCAAGAGCAGAAGGAAGTTTGCACAGTGGTATGAAACGGCAGGCTTTGGAGAATCTGTCGACAATGACCAAAATGACAGTGTTACCTTGTGAGTCAGGAAGACCCGTGATGAAGTCGACTGCCACATGGGACCAGGGACGCCGGGGAATGGGCAGAGGATGCAGGAGGCCCTGGGGATGCTGTCGTGGGTTCTTGCTTCTGGTGCACACCTCACAGGACAGGACGAATGACCTCACTTCCTTCTCCATGCTTGGCCACCAGAAGCGTCTTTTCAAGAAGTCCAGGGTCCTCCGAGCTCCCGGGTGGGTGGTGAGAGGGGATGAATGACCCCACTGGAGAACCTTGGCCCGGGCTTGATGAGGGATATACAGGAGGCCTGGTGGCCACGTCCCAGGGCCGGGGTCCTGGCGTTGAGCTTGTCGGACGGCCTCCTCAACACCCCAGTGGACAGGGGCCACAATCCGGGACACAGGGATAATAGGCCCAACTTCACTCTCCTTGTTGTTGGGCAAGAATAGCCTGGAGAGCACATCCGGTTTGGTGTTCTTAGAGCCAGGGCGGTACAATAGGGCAAAATTGAATCGACTAAAGAACAAGACCCACCTAGCCTGTCATGGATTCAGTCTCTTGGCTTGCTGGAGGTACTCCAGGTTCTTATGGTCCGTCCAAACCAGGAATGGATGTTGTGCTCCTTCCAGCCAGTGCCTCCACTCCTCAAGGGCCAGTTTGACAGCGAGCAGTTCCCGATCCCCCACATCATACCGGGACTCCACAGGGCTCAGGCGGTGGGAGAAGTATGTGCAGGGGTGCAACCTTCCATCCGAACGTTGAGAGAGGACCGTGCCGACACCACTGTCTGAGGCGTCCACCTTGACGACGAATGGTTGCGATGTGTCCGGGAGGACCAGGATGGGTGCCGTGCAGAAGCGTTGTTTGAGGTCCCTGAACGCCCTTTCCACCTGAGGAGACCAGACAAAAGCTCCACCTGTCTTCTTGGTGAGGTCCGATATGGGCGCTGCCACAGCACTGAAGTTCCTGACAAACTTGCGGTAGAAGTTAGGAAACCCTAAGAACCGCTGAACAACTTTAACGGACCTGGGAGTGGGCCAGTCCCGGATGGCCAGGGTCTTGGCTGGATCCATCTGGAGTTGTCCCGTTCGTACAATAAAACCCAGAAAGGAGACCTCAGGGACATGAAACTCACATTTCTGGGCTTTGGCAAACAGATTATTCTGTAGCAGCCTCTGGAGAACCTGGCGGACATGGTGGCGGTACTCCTGCAAGGTCTTGGAAAAAATCAAAATGTCGTCAAGGTAAACAAAGACATAATGGTTGATCATGTTCCTCAAGACATCGTTGATGAGGGCCTGAAAAACTGCTGGCGCATTGATGAGTCTGAAGGGCATCACTTGGTACTCATAGTGCCCTGACGGGGTGTTAAAGGCAGTCTTCCACTCATCTCCCTGTCGGATGCGGATGAGGTGGTATGCATTCCGTAAGTCCAACTTGGTAAAGACAGTAGCACCTTGGAGCAGATCGAATGCTGTGGACATCAGCGGAAGGGGATAGCGATTATGCACAGTGATCTTGTTCAGGCCCCTGTAATCAATACATGGCCGGAGCCCCCCATCCTTCTTGCCGACAAAGAAGAAGCCGGCACCAGGGGGTGAGGTGGAGGGTTGAATGAACCCAGAGGCCAAGGCATCCTTGATGTACTCCTCCATGGCCTTGTGTTCTGGCTGAGAGAGGGAAAACAGTCTACCACAAGGAGGGGTAGCCCCAGGGATCAAGTCGATGGCACAGTTGTAGGCATGGTGCGGAGGAAGAACGGCAGCCCTGCTCTTGCTAAAAACTTCTTTAAGATCCCAGTACTCTGAGGGAACTTGAGATAACTTGGTGAGATCAGGAGGCTCGGCAGGAGACACAGGAGAGCTAGAGAGCAGACAAGAGGCATAGCATGCAGGACCCCATTCCACAACCTGGCTAGTTACCCAGGCTATACGAGGGTTGTGACGGGTAAGCCAAGGAAGGCCTAGAATCACCGGGAACTCTGGTGAATGAATCAGGTGCAGGGATATTTCTTCTTCGTGACCTTGAGACTGGAGAAAGACTGGAGAAGTTACTTGGGTGACTCTTCCATCACCTAAAGCTTGGCGATCCAGGGCAGACACAGACAGTGGGACTTCAAGAGGAGCAGTAGGGACATTGATTCTTCGGGCGAAGTGGACATCCATAAAGTTTCCAGCCGCCCTGGAGTCTAGCAAGGCCTGGCAAGAGTGGACGGACTCACCCCAGGAGATGGAGACAGGCATGTAGACTCCTTGGCCAGGAAGTTCGGGAGAGAGGGTAGCCCCCGTCACAACCCTCCCTCGGCTGGACGGGGCGGTCCTTTTCCTGAGAGCTCGGGACATGAGGCTCGGAAATGACCAGGCTTGCCACAGTAGATGCAGCACTTGTCCCTCCTTCTGCGCTCCCTCTCAGCTGCAGAGAGATGAGTATGGCAAACCTGCATGGGCTCTGGACAGTCACTGGAGGAGGTGAATGGACTCCAGGTTGAGGCAGTAAAGCAAGGGGAACTCAGGACTTGGTGATGCTCTCTAATCCTGTTATCAAGATGAATGGCATGCGAAATCAGAGTTTCGAGGTCACTTGGGCATCCGATAGAGGCCAGGCCGTCTTTGATGGGGTCAGACAACCCATGGTGGAAGGCTGAAACCAGGGCAGCCTCATTCCATCCACTGACTGCTGCGAGCATCCAGAATGAGATGGCGTAGTCTGCAACGCTTCCTCCTTGCCGGATAGACATGAGCTTTCTGGCTGCGTCTTTACTGATGTCTGCCTGATCGAAGACACGAAGCATCTCCTCCATAAACAGCTTGCAATCAGAGCACTCAGATCCCTGTCTCTGCCAGATAGCTGTTGCCCAAGCTCGTGCCTTACCAGCTAACAAGGTTATCACAAAGGCAATCTTGCGGCGATCCGTAGTGTAGTTGGTAGGCTGGAGCTCAAAGGTGAGTTGGCACTTGGTAAGTAACTCCTGGCACTCACTGTGCTTGCCATCATACCTCTGTGGTGCAGGAAGGCAAGGCTCGCGAGGTGAAGAAGGCAGCGTGGCAGGAGGCACTGGAGTGGGAGCAGATGGTGGAGCAGGAGGAGGAGATGGGGCAGAGGAGTCAGCTGTGCCAGGGCTTTCCCAATTTGCTGAAGCAGTACCTTGTGGCGAGCAAGGGTCTCACGTTGGCTTGCAAGAGTCTGTCCATGAGTGTCCATGGTAGATCCAAGGTGTGTTAATGCGGCCATCATTCCCTGAAGGTTAGCCTGGTAGACAGTTGAAGAAGCCTCTGCGGAGTCGGTCATGATGGAGTCTCTGTTAGGGTTTTGCTGGGAATCAAACCCGGGTCGCTGGGGTAGTGATCCAGCAAACCCCCACTAGGCCACCAGGGGAATGACTCAAGTACAGAGGAGTGAGGTGAAAGTAGTGTAGAAAAAACAGTTTATTTACAATGCTGAAAAATCCAAGGCAAAAAACAAAGGTAATTGTAGCGCGAATAACGTGTGGGTGGAGCACAGAGGATGGCAGGACAGAGATCAAGGTTAACAGAAGGCTTTATTGCCATACTTTTCAGTCGGACAATGTAACCCAACAGTCAGAGACACGCACGCACACACGCTGTAGTCTCCTCTGGGGAAGCTCTCCTTCGCTCTCCCTCTCCCTCCTTAAGTAGGGCGCGGTTTACTGGGGAAAACACACACAAAACACAGGTTAATTACTCTCAGGTGTAGCGATTCTGCCACTTACCTTCCCCGACTCCGCCCTCCTGTCACAGACCGGCGCTTGACCACGCCCCCGCTGCCACATACCCCCACCGCCCGACTCAGGCCGGGTGCCCGTCCGGCCCACAGCCGACTCCCCCCCCCCCCTTGACGGGAGAGGAAGTCCGCCACAACCATCTGCGCCCCCGGCCTGTGGACCACCTTGAAGTTGAAAGGTTGGAGTGCCAGATACCAACGGGTGATCCGCGCATTGGCATCCTTCATGCGGTGGAGCCACTGGAGGGGCGCGTGGTCCGAACAGAGGGTGAAAGAGCGCCCCAGCAGGTAGTAACGGAGGGCGAGGACCGTCCACTTGATCACCAGGCACTCTTTCTCGATTGTGCTGTAGCGCCCCTCACGCACTGACAGCTTTCGGCTGATGTATAGGACGGGGTGATCCTCTCCCTCCAACCGCTGGGACAAAACGGCTCCCAGCCCTCTGTCCGACGCATCCGTCTGCAACAAAAAAGGGAGAGAGAAGTCAAGGGAGTGCAAAAGTGGCCCCCACACAGTGCAGCCTTTACCTCAGAGAAAGCCCGCTGGCACTGCTCTGTCCACTGGACTGGATCTGGTGCCCCCTTTTTAGTGAGGTCAGTCAGCAGGCTGGTGACGTCCGAATAATTAGGTATAAACCTACGATAATAGCCAGCCAGCCCCAGGAACTGTCTCACCCCCTTTTTGGTCTTGGGCCTCGGGCAGGCCGCAATTGCTGCTGTCTTATTAATTTGGGGACGCACCTGCCCGTTACCCAAGTGGAAGCCCAGATACCGTACTTCCACCCGCCCAATCGCACACTTCTTCGGGTTGGCAGTGAGCCCCGCCCACCTCAGCGACCTAAGGACGGCCCTCAGGTGTTGCAGGTGCCACTGCCAGTCATTACTATAAATAATGGTGTCGTCTAGGTAAGCGGCCGCATAGGTGGCGTGGGGCCGGAGGACCCGGTCCATCAGCCGCTGAAGCGTAGCGGGCGCCCCAAACAGCCCAAACGGAAGTGTGACGAACTGGTGTAAGCCAAACAGTGTGGAAAAGGCCATTTTTTCCCAGGATAATGGAGTCAAGGGGATCTGCCAATATCCCTTCGTCATATCCAGTGTCGAGTAAAAGCGAGCCGTGCCTAGTCGATTGAGCAGCTCATCAATATGAGGCATTGGGTACGCGTCGAATTTAGACACTGCGTTGACTTTTCTATAGTCCACGCAGAACTGGACCGAGCCGTTGGCCTTAGGAACCAAGACCACCGGGCTGCTCCAGTCACTGTGGGACTCCTCGACGATGCCCATTTCAAGCATGGCCTGAAGTTCTTCCCGAACCACCTTTTTTTTGTGTTCGGGTAATCTATAAGGATGGCTACGCACTACCACCCCCGGGGGCGTCTCTATGTGGTGTTCTATGAGGTTAGTGCGACCGGGCAGGGGCGAGAACACATCTAAAAACTCGGCCTGCAACTGGGTGACCTCCGTGAGTTGGGTCGGGGAGAGGTGGTCTCCACAGGGGACCGGAGAGGTACGAGATGCCAATGTCCCTTTTTGGATCTCCGGCCCCAGCTCCGCCTTCTCCGGAACTACCGACACCAACGCCACGGGGACCTCCTCGTTCCAGAGTTTTAGCAGATTGAGGTGGTAGATCTGTAGCGCCCCCTCCCTGTCCGTTTGCCTAACCTCATAGTCGACGTCCCCGACTCGCCGTGTGACCTCAAAGGGTCCTTGCCACTTGGCGATTAATTTGGAGCTCGACGTGGGCAACAGGACGAGTACCTTATCTCCTGGAGTGAACTCTCTAAGGCGTGTGCCCTTGTTGTACAGGCGGGTTTGCCGTTCCTGGGCCTGCCGCAAATTCTCCTGAGTTAGGTGGGTGAGCGTGTGGAGTTTTGCGCGTAGATCCATAACGTACTGAATTTCGTTTTTGCTCTGTGAAGGTCCCTCCTCCCAATTTTCCTGCAGTACATCTAAGATGCCGCGTGGCTTACGCCCATATAATAATTCAAATGGGGAGAACCCTGTGGAGGCTTGGGGGACCTCTCGCACTGCAAACAACAAGGGTTCAAGCCACTTATCCCAGTTACGTGCGTCCTCACTTACGAATTTTTTGATAATATTCTTGAGGGTGCGATTGAACCGTTCAACTAAACCGTCCATCTGTGGGTGATAAACGCTGGTGCGGATCGGCTTAATACCCAGTAGCCCATACAGTTCGCTCAGTGTTCATGACATAAACGAGGTGCCTTGGTCAGTCAGAATCTCTTTCGGGATTCCAACCCGGGAGATGACATGGAAGAGGGCCTCTGCAATACTGCGTGCTGAGATATTGCGAAGAGGCACCGCTTCTGGGTATCGCGTTGCATAGTCCACCAGAACCAATATAAAGCGGTACCCTCGTGTTGACCGATCTAATGGCCTGACGAGATCCATCCCAATTCTTTCGAACGGGGTCTCGATTAATGGTAGGGGGCGCAAGGGCGCTTTTGGAATGGCCACTGGATTTACTAACTGGCATTCGCAGCATGCCGTACACCACTTACGGACGTCGCCGCGAATCCCCGGCCAATAGAATCAGGCCATTATCCGGGCGAGTGTCTTATCCTGCCCGAGGTGTCCAGCCATGGGATTAAAGTGAGCTGCCTGGAATACCAATTCCCGGCGGCTCTTTGGAATTAACAACTGGGTGACTCGCTCTTTCGTCTGAGTGTCCTGCGTCACTTGGTATAACCTATTGTAAGGATCCGGCCAGGGATCCTCACGTTAATTCCCCAGAAAAGTTCAAGATACTCAGCCGGACACGGTGAAACAGTGCTGTCGTCTGTGTTTATTATGCGAAGGTTTCTCTGAAGCACCATAGAGCGGACATAAGTGTACTACTAAGCAAACAACATACAAATAAACTGCTTAACCAGAGGGTAGCTACACAGACACGTCCGTACCACAAGGGGAACACAGAGAGAAGGGGGAGAGGGTGAGGGGGTCACCCGTGACGTCATGAACATAGAGTGATCATTACATACCCCCCCACTTAAGATGAGGGCTGTCCTCAGACCACAAAGAAAAGCAAAGTTAATAGTGTGTACCCATGCTACCAAGTATGTTAACACATTTTACAAAAAACAGAGAAATAAAAGACATCATTGCTTACATGATACATTTGTGCACTCCATGAGTCCATAGCCCAACGCTTGACACATTGACAGACCCTTTTTTCCATTACATCAACATTCTTTGAACTCATTCTTAAGGAATGGAAAATAAGAACATAGTAAAATGTGAAAAATGTCAGCATAACAGTAAAAACACCAGAGTACTGAAACACCCATAGGACAAAACAAAAACTTGACCTATGTTCAAGCTCAGCACCTGGTTAAAAACATGTAAACCTCACTCAATCCTAAATACTAGTTGTGATTGTGTCGAGGGCAGAGAAAGTAAGAGTGTGATCCAGTGTAAGTAGGTGGTGTGTGTGCTAACACATAAGTTTGTATGTGTTCAGGCCCCTGAACAGGGTGTGTGGAGGACTGGAATGCATCTCCCTGAGTGATAAGTGGAGGTGTGCAGTGAGGTGCACCAAAATGTATTGGGGCCATGAATGTGGGGTGTATGAGAGGGTATGAGTGTGTTCCCGCCAAAGACGGCTGTAGATGCGTGTGGCTAGATATGCCTGTGTGTCTCGGACGAAGGAAGTATGTGTGTGCCTGAATTGGCTGTGGATATGGGCTTTGACTATCAGTGCAAGGGAGGGAGGAGGCCATGGTGGGTGGGACTACCGGCCCTTCAGATGAAGGTAGTGGCGTTGTTTCTACGAAGTTGGCCTGAGGCTCAGTTTCCCCAAACAAGTCAAATCCATACTCCTCTTCGTCCACTGTGCCTTCTCTCCCTTGTTCCTCAGTTTCCCCCAACTGTTGTGGCACGTTATCCAAAGTCTCATCCTCTCCATCCCATGCAAAAAAAGGGAGCAGGTTGCAGACATGGTGAACTCCAGCCTCAGCCCCATCTGCTACTCTGGTGAGTTTGTAATCCAGGTCTGACATCACCTCTGCGATTCTGTAGGGGCCTTTGTAGACAGGGGCAAGCTTGGCTGAAAACCCTGCTGAAGCATCCGACCGAGGGTGGGCCTTTAGTTTCACCAGCTCACCGACCTGGAACGAGACCCCTCTGCGCCTCTTATCATAGTGCTTCTTCTGTGTCGCCTGACTGCTGGCCAAAGAATCTCTCACATGCTCATATGCCTCCTGCAATTCTGAAGTGAGCTCAGCCTTGTAGTCATCAATTGAATCAGCTATGAAGCCTGGGTTGGGGGACATCCATAAGTCAAGAGGTGTGTTCAAGTCCCTGCCATACAAGAGGTATGCCGGAGTGTCCCCTGTGCTCTGGTGTGGAGCGGTCCGTAATGCAAAAGAGATCAGAGGTAAGTGTAGGTCCCATTCCCTGTGTCTGTGTCCCACATAGGCTCAGATTGCCATTTTGATTGTACGGTTTACCCTTTCTGTCTGGTTAGACTGTGGGTGGTACGCTGTTGTCAGTCTGTGGTCTGACCCCAGAGCCGAGACGACTGCCTCAAAGAAATCACTGACAAACTGAACGCCTCTGTCTGAGACTAGGTGCGTGGGAGCCCCATGCCTTGCAAACATCTCTGAGATGAACTTGCGAGCAGCAACTACAGCCATAGCCTCTCTCACCGGGCAGATCTCCACCCACTTGGTGAAATAGTCAATGAAGACAAGGATGTACTCATTCCCTCTGCCGGACCTGGGGAGGGGACCCATAAAATCCACCCCAGCAAACTCCCATGGGTAAGTAGCCACCACTGGCTTCAGGTAGCCTCCAGGTTTCTGGGTCGTTGGCTTTGACAGCTGGCAGGTTACACAGGACAACACATATTTCTTCACCTCCCCTCGCATACCTGGCCAATACACCCGCCTCTGTAGACGTCCCAGGGTCTTGGTTACCCCCAAATGGCCTGCCATGGGGTGGTCATGGAAGTATTTGTGCAAGGTTCCCCGCATAGTCTCTGGTGCATAAAAATGTAAGCCCTTGTCTGGATGCAACTGACAGGAAGCCCTCTTGTCCATGTAGTAGACCAACCCATCTCAGACACAAAAATCAGAGGAGTCTATGCAGGAGCCGTTCTCCAGGTCAACATAAAGTGCTGCAATGACCTGGTCAGCCTGTTGAAGCTGCTGCAGCCGTTTCTTGTCCTCTAGCAGCACAGGTGGCTGACGCCTGGGATTGAGAGAGGCAACTGTGGCATAGGGGGGTAAAAGATCCACCGGCTCAGTGGCATCACTTTTTGGGTTTCGTGACAGGGCATCTGGCACCAGGTTGGTGGAACCAGGTCTGTGTATGACTTCAAAGTCAAAATCTTGCAGCCTTAAGCACCAATGCGCTAGCCGGCCAGAGGGGGCGGGTCTTGTCATCAACCACCGTAGGCTATTGTGGTCTGTCACTACTGTGACGCTGGAGCCTTCAATGTAAGGCTGAAAATGTTCCAAGGCCCATATCACCCCCAAACATTCCTTCTCTGAAGTGGAGTATGGCCGCTCCGCTTTGTGGAGGGTCCGGCTTGCAAAGGCAATCACCCTCTCATGACCATCTTCACCTGACTGGGTAAGTGCCGCCCCAAGCCCCACATCACAAGCATCCGTATGGACCGTAAAAGCCTTGTTGAAGTCGGGTAGTGCAAGGACTGGTGCACTGACGAGCTTTTGCTTTAAGTGATCAAAGGACTCCTGGCACTCAGTGGACCACACAAAGGGGGTATCCTCTCTCATGAGGGCTATCATTGGTTCTGCAATACGGGCGTACCCAGAGATGAACCTACGGTAGTAGCTTGTCATTCCATGGAACTGGCGCACATTCTTGACCGTCTTGGGTGTGGGAAACTCATTGATTGCTGACACCTTACCCTCATCAGTCCCAATTCCTTCTGGTGTCACTAGGTAACCCAGGTACAGCAACTTCGGGGTGCAGAAGTGGCATTTAGCCAGCTTCAAGGAGAGCCCAGCATCTGTCAGCCGTGTTAGCACTTTGCTGAGGTCAGACAAGTGCTGGTCAAAGGTTGGGGATGCCACCACGATGTCGTCGAGATACACCATGCAACAGTTATGGGTGAGGCCTGCCAGGACAGTGTTCATTAATCTCTGAAAGGTTGCCGGGGCGTTTGACAATCCGAAGGGCATTACTCTAAACTGATAGAGCCCTTTGTGGGATACAAAGGCAGTCTTGGGTTTTGAGTCTGGTGAAACTGCGACTTGCCAGTAGCCCCGTGCAAGATCCAGTGTAGAGATGTATCTACCATGGGCCAAAAAATCCAAAGAATCATCCACCCTTGGGTGTGGGTATGAGTCCTTGACCGTGGTTTTGTTAACTTTTCTAAAATCAATGCAAAATCTTGGATCTGCCCCTGGTTTTTCAACTATCACGATAGGGGATGCCCAGGGCCCCGACGCCGGCTCAATAATCCCACCCTCCAGCATTTTCTCAATCTCATCTTCGATGATCTTTCTTTTTGCAAGTGAGGCACGGTAAGGGGGGAGGCACACTGGTTTTGCAGTTCCTGTGTCAATCGTGTGTTCCACCAAAGACGTACGTCCAAGCTTTCCCTCAAACAGATGTGAGAAGTCGTTTAACAGATCAGCTAACTTTTCTTTTTCAGAGGTAGGTAAGGCTGCTTGCTCTACCACAGGGCCAAGGCTAGGGTTGTCACTCTTAAATGTGAGGCAAGCTACATGTCCTTCCAGCTCCTCGAACTCTTCCAGCAGCACATCTGGAGCTGAAGCAGCCTTGTCCCCCACTCTGACACTTCCTGTTGCCGGGTGAATATGAACATCTGCCTGGATCATGAAATCAGTCCCCAAAAGAATGGGACATGACAGGTCTGGGATCACCGCAAACCGATGAGTGAAAGAGTGTCCTAGCAAAAGAACAGGTAGCCACACCACACCAGAAGGATTACATTGCTTTGAGTCGGCTAACTCGAGGGGAGAGAAGGTCCATGGGAGAACATTATCCTCTGTTATGCCACATTTCTCAAGAGTGGAGGGGTGAATTGCTGAAATGGATGCCCCAGTATCAAGGGTGGCTTTTAGGGACACCTGGTTGATGACCACCATGGATGTCAGGGGAGTGCTCTTTGACCTCCTAGGGCCTGCTTGTACCATGCTGACAGTGTGAGGGCCCTCTGTTGGTCGTGCCCTTGACCTCGGCTCCGTTTCCTCCTTACTGTCCCCAGCTCTCTGAAACTTTTTTGGCCGTGCCCCTGTGTTACCTCGGGGGTGCGAAGAAGTACCTGGGTTGTTGGGTGTCCCCTGAGGCAGGTCGGATGTCAGTTCATGAGAACCACTACTTCCAGCTTGCTTAGTCCTTTTACAGTTATCACAATTGCGAGTAATGACCCCAGGTGTCAGACATTTAAAGCAGTGCAAGTCCCGACGCAGAGGGGTAGCAGTGGCTCTGTTAAAGGAAATGGGCCCCAGGGCAGCCTGTAGCTTGTGCGCAGTGAGAAGTAGCTCAGTCAATGTTGCAGGTGCAGCAGCATGAAGGGCTAGTCGAAACTGATCAGACACATGTCGGCTGATTATTTCAATCTGTTCTTGTTCAGAGGGGAGCTGTTTCAGTCGTTTGAACTCGGTCACTAGGTGAGCAACAAAGGTGGGGAGTGATTCACTGGGAGCCTGAACCCTGTCTAGAATTGACCTCCAGATTTTTTCTTCATTGTCAATAGGCAAAAAGGCCTGATGAAAAAGACCTGAAAAATGACTCCACGACACTAAGTGGGGCTGCATGGCACAATACCACTTCCGGGGCTCATTTTCAAAAAGCCTAGTCAATTCAAGGAAAAACTGGGCATCAGACAGGCGAAGTGACGACTTGTACAAGGAGACTGACTGTAGCCATTCTTCTGGGTCAGTCAACTTGCCCCCATCAAACTTTGTTGGGACAAGACCAGGGAGATGAGACAGATTGGCCATAGGAGTAGTAGGGGCCAGTGTGGGGTCTGTGTGATGTGTGTGCTGTGTGTGTTGTGTATGAGCAGATGAATGGCTGGCATGCATGTCATGACGAGGAAGTGTATGTACAGCAGGAGTGGAGGCAAAGATAGGACGGGCCTCAGTAAGCTGTTTGTGTGAGTGTTGCGAGTGTTGAGTCACCTGACCCTCTAACTGCTGCAGGAGACTGTGTTGCAAATCTATAGACATACTAAATGCGTGTGTTAATGTGTCTACCTGTTGCTGCAATCGCTCCACCTGTGCAGACAGGCGTTGTACCCTAAAGGACTCACCCATATCAGAGATGTCCAACCCAACCCCATTGTCATCATCCCCACATAAAAAGGTCTCTTTACGCCTAGCCATCATCCCAGAAGAAAAAAAACAAGAAAAATAGCATCACACAAAACATTCAAACTCCCACATATGCATGTTAATGAATATTCACATCAAAAACATCTTAATACACCATTGTTGTTAAGTATGAAGAGAAGGACAATAGTTAAATTTTGTACACAAGCACTGAATAGAGCTACCAGCAATGGCAGTACAAAACACCGTTCTGTAGATGGGCTTTTTTTTTTCAGTCCGCCCACAACAGTATGTCCATGAAACGGAAAACGATATGAAATCGGTGGATAGGTACTTAGCTCTCGCCTCGGTTTGTGTTGTCCTGCTGCCGCGCCACCACTTCTGTCCTATTTTAGTGGCAAGAGTTGGCAAAGATGCCCCGACCAATCCGGAGCATGCATTCACTTTGACGTGCTCCGAGCTGTGCTCGGCAGAGTGTCTGGTGCACCATCTCTGTCCCTGCACAAGCAATGTCTTTGCATGCACGAAATTAGTCTTAAGTCACACGCAACAGGTCACCAATGTCCCAAAACACATCCCGAAAGTCACTTAGTCCAACGGCAACAACAACAAAATGAATAATCCGTCACGTTAGTGTCTCTTATCCATGCGTGGGAAACACAGGACTGTAGCATGCATGCCAGTGTTTACGTAGCCACCTAGGCTATTAGCTTCTCACTGACTAGCAAGCTTCCATCCCGTACGGTGTCCATCGTTAAGTTCATCAAGAAACAATTACGGAAAAATCCAAAAACAGAATAAACAATCCAACTTATCTGGCCGATGATCATCAAACTTCCAAATCCAAGGGTATTAATCCAATCACAGTTTGGGCGCCATTTGTAAGGATCCGGCCAGGGATCCTCGCATTAATTCCCCAGAAAAGTTCAAGATACTCAGCCAGACACGGTGAAACAGTGCTGTCGTCTGTGTTTATTACGTGAAGGTTTCTCTGAAGCACCATAGAGCGGACATAAGTGTACTACTAAGCAAACAACATACAAATAAACTGCTTAACCAGAGGGTAGCTACACAGACACGTCCGTACCGCAAGGGGAACACAGAGAGAAGGGGGAGAGGGTGAGGGGGTCACCCGTGACGTCATGAACATAGAGTGATCATTACACTATCCTTCAAAATGGAAAAATAGGGGAAGGACGGGGTGGCGTTCGGCTGGAGCGTTTGACCATCGATTACTCTCACTTGGTCAAACACGTGTCGCAGAGTCTCTTCGCGATTGTTCCAGTGGGAAATCCGTGAGGGATTCCCCAATAGAAAGAGGAGGGGCCGGGGGCTCCTCACTCTGTCGCAGAGATGACGTAGACGGCTCTGCGACCGCAGCTCCAGCCAAAGCGACACCGGAACCCTCCCCTGTCAACCGGCAGGACCCACTCTTTACTAGGCATGCCATCAAACCCCGAAATCCCGGCCAATCAGTCCCCAAGATCAAAGAGTGGGTAAGGCGAGGATTAACCGCCACCTTCACTATCGATTTTTCCCCCCTGAAATGTATGTGGACCAACACCAACGGGTAGCTGTGAATATCCCCGTGCACACACAACACCTTCACCCCTTGTGCTCCCCCCAATGCCTCGTCTTGCACCAGGCTTTGGCGGATCGAGGTCTGATTGCAGCCTGAATCCACCAACGCCTGATATGTAGCCCCTTGTACACTTACCAGTATGCGATACGCTCCGGCCCGATCGAGGGCAGCCTCTGGTGCGTCGGGGATCTGCACCACTGCCCCCACCTCCATCGCTGCACACTGTTGCTGCAGGTGGCCCGGTTCCCCGCAGCGCCAGCAAACCGGCCCAGGCCTTCCCTCTGCAGCTGTGTTCTGAGGCTCACTCACCTGAGGGGGGGAGAGACAGACACAGAAGGGAGAAACAGGAGGGCACCATGGGTGCGGCGGGCCGGCTGGGGTGGAGCCGGCCCCTGCCTCCGTGGTGGGGGAATGGGGCGAGGACGGGACACGGGAGGAGGGGGGAGAAAGAGAGAGAGAAGAGGAGAGAGAAGACGATGTCATTGGTTGTCCTGCCACCGGAACAGCCACCAGATGATCCTCCGCCAGTCCTACGGCCTGATCCAGCGACGCCGGGCGGTGGCACTGGACCCACTCCGCGGTTCCGGCTGGTAAGCGGGCGATGAACTGTTCCAGCGCCACCTGGTCGATGATTCCCTCGGTGTCGCGATCTTCGGCCCTCAGCCACTGCCAGCAGGCGTCCCGGAGCTGCTGGCCAAACGCGAACGGGCTGCTGACTTCCTCCATCCGCAGCGTGCAGAAGCGCTGGCGCTGCTGCTCCGGCGTGCGCCCCACGTGCTGGAGGACAGCCCGGCGAAGGTCGGCGTAGGCCAGCCGGTGGTCGGCGGGGAGCTGTAGTGTGGCCAGCTGCGCCTCTCCCGTCAGGAGGGGGAGGAGGCGCGCCGCGCGCTGCTCCATCGGCCACCCCGAGGCTTTGGCGACCTGCTCGAACAACGTGACGAAAGCCTCGGGGTCGTCCTGCGGGCCCATCTTGGTTAAGGTGAGGGGAGATGGGCCCACGGCCGGGGCACTGGTGGACCCCGCCGACGCGAGGAGATGCCGGAACGCCTCTCGATCTCCCTGCTGAGCCAGCACCAGGGCTTCGAAGCGGCTCTCCTGCTCCTTCTGGAGCGTGACGAGTGCCTGGTGCTGGCTCTGCTGAGCCGTGGCAAGGGCGTGGACCAAGTCCGCAAACGGGGAGGATTCCATGGGGCTGCAGGACTGATGCTCCACCTTCCCGGGTTTCGGCACCACTGTAGTGCGAATAACGTGGGTGGAGCACAGAGGATGGCAGGACAGAGATCAAGGTTAACAGAAGGCTTTATTGCCGTACTTTTCAGTCGGACAATGTAACCCAACAGTCAGAGACACGCACGCACACACACTGTAGTCTCCTCTGGGGAAGCTCTCCTCCGCTCTCCCTCTCCCTCCTTAAGTAGGGCGCAGTTTACTGGGGAAAACACACACAAAACACAGGTTAATTACCCTCAGGTGTAGCGATTCTGCCACTTACCTTCCCCGACTCCGCCCTCCTGTCACAGACCGGCGCTTGACCATGCCCCCGCTGCCACAGTAATAATCCAAACGCTCAGAAGATAAATGGGAAAAACCCAAAAGTTCAAAGTCAAAACAAAAGAGCCAAAAATCAGAAAAGAGGCAAAAATTCAAACGCTCAGAAGATCCAAAATGGTAAATACAAAGTCCAAAAGAAAGCAAAGTACAAAAAAACACAAAGACATAGGCAAGGAACACAGAACAGAGGTTACTGGAGCTAAACATCACAGCACAAAGACTCCGTGACTAGAGGCCAAACTGAGGGAGTATAAATACACAAACTAAAATAGAACACAGGTGGCAATAATGAGGACTAGGCGGGGCACAAGGCACATGGAAAAACAAAAACACAACACACAGAAACAATAGCCGCCTCTAGCAGTCAAAACAAACATGACAACAACAGAAATAATAGTGGCCTCTAGAGGCCGAGATAGTCCAAGTCCTAACATGGACATATGTTTGTTATTAATCCAGTTAATATTGAACTAAATTACTCCATCTAAAATTAATGTTACTGTTACAGTGCTGGACTGGCCCCTTTTCCCATGGCTGCCCCATATTCATCATGGTCACAGACCTAATTTACTATTTATGATTTGTTTATATGTTAATGTTTTTTTGTTTTTATTTTTCTTTTTTCTTTTCACCTGTTTTGTATGTTGTGTCTACATTCTGTGTGTGTTGTGTAATGAGGGACTTTACTTGGGATGCACTTGTACCAGAGTTTATCCAGACAGAGAGTTATGGTGGCATTTTTTATGCAGCTGTACCTGGGACAATTTTGTTAGATTATGGGTGAACTTAAAATTTTAGTTTGGAACTGTGGCGGATTGAATGCTCCTCACAAATGTACTAGTACTTTACAGTGGTGCTTGAAAGTTTGTGAACCCTTTAGAATTTTCTATATTTCTGCATAAATATGACCAAAAACATCATCAGATTTTCACATAAGTACTAAAAGTAGATAAAGAGAACTCAGTTAAATGAATGAGACAAAAATATTATACTTGGTCATTTATTTATTCAGGAAAATGAGCCAATATTACATATCTGTGAGTGGCAAAAGTATGTGAACCTTTGGTTTCAGTATCTGGTGTGACCCCCTTATGCAGCAATAACTGCAACTAAACATTTGCGGTAACTGTTGATCAGTCCTGCACACCGGCTTGGAGGAACTTTAGCCCATTCCTCCGTACAGAACAGCTTCAACTCTGGGATGTTGGTGGGTTTCCTCACATGAACTGCTCGCTTCAGCTCCTTCCACAACTTTTCGATTGGATTAAGGTCAGGACTTTGACTTGGCCATTCCAAAACATTAACTTTATTCTTCTTTAACCATTCTTTGGTAGAACGACTTATGTGCTTAGGGTCATTGTCTTGCTGTATGACCCACCTTCTCTTGAGATTCAGTTCATGGACAGATCTCCTGACATTTTCCTTTAGAATTCGCTGGTATAATTCAGAATTAATTGTTCCATCATTGATGGCAAGCCGTCCTGGCCCAGATGCAGCAAAACAGGCCCAAACCATGATACTATCACCACCATGTTTCACAGATGGGATAAGGTTCTTAAAAATCACCTGAACGTGAACTTGGAAAAGAGTAAAGCTGACTTCAAGGTTGTGAAAGCCAAAGTACAGAAGGAAATTCGTAGACTAAAAGATGACTGGTGGTCAAAGCTGGCAGAGGGGATGCAAGGCATGGCTGATAGAAATGATACTAAAGGACTTTTTTCTGCGTTGAAAGCCATCTATGGTCCAAAAACAAATACAGTTGTTCCTGTGAAATCTGCAGATGGTAGCAAAACTTATACAGACAAAGGTGAAATTACTGAACGATGGAAGGAGCACTTTTGTACCCTCCTCAACCAACAAGGATCAGCAGAACCCAATGTGTGTGATGGATTGACCAAACGCCTGGTGCGTGATGATCTATGTGACCCAATTACCATGGATGAACTGGAGAAAGCACTGAAAAGCGCCAAAAGTGGTAAATCACCGGGACAAGATGGTATTCCAGCTGAAGTACTGAAGCATGGGGGTGAAAAGCTAAAGGCTGTGTTGCTTGACCTCTTCAACACCTGTTTTGAAAGATCCTGTCTTCCACAAGATTTCAAAGATGCTGTAATTGGAACAATATACAAACAGAAAGGAGAAAGAAGTGGATGTGGAAACCATCAGGGTATATCTCTTCTGTCAGTCACAGCTAAAATATTTTCCAAGATCATCCTCAACAGACTGAAGCGTATATCAGAAAACACTCTACCTGAGAGCCAGTGTGGCTTTAGAGCCGGCAGATCTACAACTGACATGATTTTTTAACTTCGTCAACTGCAAGAAAAGGCAATAGAACAACAACAACCTTTGTATATTGTATTTGTCGACTTCTCAAAGGCTTTTGACACTGCTGATAGAGCAACACTCTGGAAAGTTCTGCAGGCCTATGGCTGTCCTCAGAAAATCATTAAGATCATCCAGTTATTTCACAATGGCATGGAGGGAAGAGTAACAGTAGGTGGTAACTTCAGTGAACCTTTCAAAGTCAATCATGGGGTAAAACAAGGCTGCGTCCTTGCACCAACCCTCTTCACAATGTTCCTATCAGCTGTTTTGGAAACAATGCCCACTGGTCTTGATGGCATTTATTTACGCACTCGAACAGATGGGAACCCATTCAACCTGGCAAGACTCCGAGCAAAAACAAAAACCAGAGAGATCTGCATCCAAGAGCTTCTCTATGCAGATGACTCAGCTCTGTTAGCAAATGATCCTATTGCAATGCAAAAAATTGTGAATGCTTTTGCAAAAGCTGCAGATCTTTTTGGGCTCAAGATCAATATCTTCAAGACAGAACTGCTCTTTCAACCTCCTCCTCAGAACAAAGAAAGTGTTCCACCTAATATCAAAGTCCATGATGAACCACTCAAATCTACAAACTGTTTCACGTACCTGGGAAGTGCAGTAACTAACAACAACTCATCAGACACAGAAGTTGATAGACGGATCCAAGCAGCTTCCAAGGCTTTTGGAGCACTCAAGAAGAAGCTTTGGTCTAGACATGACATTAGACTTGTCACAAAGATAAATGTTTACAACACAGTGGTTCTACCATCTCTGCTGTATGGTACAGACTGCATGACCCTGTACCGCAGACACATCAAGAAACTCACAGCCACACAACTCCAACATCTACGACAGCTACTGAAGATATCTTGGAAGGACAGAGTGCCAGATGTGGAAGTCATTGAATGAGCCAACACAGAAAGTGTTGAAGCTCTTATTGCGGCCGCACAGCTCAGGTGGGCTGGACATCTAGTGAGAATGTCTGACACCCGTCTCCCAAAAACCATCTTTTATGGAGAACTAAGCTATGGCAGGAGGAACCGTGGTGGCCAAAAGCTAAGATACAAAGATACACTAAAGCGCCACATGAAGATGTGCTCTATAAATGACTCCACATGGACAGAAAATGCTCTTGATAGATCTAAATGGCGAGCAATCATACACCAGGCCAAGATCTCAGTTGAAAAGGATAGAAAGGCAAGATATCTCAGAGCACATGCAGTTAGACATAGCAAGTGGACAGATACAGCTCATGAATGCCCGTTCTGTGGGAAACTGTGCAGATCTAAAGCTGGCCTTGCAGCCCACACATGTTATTGCTTCACGTAAATTCCCAAAAATCATAGTCATCATCGTTTACGATGGACAGCCTATACGGTGTGTGTGTATATATATATATATATATATATATATATATATAAAAGGTTCTTATGCTGGAATGCAGTGTTTTCCTTTCTCCAAACATAACGGTTCTCATTTAAACCAAAAAGTTCTATTTTGGTCTCATCCATCCACAAAACATTTTTCCAATAGCCTTCTGTCTTGTCCACGTGATCTTTAGCAAACTGCAGATGATTGGCGATGTTGTTTTTGGAGAGCAGTGGCATTCTCCTTGCAACCCTGCCACGCACACCATTGTTGTTCAGTGTTCTCCTGATGGTGGACTCATGAACATTAACATTAGCCAATGTGAGAGAGGCCTTCAGTTGCTTAAAAGTTACCCTGGGGTCCTTTGTGACCTCGCCAACTATTACACGCCTTGCTCTTGGAGTGATCTTTGTTGGTCGACCACTCCTGGGGAGGGTAACAATGGTCTTGAATTCCCTCTATTTGTACACAATCTGTCTGACTGTGGACTGGTGGAGTCCAAACTCTTTAGAGATGGTTTTGTAACCTTTTCCAGCCTGATGAGCATCAACAACGCTTTTTCTGAGGTCCTCAGAAACCTCCTTTGTTTGTGCCATGATACACTTCCACAAACATGTGTTGTGAAGATCAGACTTTGATAGGTTCCTGTTCTTTAAATAAAACAGGGTGCCCACTCACACCTGATTGTCATCCCATTGATTGAAAACACCTGACTCTAATTTCACCTTCAAATTAACTGCTAATCCTAGAGGTTCACATACTTTTGCCACTCACAGATATGTAATATTGGATCATTTTCCTCAATAAATAAATGAGCAAGTATAATATTTTTGTCTCATTTGTTTAACTGGGTTCTCTTTATCTACATTTAGGACTTGTGTGAAAATCTGATGATATTTTAGGTCATGTTTTATGCAGAAATATAGAAAATTCTAAAGGGCTCACAAACTTTCAAGCACCACTGTAGGTTTGTTGAAAAGAAAAAATGTTGACATCTCGCTGCTGCAGGAGACTCATTTGCTAAAAGCAGATGCTGGACGTCTTGCTAATAAATTTTTCCATACTATAGCTGTGACAGTTCCGTTGAGTGGGTGGAGCACAGAGGATGGCAGGACAGAGATCAGGTTTGCATACAGGCTTTATTGCCACACTTTTCAGTCTAACAATAACTTTTCCCTAATAGAGAGAGACACACGCGCACACACAGCGTCTCGTCTGGGGATGAGCCTCCCTCTGCTCTCACTCTCCCTCCTTAAATAGCGTGCGGTTTACTGGGGAGAACACACACAAAACACAGGTTAATCACACTCAGGTGAAGCGATTCTGCCACTTACCTTCCCCAACTCCGCCCTCCTGTCACAGACCGGCACTTGACCACGCCCCCGCTGCCACATACCCCCACCGCCCGACTCAGGCCGGGCGCCCATCCGGCCCGCAGCCGACTCCCCCCCCCCTTGACGGGAGAGGAAGTCCGCCACGACCATCTGCGCCCCCGGCCTGTGGACCACCTTGAAGTTGAAAGGTTGGAGCGCTAGATACCAACGGGTGATCCGCGCGTTGGCATCCTTCATGCGGTGGAGCCACTGGAGGGGCGCGTGGTCCGAACAGAGGGTGAAAGAGCGCCCCAGCAGGTAGTAACGGAGGGCGAGGACCGCCCACTTGATCGCCAGACACTCTTTCTCGATGGTGCTGTAGCGCCCCTCACGCACCGACAGCTTTCGGCTGATGTATAATACTGGGCGGTCCTCTCCCCCCACCTGCTGGGACAAAACGGCCCCCAGCCCTCTGTCCGACGCATCTGTCTGTAACAAAAAGGGGAGAGAGAAGTCAGGGGAGTGCAAAAGTGGCCCCCCACACAGTGCAGCCTTTACCTCAGAGAAAGCCCGCTGGCACTGCTCTGTCCACTGGACCGGATCTGGCGCCCCCTTTTTAGTGAGGTCAGTCAGCGGGCTGGTGACGTCCGAATAATTAGGTATAAACCTACGATAATAGCCAGCCAGCCCCAGGAACTGTCTCACCCCCTTTTTGGTCTTGGGCCTCGGGCAGGCCGCAATCGCTGCTGTCTTGTTAATTTGGGGGCGCACCTGCCCGTTACCCAAGTGGAAGCCCAGATACCGTACTTCCACCCGCCCAATCGCACACTTCTTCGGGTTGGCAGTGAGGCCCGCCCGCCTCAGCGACCTCAGGACGGCCCTCAGGTGTTGCAGGTGCCGCTGCCAGTCATTACTATAAATGATGATGTCATCTAAGTAAGCGGCCGCATAGGTGGCATGGGGCCGGAGGATCCGGTCCATCAGCCGCTGAAACGTAGCGGGCGCCCCAAACAGCCCAAACGGAAGTGTGACGAACTGGTGTAAGCCGAACAGTGTGGAAAAGGCCGTTTTTTCTCGGGATAATGGAGTCAAGGGGATCTGCCAATATCCCTTCGTCAAATCCAGTGTCGAGTAAAAGCGAGCCGTGCCTAGTCGATCGAGCAGCTCATCAATACGAGGCATTGGGTATGCATCGAATTTAGACACCGCGTTGACTTTCTATAGTCCACACAGAACCGGACCGAGCCGTCGGCCTTGGGAACCAAGACCACCGGGCTGCTCCAGTCACTGTGGGACTCCTCGACGATGCCCATTTCGAGCATGGCCTGAAGTTCTTCCTGAACCACCTTTTTTTTGTGTTCGGGTAATCTATAAGGACGGCTACGCACTACCACCCCCGGGGGCGTCTCTATGTGGTGTTCTATGAGGTTGGTGCGACCGGGCAGGGGCGAGAACACATCCGAAAACTCGGCCTGCAACTGGGTGACCTCCGTGAGTTGGGTCGGGGAGAGGTGGTCTCCACAGGGGACCAGAGAGGTGCGAGATGCCAATGACCCTTTTTGGACCTCCGGCCCCAGCTCCGCCTTCTCCGGAACTACCGACACCAACGCCACGGGGACCTCCTCATTCCAGAGCTTCAGCAGATTGAGGTGGTAGATCTGTAGCGCCCCCTCCCTGTCCGTTCACCTAACCTCATAGTCGACGTCCCCGACTCGCCGTGTGACCTCGAAGGGCCCTTGCCACTTGGCGATTAATTTGGAGCTCGACGTGGGCAACAGGACGAGTACCTTATCTCCCGGAGTGAACTCTCTAAGGCGCGTGCCCTTGTTGTACAGGCGGGTTTGCCGTTCCTGGGCCTGCCGCAAATTCTCCTGAGTTAAGTGGGTGAGCATGTGGAGTTTTGCGCGCAGATCCATAACGTATTGAATTTCATTTTTGCTCCGCGAAGGTCCCTCCTCCCAATTTTCCCGCAGTACATCTAAGATGCCGCGCGGCTTACGCCCATACAATAATTCAAACGGGGAGAACCCCGTGGAGGCTTGGGGGACCTCTCGCACTGCAAACAACAAGGGTTCGAGCCACTTATCCCAGTTACGTGCGTCCTCACTTACGAATTTTTTGATAATATTCTTGAGGGTGCGGTTGAACCGTTCGACTAAACCGTCCGTCTGTGGGTGATACACGCTGGTGCGGATCGGCTTAATACCCAGTAGCCCATACAGTTCGGCCAGTGTTCGTGACATAAACGAGGTGCCTTGGTCAATCAGAATCTCTTTCGGGATTCCGACGTGGGAGATGACGTGGAAGAGGGCCTCTGCAATACTACGTGCGGAGATATTGCGAAGAGGCACCGCTTCCGGGTATCGCGTTGCATAGTCCACCAGAACCAATATAAAGCGGTACCCTCGTGTTGACCGATCTAATGGCCCGACGAGATCCATCCCAATTCTTTCAAACGGGGTCTCGATTAGTGGTAGGGGGCGCAAGGGCGCTTTTGGAATGGCCGCTGGATTTACTAATTGGCATTCGCGGCACGCCGTACACCACTTACGGACGTCGCCGCGAATCCCCGGCCAATAGAATCGGGCCATTATCCGGGCGAGTGTTTTATCCTGCCCGAGGTGTCCCACCATGGGATTAAAGTGAGCCGCCTGGAATACCAATTCCCGGCGGCTCTTTGGAATTAACAACTGGGTGACACGCTCCTTCGTCTGAGTGTCCTGCGTCACTCGGTATAACCTATCCTTTAAAATGGAAAAATAGGGGAAGGTCGGGGTGGCGTTCGGCTGGAGCATTTGACCATCGATTACTCTCACTTGGTCAAACGCGTGTCGCAGAGTTTCGTCTCGCGATTGTTCCAGTGGGAAATCCACGAGGGATTCCCCAATAGAAAGAGGAGGGGCCGGGGGCTCCTCACTCTGTCGCGGAGATGACGTAGACGGCTCTGCGACCGCAGCTCCAGCCAAAACGACACCGGGACCCCCCCTGCTAACCCGCAGGACCCACTCTTTACTAGGTGTGCCATCAGCCCCCGGAATCCCAGCCAATCAGTCCCCAAGATTAAAGAGTGGGTTAGGCGAGGATTAACCGCCGCCTTTACTATGGATTTGTCCCCTCTGAAATGTATGTGGACCGACACCAATGGGTAGCAGTGAACATCCCCGTGCACACACAACACCTTCACCCCTTGTGCTCCCCCCAATGCCTCGTCTTGCACCAGGCTTTGGCGGATCGAGGTCTGGTTGCAACCCGAATCCACCAACGCCTGATATGTCGCCCCTTGTACACTTACCGGTATGCGATACGCTCCAGCCTGATCGAGGGCAGCCTCTGGCGCGTCGGGGATCCGCACCACCGCCCCCACCTCCATCGCGGCACACTGTTGCTGCAGGTGGCCCGGTTCCCCACAGCGCCAGCAAACCGGCCCGGGCCTCCCCTCTGCAGCTGTGGTTTGAGGGTCACTCACCTGAGGGGGGGGAGAGACAGACACAGAAGGGAGAAAAGGGAGGGCACCACGGGTGCGGCGGGCCGGCTGGGGTGGAGCCGGCCCCCGCCTCCGTGGTGGGGGAATGGGGCGAGGACGAGACACGGGAGGAGGAGGGGGGGAGAGAGAGAGAGAGAAGAGGAGAGAGAAGATGACATCCGTTGTCCTGCCGCCGGGACAGCCGCCAGATGATCCTCCGCCAGTCCTACGGCCTGATCCAGCGACGCCGGGCGGTGGCACTGGACCCACTCCTCGGTTCCGGCGGGTAGGCGGGCGATGAACTGTTCCAGCGCCACCTGGTCGATGATCCCCTCGGCGTCGCGATCTTCGGCCCTCAGCCACCGCCAGCAGGCGTCCCGGAGCTGCTGGCCGAACGCGAATGGGCTGCCGACTTCCTCCATTCGCAGCGCGCGGAAGCGCTGGCGCTGCTGCTCCGGCGTGCGCCCCACGCGCTGGAGGACAGCCCGGCGAAGGTCGGCGTAGGCCAGCCGGTGGTCGGCGGGGAGCTGTAGTGCGGCTAACTGCGCCTCTCCCGTCAGGAGGGGGAGGAGGCGCGCCGCGCGCTGCTCCATCGGCCACCCCGAGGCTTCGGCGACCTGTTCGAACAACGCGATGAACGCCTTGGGGTCGTCCTGCGGGCCCATCTTAGTCAAGGTAATGGGAGATGGGCCCGCGGCCGGGGCGCTGGTGGACCCCGCCGACGCGAGGAGGCGCCGGAACGCCTCTCGGTCTTCCTGTTGAGCCAGCACCAGGGCTTCGAAGCGGCGCTCCTGCTCCTTCCGGAGCGTGACGAGTGCCTGGTGCTGGCTCTGCTGAGCCGTGGCGAGGGCGTGGACCAAGTCCACAAACGGGGAGGATTCCATGGGGCTGCAGGACAGGTGCTCCACTTGTCCCGGGTTTCGGCACCACTGTGACAGTTCCGTTGAGTGGGTGGAGCACAGAGGACGGCAGGACAGAGATCAGGTTTGCGTTCAGGCTTTATTGCCACACTTTTCAGTCTAACAATAACTTTTCCCTAATAGAGAGAGACACACACGCGCACACACAGCGTCTCGTCCGGGGATGAGCCTCCCTCTGCTCTCACTCTCCCTCCTTAAATAGCGTGCGGTTTACTGGGGAGAACACACACAAAACACAGGTTAATCACACTCAGGTGAAGCGATTCTGCCACTTACCTTCCCCAACTCTGCCCTCCTGTCACAGACCGGCACTTGACCACGCCCCCGCTGCCACAATAGCCTTCTCCTCTGCAGATACAAAAACTAAAGGTGTGGCCATTGTAGTGAGACCCAGTTTACCAATTAAAGCACTGACACCTTGGGCAGATGACATGGGTAGAATTGTGATTGCTAATGTGGAATTTAATGGTAGGAAAATAGCGCTCATTGCAGCATATACTCCTAATGTTTTTGACAGCAGTTTTTACAATTTGCTTACTACTAAAATGTTAGATCTAACAGACTATTCCTTTATTGTGGGTGCCGATTTCAATGTGGTGTGGGACCCAGCTTTTGATAGATCGAATGCAACATCCTCGGGGGAGCAGGGTCTGGCCACAGATTCTCTGAAATCCTGGGCTGACAATTTGGGACTTATTGTATGGCGATTGATCAACCCTTCTGTTAAAGATTTCACTTTTTTCTCTGGTAGACATAAGTCTTTCTCTAGAATAGATTTTCTTTTTGCTTCCCCTCAACTTTTTCAATTTATTAACACAGCAGAGTTGCTTCCGATAGCTCTATCAGACCATAAAGGGGTTTTCTGCTCTGCAACTCTGGGCCGACTAACTAAGCGTGCGGCCAGGTGGCACTTCAATACTTTGCTGTTAAAAAATGAAGCATTTATTTGTCAATTCATTGTAGGATTCGAGGAATTTGTCAATTTTAATGCTGGTTCTGTGGAAGACCCTAGGGTCCTTTGGGATGCAATAAAGGGCTTTATTAGGAGCAATACAATATTGTTTAGTTCTGATTTACGTAAAACCAGATCCCTTCAGTTGCAAAATCTTGAAGCAGAGTTTACTAGGTTGGATTCTATTTTACAATGTGATTTTACAGAGCAAATGGCATTACAGCGTACACTAGTCAAGAAGGAAATCAACAATATTATGAAGCAGCAGTCCGAATTTCAAATTCATAGGACCCAACAACGGTACTATTTTCACGGTGCCAGACCGACCCATCTCTTGGCTATGAGGATTAGGAGCAGTGAGAATTTTTCAGACATCCCAGCTATTAAATCTGCAAATGGCAATATCAGTGCTGACCCCAAACAGATAAATGTAATATTACAAATGTTTTATGGTAATTTATCTAAGTCAGAGGTACCCCCAGATAAAAGCCGGTGTGACAGATTTTTAAGTCAATTACAATTGCCCCGACTTTCAAGTACAGATTCTGCCGATTTAGATAAACCAATCTCACTTGACGAGGTGAGAGATGCAGCGCAGGTCATGCAGAGAGGCAAATCGCCGGGTATTGATGGGATCCCTCCTGAATTTTATACCTGGTTTTGGGAGCAGTTGGGCCCATTTCTTCTGGATATGATTAATTTTTCTATTGAAAAAGGCAGTTTCTCTAGGGATGTTAACACAGCTCTCATTTCACTGATGCTGAAAAGAGATAAGGACCCAACTGACTGCTCTAGCTACTGCCCTCTTAGCCTCCTTAATTCTGATCTGAATTTTTTTGCAAAACTTCTCGCTCGCCGCCTTGAATGTTACATGCCATCATTAGTCAGTCCCGGCCGGACAGGCTTTATAAAAGCATGACTGGCAGTGGACAATATTAGATGCCTTCTTCATGTTGACACACAACACCAACTATCTTTGTATGCGGAAAACGTATTAATATATCTAGAAAATCCTGCTCAGTCTATATCACACCTCTTGTCCATCTGTGAGGAGTTTGGAAGTATGTCGGGTTTTAAAATTAACTGGTCTAAGTCTGCTCTCCTACATCTGAATGATTCTGCCAATACATCGGTCCTTCCTGTAAATATCCCCATAGTGCAGCAGTTTATGTATCTGGGAATCGAAATTTTTTTCTTCTCTAAATCAGATTTGTTAAATTTGGTAAACTGGGATGTATGGATGCTGTCAGTCCCCACTTGCTTGCTCACTCGAGTTTGTTGACAGTGTAGTGGCTGGCTGCTTTATGTCCCGGGGCTCCCTCATGCCTGTGTTACCTTCTGGCTCTCTCCTTTTAGTTATGCTGTCATAGTTAGTTGCCGGAGTCCCTGCTTGTACTCGGTGCAATATGTATACTGCTCCTACTTATTCAGGTGACATTGGGCATACCTAACAACCTGTGTTTTCTTTCCCTCCCCCCCACCCCAAATCTGCACCCTCTGAGTTACATGGAGTCAACAGGAAATCTTTTGGTGGAGAGGGTGGAGACCTCGACTGCCTATCGTAGCCTGCAGGGAATCGGCCGTCAGACATTCTGTCGCATGTCCCAGACCCGGTGAAATGTAACTGAATTGTCTTGGCCAGCCCTAAGGGTCCCATCTGCATCTCATCATTGCTGAGGAGTGTGCTCCCATCACCCAATCAAGCATCCAGCCAGAGCAGGTCATGATATATTTTTTACCATATTAACATGCCATTGTTGTGTGTTATGCCTGATGTAAAGACTCTCGTCTCTGCGAGCCTACCACACAGATTTAATACTTGTCATTTTTAGGGCATACCTAACAACGTGTTTTCTTTCTCTCTCTTCCCCCCCCAATCTGTCCCTCTGAGTTACATGTTGATCCTGGGATTGAGATGCTGGCCTCTTCTGCCCCTCGGACCTGCTTGATCCATCCTGGTGCCCTGTGTCTGGTCGGAGTTTTATCGCACCGCTCCTGTGAAGGACGGCCCCATGAGGACAGTTGAGGGTTATACCTGTTAAAACTGTTAATATTATAGTCAGGCTGTCTGTTGTTGCCCAAATGAGGATGGGTTCCCTTTTGAGTCTGGTTCCTCTCGAGGTTTCTTCCTCATGTCGTCTGAGGGAGTTTTTCCTTGCCACCGTCGCCACAGGCTTGCTCATTGGGGATAGATTAGGGATAAAATTAGCTCATGTTTTAAGTCATTCAAATTCTGTAAAGCTGCTTTGCAACAATGTTTATTGTTAAAAGCGCTATACAAATAAACTTGATTTGATTTGATTTTGATTTTGATTTAAATATAATTATTCTCTTGCTCTGAACAAGGTCCTAAAGGACATGGACCAGTGGATTGTTCTACCCATCTCTATTCAGGCCTGTGTCTCTATTATAAAAATGAATATCTTGCCCAGGATTAATTTTGTCAGTGCTATGGTCCCCCTCCCCCCTCCGCCTGGCTACTGGAGCAAACTCCAATCTGCAACTTCCAAATTCATCTGGAACCGAAAGCGGCCGCATTTGAAAATGTCTACTCTGCAGAGGAGGAGGGAGGATGGCGGACTGGCCGTTCCTAATTTTGAACTTTATTCTTGGTCGTTTGTGCTCAGACCCCTGCTCTCCTGGTTTGGTCCACACTTCACTGTCTCTTGGCTCACACTAGAAAACAACTTAGTAAACCCATGGACGCTCAAAGTTATCTTTTTTGTCAACATGTCTAAAAAACAATGTCAGCTGCATTTTGGTCCCATTATCTCCCATCTTGTATTAACGTGGAGATCAGCTGAAACACATTGTCATCTTTCCTGCAAGTGGCACACGCATTCTCCAGTTTTCAATAACAAAGCCCTTCTGATTGGTGGTAGACCTATCTCAGCTCCTCAGTGGGAGGAGAGAGGTGTCCACTATTTGAAAGATATTTATAACAACTTTGGACTGCTCTCTTTTACTGATCTTAAGGATGCATTCAATCTGCCTGGTTCCTCCTTTTTCTTTTATTTGCAGCTGAGGTCAGCCCTTAAAGCATATGGCGTCCTGTGGCAGTGTTCTTTACCTATTCATCCACTCCGAGATATATTTACTAAACATGCTAAAACAACGGGTATGGTATCCAAATTATATAATTTTTTACTGGTAACGGACACCCCCACATTTCCAATAGAGAGGGTCTGGAGAAGAGATTGCCCAGGTCTGACTCAAGATTTTGATTGGGATGACGTATGGTCTAGCATTCGTGATGTGTCGCGTAATCCAGACCACCAGCAAATTCATTTCAATTTTTTACACAGAATATACCGTACCTTACCCCCGTCAAACTTCATCATATGAAAATTATTAATGATCCTTTTTGCAATCTGTGCTCTCTGAAAGCTCAGGGCACGTTTAGTCACATGTTTTGGGAATGCCCTCCTGTTGGACAACTGTGGAGCAATGTTGCATCTAAGTTATCTGATTTGATACAAGAAACGGTACCTGTTAATATGTGTGTGTTACTTTTGAATGACCTATCTACTCTTAATATTTCCAAACTCATCTCATCTCATTATCTCTAGCCGCTTTATCCTTCTACAGGGTCGCAGGCAAGCTGGAGCCTATCCCAGCTGACTACGGGCGAAAGGCGGGGTACACCCTGGACAAGTCACCAGGTCATCACAGGGCTGACACATAGACACAGACAACCATTCACACTCACATTCACACCTACGGTCAATTTAGAGTCACCAGTTAACCTAACCTGCATGTCTTTGGACTGTGGGGGAAACCGGAGCACCCGGAGGAAACCCACGCGGACACGGGGAGAACATGCAAACTCCACACAGAAAGGCCCTCGCTGGCCCCGGGGCTTGAACCCAGGACCTTCTTGCTGTGAGGCGACAGCGCTAACCACTACACCACCGTGCCGCCCATTTCCAAACTCAAGAAGTGTATAATTTTTGCCGGACTGACAGCGGCCAAGAGAATGGTTGCCACTCACTGGAAGCCACCTCATTCTCTCACTATCAAGTCTTGGACTCTTTCTTTTCTGGATGTCGTATGTTTGGAACTTTCAACAGCCAGAATTAATAGTGCTAATGAGAGCACACTAAATGCCTGGCGTAGTACTGCTGACTCTTTGAAAGATATGCTGTGAGCTTGTTTTTTGTTTTTCACCACGGACTCTCATTCATTCCTGTGTCCCTGCATGTCAAGTTCCTCTCTGTTCTGTTTTGTATGTCTTTGTGTGTGTCCTGTGTCTGTGTGTCTGTATATGTGCGTGTGTGTGTGTGTGTGTATTTTTATATATTTTTTTATTTTTTATTTTTTGCTTGTGATTAATAATGTTACTTCTTCCGTGTTCTGTGGTGTCCCATGACACGCTCCTTTGTCTCGGGCCTACTGTATGCCTAATGTGTAAATTGAGATTGTGTTGTGATGTTGAATCCTTAAAAGTCTTGGCATACTTCTTTTTAACTTTTTCTCAAACTTTAATAAAAATTTGATTGCAAAAAAAAAGGGGGACCAGAGAGTGTATTCCAACTATAGGGGGATCACACTCCTCAGCCTCCCTGGGAAAGCCTATGCTGGGGTGCTGGAAAGGAGAGTCTGGTTGAAAGTCAAACCTCGTATTCAGGAGGAACACTGCAGTTTTCGTCCTGGTTGTGGAACACTGGACCAGCTCTTTACCCTTGCAAGGGTACTGGAGGGTACATGGGAGTTTGCCCAACCAGTCTACATGTGTTTTGTGGACCTGGAGAAGGCTTACGACCGTGTCTCTCATGGTGCCCTGTGGGGGGTGCTTTGGGAGTATGGGGTTCAGGGTTCACTACTGCAAGCCATTTGGACCCTGTATGATCGGAGTAGGAGTTTGGTTCACATTGCCAGCAGTAAGTCCGACTCGTTCCTGGTGCATGTGGGACTCTGCCAGGACTGCCATTTGTCACCAGTTCTGATCATAACTTTTATGGACAGAATTTCTAGGCACAGCTAAAGGGCGGAGGGTGTACATGGAAAAAACATCTCATCTCATCTCATTATCTCTAGCCGCTTTATCCTTCTACAGGGTCGCAGGCAAGCTGGAGCCTATCCCAGCTGACTACAGGCGAAAGGCGGGGTACACCCTGGACAAGTCGCCAGGTCATCACAGGGCTGACACATAGACACAGACAACCATTCACACTCACATTCACACCTACGGTCAATTTAGAGTCACCAGTTAACCTAACCTGCATGTCTTTGGACTGTGGGGGAAACCGGAGCACCCGGAGGAAACCCACGCGGACACGGGGAGAACATGCAAACTCCACACAGAAAGGCCCTCGCTGGCCCCGGGGCTCGAACCCAGGACCTTCTTGCTGTGAGGCGACAGCACTAACCACTACACCACCGTGCCGCCCCTGGAAAAAACATGTACTCTTTTATTTACACAAATGGCAGGGTGTGGGGAAAGGGAGGGTAGGTGTGAGGTATTGGTTGTTTGTCCTGTCCTGGCTTGGGATTGTCCTTTGGAGAGTGAGGGAGTTCCACAGGTTAAGTGAGGTATCGAGGAGGAGAGTTGCTTCAGTCTGAAGACAGGTGAGTGCTGTCAGAGCTGCAATCTGTTGGCAGACACAGACAGTAGCAGGGTTAGGGTTACCCAAGGCACATATCTGGCATTTCATGGTGGGAAAGGGATAGTTCTTCACGACCTCTATTTTCTTGTCCTGTGGCTTCAGGAGGCCCCACCTGATGTGGTAGATCAGGTACTGTGCCTCAGTGAGCCCCAGATGACACTTCCAGGTGTTGGCAATGTGGTGATTTTATATCCTAAATGTAACCATGCACACATGTCTTGATGTCATCATATAAACAATCATTTAGTTTATGATGATTGTATTTTGATTCATATGTAATCACACACATTTCATCTTATGCTTATTATTTATTGATTCAAAGCCAGCCATGTTGATTTTCAGTAAAGAGTAAATGAAGTTGATTTGATTAAAAGTAATAATATGATTTATGAATGATCATAATTACAGTAAATATGTAAAATACAGTAAAGACATTTAGATTGCTTTTACTGAAAGGTTGTTTTCTGCTAAATCACAGGCCTATTCAAAAAGTGTATTATTCTAATTCCAGTGCCTGCAGCATTGTCATATGAGTGAGCCAAGGCCATGTTGAATTAAGCAATTGTTAATTTTGGAGTGTTTTGCATGCTAATGTAATACATTTTATCAAATTATTCTGAATCAGGTATTGTTACAACATAAGTTCTACAGCTGCAATGTGCATCATTTTTTTAAATCCTATTTTGCGGTAGAATGGCCAAGGCCATGATTGTACCCTATCAAGTGTTGTGCTCATTTGCACCTACAACCTGTATCAATCTTTAAGCTGATTTGACTCCAGTCATTTTGAATCATGTATTGTAAACTCTGAATACTGTGTTGTTCACAATGTATCACTTCTTATCATTTGTTTTGATTCTTCCTGAATTGACCATTGTGGCAGCGGGGGTGTGGTCTAGTGCCGGTCTGTGACAGGAGGGTGGAGTCAGGGAAGGTAAGTGGCAGAATCACTACACCTGAGAGCAATTAACCTGTGTTTGTGTGTCTTCCCAATGACCGCGCCCTATATAAGGAGGGAGAGCAGAGAGCAGAGGAGATCCCTGAACGAGACACCCGTCATGTGTGTGTCTGTTTGCGTTATGGTTAGACTGAAAAGTGTACCAATAAATGCTCATTTGAACCTGATCTCTGTCCTGCCATCCTCTGTGATCCACCCACCAGTACTGAACCGTTACAGTGGTGCCGAAACCCGGGAACCAGAGTGGAGCACCAACTGATCAGCCCCATGGAGTCCTCCCCGTTCGCCGACCTGGTCCACGCCCTGGCCACAACCCAGCAAAGCCAGCACCAGGCGCTCGTCACACTCCGGAAAGAACAAGAGCAGCGCTTCGAAGCCCTGGTGCTGGCCCAGCAGGAAGACCGCGAGGCGTTCCGGCACCTCCTCGCGTCGGCAGGGTCCACCAGCGCTCCGGCCATGGGTCCGTCTCCCCTCACCATCACCAAGATGGGCCCGCAGGACGACCCCGAGGCGTTCATCACGCTATTTGAACAGGTCGCAGCAGCCTCGGGGTGGCCGATGGAGCAGCGCGCGGCGCGCCTCCTCCCCCTGCTAATGGGAGAGGCACAGCTGGCCACACTACAGCTCCCCGCCGACCGCCAGCTGGCCTACGCGGACCTCCGCCAGGCTGTCCTCCAGTGCGTGGGGCGCATGCCAGAGCCGCGCTCTGCGCTTGGAGGAGGTCGGCCAGCCGTTCGAGTTCGGCCAGCAGCTCCGGAATGCCTGGTGGCGGTGGCTGAGGGCCGACGATCGTGACACAGAGGGGATCATCGACCAGGTGGTGCTGGAACAGTTCATCGCTCGCTTACCAGCAGGAACTGCAGAGTGGGTCCAGTGCCACCGCCCGGCATCACTGGATCAGGCAGTCGAGCTGGCAGAGGATCATCTGGCGGCTGTTCTGGTGGCAGGACAGCAGACGGCGGCTACTCTTCTCTCCTCTTCTCTCTCTCTCCCCCTCCTTCTGTGTCCTGTCCTCGCCCCATTCCCCCACCGCGGAGATGGGGGCCGGCACCACCCCAGCCGGCCCGCCGCACCTGTGGTGCCCTCCCGTTTCTCCCTTCTGTGTCTGTCTCTCCCCCCCCTCAGGTGAGTGAGCCCCAGAACACCGGTGCAGAGGGAAAGCCCGGGCCAGTTTGCTGGCGCTGCGGGGAGCTGGGCCACCTTCAACAACAGTGCACGGCAATGGAAGTGGGCACGGTGGTTCGGATCCCCGACGCGCCAGAGGCCGCCCTCGATCGGGCCAGAGCGTATCGCATACCGGTGAGTATCCAAGGGGATACATATCAGGCGTTGGTGGATTCGGGTTGTAATCAGACCTCAATTCGCCAAAGCCTGGTGCAAAATGAGGCATTGGGGGGAGCACAGGGGGTGAAGGTGTTGTGTGTGCATGGGGATGTTCACAGCTACCCTTTGGTGTCGGTCCACATTTTTTTCAGAGGGGAAAAATCTATAGTGAAGGCGGCGGTTAATCCTCGCCTTACCCACTCTTTAATTTTGGGGACTGATTGGCCAGGATTTCCGGGGTTAATGACACGCTTAGTAAAGAGTGGGTCCTGCCATTTGACAGGGGGAGGTCCCAGTGTCGCTTTGGTGGGAGCAGCTGTCACAGAGCCGTCAACGTCATCTCCGCGTCAGAGTGAGGAGCCGCCGGCTCCTCCTCTCTCTATTGGGGAATCCTTCACAGATTTCCCATTAGAACAATCGCGAGATGAGACTCTGCAACATGCGTTTGACCAAGTGAGAGTAATCGATGGTCAAACGCTCCAGCTGAACGTCACCCCGTCCTTCCCCTACTTCGCAATTATGAAGGATAGGTTATACCGAGTGACACAGGACACTCAAACTAAAGAGCAAGTCATGCAACTTTTAATTCCAAAGAACCACTGGGAATTGGTATTCCAGGCGGCTCACTTTAATCCCATGGCTGGACACAGGGCAGGATAAGACACTAGCCCGAATAATGGCCCGATTCTATTGGTCGGGGATTCGCGGCGATGTTCGTAGGTGGTGTACGGCATGCCGCAAATGCCAATTAGTAAATCCAGTGGCCATTCCAAAAGCGCCTTTGCGCCCTCTTCCATTGATCAAGACCCCGTTTGAGAGAATTGGGATGGATCTCGTCGGGCCATTAGATTGGTCAGCATGAGGGTACCGCTTTATATTAGTTCTGGTGGACTATGCAACGCGATACCCAGAAGCAGTGCCTCAGCGCAATATCTCAGCACGCAGTATTGCAGAGGCACTCTTCCGCGTTATCTCCCGAGTCGGAATCCCGAAAGAGATTCTGACTGATCAAGGCACTACATTTATGTCACGGACACTGTGCGGACTGTATGGGTTATTGGGGATTAAGCCGATCTGCACCAGTGTGTATCACCCACAAATGGACGGTTTAGTAGAACGGTTCAATCGCACCATCAAAAATATCATTAAAAAATTCGTAAGTGAGGACGCATGTAATTGGGATAAGTGGCTCGAGCCCTTGTTGTTCTCAGTGCGAGAGGTCCCCCAGGCCTCCACGAGGTTCTCCCCGTTTGAATTATTATATTGGCATAAGCCGCGCGGCATCCTAGACGTGCTGCGGGAAAATTGGGAGGAGGGACCTTCACAAAGCAAGAACAAAATTCAATACGTTATGGACCTGTGCGCAAAACTCCACACGCTCACCCACCTAATCCAGGAGAATTTGTGGCAGGTCCAGGAACGGCAAGCCCGCCTGTACAACAAGGGTACTTGCCTTAGAGAGTTCACCCAGGGAGATAAAGTACTCGTACTGTTGCCCACTTCGAGCTCCAAATTGATCGCCAAGTGACAAGGACCCTTTGAGGTCACACGGCGAGTCGGGGACGTCGACTATGAGGTGAGGCGAACGGACAGGGATGGGGCACTACAAATTTACCACCTCAACCTGCTTAAACTCTGGAATGAGGAGGTCCCCGTGGCGTTGGTGTCGGTGGTTCCGGAGAAGGCGGAGCTGGGACCGGAGGTTCAAAAGAGGGCATTGGCATCACGCATCTCTCCAGTCCCCTGGGGAGACCACCTCTCCCCGACCCAACTCACGGAGGTCGCCCAGTTGCAGGCCGAGTTTTCGGATGTGTTCTCGCCCCTGCCCGGTCGCACCAACCTCATAGAGCACCACATAGAGACGCCCCCGGGGGTAGTAGTGCGTAGCCGCCCTTACAGGTTACCCGAACACAAAAAAAAGGTGGTTCGGGAAGAACTCAAGACCATGCTTGAAATGGGCATCATCGAGGAGTCCCACAGTGACTGGAGCAGCCCGGTGGTCTTGGTACCCAAGGCCAACGGGTCGGTCCGGTTCTGTGTGGACTACAGAAAAGTCAACTCGGTGTCTAAATTCAATGCGTACCCAATGCCTCATATTGATGAGTTGCTCGATCGACTTGGCACTGCTCGCTTTTATTCGACGCTGGATTTGACGAAGGGATATTGGCAGATCCCCTTGACTCCACTATCCCGAGAGAAAATGGCCTTTTCCACACCGTTTGGTTTACACCAATTCGTCACCCTTCCGATTGGGCTGTTTGGGACACCCGCTACGTTTCAGCGGCTGATGGACAGAGTCCTCCGCCCTCATGCCACGTATGCAGCCACCTATCTGGATGATATTATCATCTATAGTAATGACTGGCAGAGACTCCTCGAACATCTGAGGGCCGTCCTTAGGTCGCTGAGACAGGCGGGGCTCACAGCCAACCCAAAGAAGTGTGCGATTGGGCGGGTGGAAGTATGGTATCTGGGCTTCCACTTGGGCAACGGGCAGGTGCGTCCCCAAATTAATAAGACAGCAGCGATTGCGGACTGCCCGAGGCCCAAGACCAAAAAGGGGGTGAGGCAGTTCCTGGGGCTGGCTGGCTATTATCGTAGGTTTATACCTAATTATTCGGATGTCACCAGCCCGCTGACTGATCTCACTAAAAAGGGGGCACCAGATCCGGTCCAGTGGACGGAGCAATGCCAGCGGGCTTTTTCGGAGGTAAAGGCTGCACTGTGTGGGGGTCCACTTTTACACTCCCCTGACTTCTCTCTCCCCTTTATGTTGCAGACCGATGTGTCGGACAGAGGGCTGGGGGCGATTTTGTCCCAGGAGGTGGAGGGGGAGGACCGCCCTGTCCTGTATATCAGCAGGAAGCTGTCGGTGCGTGAGGGGCACTACAGCACCATAGAGAAAGAGTGTCTGGCCATCAAGTGGGCGGTCCTCGCCCTCCGGTACTACCTGCTGGGGCGCCCTTTTACCCTCTGTTCGGACCACGCGCCCCTCTAGTGGCTCCACTGCATGAAAGATGCCAATGCGCGAATCACCCATTGGTATCTGGCACTCCAACCCTTTAATTTCAAGGTGGTCCACAGGCTGGGGGCACAGATGGTCGTGGCGGACTTCCTCTCCCGTCAAGGGGGGGGTGGAGTCGGCTGCAGGCCGGACGGCCGCCCGGCCTGAGTCGGGCGGTGGAGGTATGTGGCAGCGGGGGCATGGTCTAGTGCCGGTCTGTGACAGGAGGGTGGAGTCAGGGAAGGTAAGTGGCAGAATCACTACACCTGAGAGCAATTAACCTGTGTTTGTGTGTCTTCCCAGTGACCGCGCCCTATATAAGGAGGGAGAGCAGAGAGCAGAGGAGATCCCTGAACAAGACACCCATCGTGTGTGTGTGTGTCTGTTTGCGTTATGGTTAGACTGAAAAGTGTACCAATAAACGCTCATTTGAACCTGATCTCTGTCCTGCCGTCCTCTGTGCTCCACCCACCAGTACTGAACCGTTACAACCATTCATACTGGAAAATTTGGCTTGGTTGATACAAAATATGAGAAACGTGAGATGTACTGCCCAATAGAAAATGCTGAAGTGGTATGACGTGACATGTTAACCAGTGCAATTATCTGTATACACTGTGTTGTTTTGAAACTGTATAAAACAAGAACTTTGTGATTTTGAGTCAGTTCACTCTGCAGACCGAACTCAGCTTTTATTAATTGATTTACTAAAACTCTAAACTTTTCTGCAACCTCTTTGACTTTGAATAATTTTTGCTTGGGAGAGTTTAAGTTTTGAGAGTTTCCATGACAGCAGTTACAGTATCCTGACTTGTCGGAGTTCAAGCAGCACCTGCTTGGCTTGATGTATATGTTCCTGCCAGGTGTAGGAGTGGATGACAAGATCACTGAGGTAGGCAGCCATGTAGGATCGATGAGGCCATGGGAAAACATCCATCAATTGCTGGAAGGTTGTGGGCACCCCGTGCAAGCCCAAAGTGGGAATCCAGTACTGCCAATGGCCTGTGGTGGTACTGAAGGCTGTTTTTTTTTTTTCAGATCCAGCATTGAGATGAAGTGGGTTTTCCCCAGGCACTCAATGAGGTCATCCACTTGAGGCATGGGGTAGCTATCGAATTCCAAGACTTGGTTAATTTACCTGAAGTCATTGCAAAGCCTTACTGATCCATCAGGCTAAGCGACACCAACTATGGGGCTGTACCAGGGGCTGGCAGTCTCCTCTATAATGCTGGAGTGGAGCATGTGGGCTACTTTATCCTATAGCCTTGTGTCTGGCTTCCAAGACCCGGTAGGGCCTTTGTCGATTTACCACTCCCCTGACATCTTGATTTCATGCTGTAACTTGTGCGCCCACCTGGGCTTGGTTGAGAACATGCCCCAAACTCATCTTCCAGCTCCCTGAGCTGCTGTGTTTAGGCCGGTGTGTGTTTCTCCCTATGGTGGACTTGCTCTCTGGATGGGTTGTGAGACATAGAGAGAGTGGAGAGCAGTGACACAAGTTCAAGCCCTATTTTACCAGATGGGTGCTTACCCAGCTGCTGCAGATGGTAGTTTACTGGGCTTACTCTTTCCATGATGGTGTAGGGGCATTGCCAGTGGACCAGGAACTTGCAGGTGTTGTTGAAATGAGGACAGGCAATCTGTCACCCCATTGGAACTCCCAGGGTTGTGCTAGGCAGTTGTAGGCCCATTGTTGCTCCCTTTGGGCAACCTGCATGTGTTCCTTCACAAGGGGTGCCACCTTGTGCCAGGTGTAGATACACCTATTCCACCTTGTAAGTCTTGGACATATTCAATAATGGAGCAGAATGGCGTGGGCTGGTTCTCCCAGGATTTTTTGGCCATGTCTAGCAAGCCCTTGGGTCTTCATCCAAGCAGGAGCTTAAATGCTGTGAGCTCCAGGGATGCTTAGGAAGTGTTCTGAATGGCAAAGAGCATATATGGCAGAAGTAGGTCCCAGTTGTGGTCTTCTTCATTGACTACTCATTTTAGTAGCCTTTTAAGTGTTAGACTTGTTGAGAGGATTAATCAGTCAGTTTGTGGGTGATACACTGATGTTTTCAGATGTTTTACCTGCAGCAGCCAGCAGAGGTTGAGCATGAGCTCTGACATGAAAGGGGTTCCTTGGTCGGTGAACAAGTCCTAGAGGATGCCAACCTGACTGAAAAGGGCCATGAGCTCCCGGGTGATGTTTCTTGAGGTGGCCTTTCATAAAGGGATGGCCCCAGGGTATCTGGTGATGCAATCCACAATGAACAGGATGTACTTGTAGCCATGGGCAGACTTTGGGAGTGGCCCTACCAGGTCCATACCCATCCACTTGAATGGGACCCCAGTGATGGGGAGGGAATGAGAGGTGCTGGAGGTGGCTTATAGGGTGTCATCTTCTGGCATTGTGAGCACCTCTGACAGAATTTCAGCACCTCAGCCACCATGCCTGGCCAGTGAAACTGGTCCCAGATCTTCTCTAGTGTATTTTGGGGTCCCAGGTGGCCTCCTAGTGGGTGGGTGTGGGTCAGGTGCATAACAGTGTCAATCTTGAGCGGAGCATGGCTAGGAGGTCACAGGGCTCGCTACGGCGGTCACATCTATAGTAAAGCAGCCCATTTCTGACTTCCCACGTTAGGTCTCCCTGCCCCTCAGCCACATGTGTGTTGCTGGTAAACAGTGGTGCTGAGGCGGCACTGTCTCTTCAGCACTGCTGTCATCAGGGGATATGGGCATTGTTCTTTCAGCACCAATGTTGCAGTGTGATGAGGAACATTTGTTATTTTGTGCACAAGGACTACCAGCCTGCCTCTGATACAGTATAAAGCCCCAAAATTTTCAAATAAGATATAAAAAATAATCATCCATCCATTATCTGTAGCTGCTTATCCTGTGTAGGGTCACAGGCATAAAAAATAACTACTGTATATTAATCCTCCTTTTAATTTCCTATTATCCTATTTTTCCAGGTTTACTATTTGATTAATTCCAGCTTATGTTTAATTGTTTGTTTATTTCCTAGACACTTTCTCTCACTCTTTCTCTCATCCCTGTTAATGAGAATGACAGGTGTTTGTTTGGTCATGTGTACAGCATGTTAGCACTCTCTCCTCCAAGAGTGTTCAGCTTTCTGATGTACTTCAACACTTCAGCAGTGGGAAAAGAAGCGTTGGCTCCACATATCACAGAGGAAAAGCGGAAGCATGTGGTCTAAGACTCGTCACCCTTCTACACAATCACATGATGTGGGGGATGTAGGTATGAGGGAGGTGGAGTGACAAGTGGATAAGAAGTTTTATTGCCTGGGAAAAGTTTTACATTTTGTTTTGGACACACAGGTACATGTATGAAAGCATAGACAATACACAGGACAATTAGTTGAATGTTTCTGAGACACCATAGGTAAAACCTTCCTGCACATAAACTACATACTTGTTTCAATAGCAAAACTATATTTCATTTATTGTATTAATAGAAGCAGTCCAGTCAACAAATTTGTCATTTTTCCACAGAATTAAATTACTTAAATGTCTGTACTAAATGAATTCATGGAAATATGTGGTTAAAAACCCAAAGTGTACATTTTACACAACTTCCTGGGTTAAATTTACAATTATTGGCTAAGTGTTCACAAAAATAGAAAAAAAGGTAGTTTTTACAAAGAATGTCTTGGACTCTTGTGCATGTTTAGTAACAAAGCAGCAGCTAATATTCTAACCGTGCCACCCCTCGGTGGAGATGCGGCTTTAAAACTCATTTTGCATACAGATCTGAGAAACTTTACACTCATTCAATTTTGAGTGTTATCGAAGTGGTGTAATAAAGAGCTCTACTTTTGTTTTGAATAATTTAGCTGCTGTTAGTGTGAAGTTGAATGCACAGATGAAATGTATTTTTTCCAGTTGTGTTTTTTTTTAATAATAAGAGGATAGATATATATATATATATATATATATATATATATATATATATATATATACACACAGTGGTGCTTGAAAGTTTGCGAACCCTTTAGAATTTTCTATATTTCTGCATAAATATGACCTAAAACATCATCAGATTTTCACACAAGTCCTAAAAGTAGATAAAGAGAACCCAGTTAAACAAATGAGACAAAAATATTATACTTGGTCATTTATTTATTGAGGAAAATGATCCAATATTACATATCTGTGGGCAGCACGGTGGTGTAGTGGTTAGTGCTGTCGCCTCACAGCAAGAAGGTCCTGGGTTCGAGCCCCGGGGCCGGCGAGGGCCTTTCTGTGCAGAGTTTGCATGTTCTCCCCGTGTCCGCGTGGGTTTCCTCCGGGTGCTCCGGTTTCCCCCACAGTCCAAAGACATGCAGGTTAGGTTAACTGGTGACTCTAAATTGACCGTAGGTGTGAATGTGAGTGTGAATGGTTGTCTGTGTCTATGTGTTAGCCCTGTGATGACCTGGCGACTTGTCCAGGGTGTACCCCGCCTTTCGCCCATAGTCAGCTGGGATAGGCTCCAGCTTGCCTGCGACCCTGTAGAAGGATAAAGCGGCTAGAGATAATGAGATGAGACATATCTGTGAGTGGCAAAAGTATGTGAACCTCTAGGATTAGCAGTTAATTTGAAGGTGAAATTAGAGTCAGGTGTTTTCAATCAATGGGATGACAATCAGGTGTGAGTGGGCACCCTGTTTTATTTAAAGAACAGGGATCTATCAAAGTCTGATCTTCACAACACATGTTTGTGGAAGTGTATCTTGGCACGAACAAAGGAGATTTCTGAGGACCTAAGAAAAAGCGTTGTTGATGCTCATCAGGTTGGAAAATGTTACAAAACCATCTCTAAAGAGTTTGGACTCCACCAATCCACAGTCAGACAGATTGTGTACAAATGGAGGAAATTCAAGACCATTGTTACCCTCCCCAGGAATGGTCGACCAACAAAGATCACTCCAAGAGCAAGGCGTGTAATAGTCAACGAGGTCACAAAGGACCCCTGGGTAACTTCTAAGCAACTGAAGGCCTCTCTCACATTGTCTAATGTTAATGTTCATGAGTCCACCATCAGGAGAACACTGAACAACAATGGTGTGCATGGCAGGGTTGCAAGGAGAAAGCCACTGCTCTCCAAAAAGAACATTGCTGCTCGTGTGCAGTTTGCTAAAGATCACGTGGACAAGCCAGAAGGCTATTGGAAAAATGTTTTGTGGACAGATGAGACCAAAATAGAACTTTTTGGTTTCAATGAGAAGCGTGATGTTTGGAGAAAGGAAAACACTGCATTCCAGCATAAGAACCTTGTCCCATCTGTGAAACATGGTGGTGGTAATATCATGGTTTGGGCCTGTTTTGCTGCATCTGGGCCAGGACGGCTTGCCATCATTGATGGAACAATGAATTCTGAATTATACCAGCGAATTCTAAAGGAAAATGTCAGGACATCTGTCCATGAACTGAATCTCAAGAGAAGGTGGGTCATGCAGCAAGACAATGACCCTAAGCACACAAGTCGTTCTACCAAAGAATGGTTAAAGAAGAATAAAGTTAATTTTTTGGAATGGCCAAGTCAAAGTCCTGACCTTAATCCAATCGAAATGTTGTGGAAGGACCTGAAGCGAGCAGTTCATGTGAGGAAACCCACCAACATCCCAGAGTTGAAGCTGTTCTGTATGGAGGAATGGGCTAAAATTCCTCCAAGCCAGTGTGCAGGACTGATCAACAGTTACCGCAAACGTTTAGTTGCAGTTATTGCTGCACAAGGGAGTCACACCAGATATTGAAAGCCAAGGTTCACATACTTTTGCCACTCACAGATATGTAATATTGGATCATTTTCCTCAATAAATAAATGACCAAGTAGAATATTTTTGTCTCATTTGTTTAACTGGGTTCTCTTTATCTACTTTTAGGACTTGTGTGAAAATCTGATGATGTTTTAGGTCATATTTATGCAGAAATATAGAAAATTCTAAAGGGTTCACAAACTTTCAAGCACCACTGTGTGTATATATATATATATATATATATATATATATATATATATATATATATATAAATTCACATAATTTATTGCATGAAACAAATACATCATATTTACTTCAGAGAAAGGAACAAGTGGGTTTACTTGTCTTATTTGCAAAATATTTCATTGTTTAAATGCCATTTTCTACATATAATAAAGTATGTTTTTTTAATCAGTTCAATTGTCCAGCGATTGTGATGTCCAGTTCCAAACACCATCGTTTACATCTCTGATTATGTAATGGAACCACCTCTGAACTTTCCACACAAGGAAATAATTTCCATCAGTCATTTAACAAGCTTTGTAAGCTGGACACTGGACACATGCAATACACAATATTTCATACTCACTCTCTCTCTCTCTCTCTCTCTCTCTCTCTCTCACACAGCAAATTCCTCAGTGTTGAATTAACACCCAGAGTGTTTATATTGGTCCAATTGGACCAATATAAACACTCTGGGTGTTAATTCAACACTGGGGAATTTGCTGTGCACACACACACACACACACACACTTAATGTTCTCTATGAGAATTTGCCCGAGGGTTATTCTTCAGTTTTTAAATTACTCTCTCTCTCTCTCTCGTCAGGTGATGACCACGAGGCCTTTGCTCTAATCCTTCTGGGAAACGGGGGCGCGCGCACACACACTCACGCCCTGATTTTTTTTTTATTTTTTATTTAAACCCGCTCCTCTTGGTTCGTCTCTCTTAGGTTAGGATGATGAGGAGGGCCGTGCTGCTGATGAAGGTGCTCGTGTGCTGGTGCGTGCTTTGCGCGTTCTCGCGGGGTGTCCGGGCGCAGTTTCCGCGCGCTTGCAGCACGGTGGAAGCGATCGTGTCGAAGCGCTGCTGCCCATCCCCGAGCTCCGATGCGGAAGATGCGTGCGGCGCGCGTTCCGGACGCGGGGCTTGCGACACTGTGCGCACGGACACGCGGCCGTGGGGGGGCACGTACACGCTGCGCAACGTGGACGACCGTGAGCGCTGGCCCACCAAGTTCTACACGCAGACTTGCACATGCTTTGGTAAAGCCTCTCTTCTCTATACACGCGTTACTGTGAGTGCCATGCTTCAGGACAGTCTTTAAAACTATAAGCGCACAGAAGGAGTTCCTGTTATCGATTACAATAAATATGAGTATATTAAACCTGTTTCTACTTTTTTTTTTTACTAATTCCATTTAAATTTATTTTCTTATTGTATTGGCAGATAATTTAGCTTCTTTCTAAAAAGAAATGATTAATATAAGCTTTTACCAATAGAACAAGACTATAAGAATAAAATTAATTAATTAATTAATGAGGTTTAATAATCGTATCCCAAAATATTCCCACTTGTTAAGATTGGGGTAAAGTTATAAATTAAACGAACTAAAATTTATTTCATCATCATCATCATTCGCCCATATCATCGTTCTGACGGTGGGCTGCAGTGTCCACGATTTGCTTCCAAGCTGTTCTATTTTTCATCGCTCGATATGCATCTGGTGCCGACAGCGCTGTCCACGTGACGATGTCATCCATCCATCTTCTTCTTGGTCTTCCTCTTTTTCTTTTTCCATTTAGAAGGCCGAATAGAATGTCCTTCTCTAATGATTCCGACTGTCTCGAGACATGACCGTAGTAACTTGGTTTCCTTCTTTTAACCATTTCCAGCAGTTGACGATCGACTTAAGCCTCTTGTAAAACATTTTCGTTTGTTTTCTTTGCTGTCCATGGTATTCTCATCATTCTTGCAGGCACCTCATTTCGAACGTATCAATTTTCTTCTCTTCATTCTTCCTGATTACCTAAGCTTCTCAATCATATGTTGCCACCGGCCAGACAAGTGCCTTTACCAATCTTTATTTTGTTGCTATGCTAATCCCTCTATTCTCATCTCATCTCATCATCTCTAGCCGCTTTATCCTGTTCTACAGGGTCACAGGCAAGCTGGAGCTTATCCCAGCTGACTACGGGCGAAAGGCGGGGTACACCCTGGACAAGTCGCCAGGTCATCACAGGGCTGACACATAGACACAGACAACCATTCACACTCACACCTACGGTCAATTTAGAGTCACCAGTTAACCTAACCTGCATGTCTTTGGACTGTGGGGGAAACCGGAGCACCCGGAGGAAACCCACGCGGACACGGGGAGAACATGCAAACTCCGCACAGAAAGGCCCTCACCGGCCACGGGGCTCGAACCCTGACCTTCTTGCTGTGAGGCGACAGCACTAACCACTATACCACCGTGCCGCCCTCGCTCTATTCTTCCGTATAGTATTTAACTTTGACATTACTGCTGCTCCAAGTCCCAAACGTGCCGTTACTTCTTTGTAACAGTCTCCATCTTCTTTAATTTTGAAGCCAAGGTATGCAAATTCAGACACCTGTTCTAATTTTGACCCCTCGGTTACCACATCAATATTTTTACCATTAAGTCTCATAACCTTGGTTTTGCTGGTATTAATTGGTAAACCATACTCCTTTCCTGCATTAATTAATCTGTCCAACAATTCTTATAGTTCTTTTTCTGATGTTGCTATTAATACGATATCATCTGCATATCTTAAGTTACATATTCGTCTTCCCCCATTTGGAATTCACCTTTAAATCCATCTAACGCATCCCTCATTACCATTTCTGCCACTATGTTGAACAGGTATGGCGAAAGCACATATCCTTGCCTCACTCCTTTAAGTATTCGAAACCATTTTGATACTGTCCCTGCTATTCGTACCCTTGCCCTCTGATTCTTGTATAAATTTGAAAGTAGTTGAACTAGTTGTGCTGAGTACCCCATATTTAGCATGGTACAGGAAACCAAAGTTTGTCATGATGTATAGAATCAAACACTTTTTGAAAATCTACAAAGCACAAGTACAACGGTTGCTGGAACCCTCTTGCCTTATTCATAATGAGATTTAGATTTGTTATTTGGTCTCTTGTTGCTCTTCTTGGCCTAAAACCAGCTTATTCCTGTGCTAGTTCTGTTTCTGTCTTTGCCTGGATACGATCCAACACTATCTTCAATATAATTTTACTGGCATGCGAAACTAAAGCTATTGTCCTATAGTTTGTGCATTCAGCAAGGTCTCCTTTTTTTGGAATAGTCACGAATGTTGTTTCAGTCCATTCTTCTGGCCAGTTACCTGCCTCCCATATTGATGTTATCAGTCTATGCATCCTGTTAAGCACAGGTTTGCCTCCTTTTTGAAATAAATCTGCTGGCACTTCATCTGATCCTGCTGCCTTTCTACTAGTCAATCGAGATATAGCTCTAGCAACTTCACTTTTTAATGGTGGTGGTTCATGTTCCTCGGCTAGTATTGTTCAGTTGATTTCTTTGTCTTTATAAAGGTCTTCACAGTATTCTTTCCATCTATTTGCAATATCTTCGGGATTTGTAAGAATCACGCCATCTTTGCTTCTTACCACATTGAGTCTTGGTGAAAATTTCTTTGTCAATCACTTAACACTTTGGAACATTTTCCTGGTATTACCACTTTTGTTTTCTTTCTCAAGTTCCTCGCTTATTGTGTCAATATGATGTTGTTTTTCCTTTCATATTCTTCTTTGAACTTCACTCTTTAATTCTTTGTATTTTTCTGGATTTTCCTTCCTTGCTTTCCGTTTTTCATCTACTAATTTCATTGTTTCAGCAGTAATCCACTCTTTCTGCCTCGCTTGTTTCTCATTACTGACAACTTCATTGGCTACCACTAACATGTTAGTTTTCAGTTGTAGCCATTGCTCCTCAATTCCATCGCATTCAGCTAGACACTCAAACCTGTTTGATATGTATTCAACTGTTTTTTCATTCAAAAGGCTGCTTATGTGTAACCTTCGCTGCTTTGGTCGTTTAATAATAGTCAATTTTATTTTTATGTTTGCTGTTAAGAGTTGATGATTGGATTCTATGTTCGCTCCAGGGTATGCTTTGCATTTTGTAATACTTTTCTCCCACTTCTCGGCCATTATGATGTAATCAATCTGATTTCTTACTGTTCTGTTTAGTGATGTCCATGTGTACCTTCTTCTCTTGTGTTGTGGAAATTGTGTATTTGCAATGCTCAGATCATTAACATTGCAAAAGTCAACTAGATTTTGTCCCACTTCATTGCGTTCACCAATTTGCCTGTTACACCTCCTTCTGCTTCTTCTCCTACCTTCGCATTAAAATCTCCTAATAGGATCAACATTCCTTTGTTTTTCCATTTATCATGTACAGTTTGCAGTCTCTCATAGAACTTCTGCAGTTCTTCTTCGTCTGCTGCTGTTGTAGGTGTATAACAGTTCACAATAATTAAATCTACAGGTGTCGCTTTGAGTCGCACTACCAATATTCTTTCATTGACTGGTTCATATTCAACTAATGTTTTCATATATTCTCGATGTATCCACATGCCAACTCTGTGATGTTGTTTGCCTTCTTTTCCGGATGTTATAATTATGTGGCTGTCTTCAGTCTTAAAATCTCCACTTTGTGTACTCTTAGTTTCTGTTAAACCACATACCGTATGCTGATTTTTACCCGTACAAGTTCTTTCGCCAGAAGTTTAACTTTGCCAACTTTCTTTAGTCCTCTTATATTCCATGTACCAATTTTAAATCTTTTTTGCAATCTTATTGCCTTGTCAGTTCTTCTTGTGGTTGTGTCACTGTTACTTCCCCCATTTTCTTGTCCATGGTGCATGTCATGCCTTCCAGTAGCCAAATTTTCAACCCTGTCCTGATTGCCCGACAGAGGATGCGGACCTTGGTCACCCGGGCATCATCTAAGCCGGTATGAACTTTGCTTGTCATTTGTCATTTCCACTGCTCTTCAGGATCCAAAGTGGTAGTGAGATCCCAAGCCCTTCTACCATTGTGGATAATTTCGAAGTTTTCCTTCTCCTAGACAGATTTGCCTGAAAAGGCTTTGTGGGCTCTGTCTACCCCAGTTTGGAATCAGTTTTCCCTCTCCTAGGTACATAAGGTTCATGACACCTTATTCCGTGTTAAAATTTATTTACGGAATTTATATATTTCTCTGAAGATGTCCATTGGTAAAAGTGCTTTACAAAGAAAATCGAAAGGAAAGGAAAAGAAAGACTGTAGAAATGTATCCTGTGTTTCGCCATATATACAGTACTGTGTACAATAGTCAATATACTGTAGAATTCAGTTTGTAGTACAATTTAAACACACACACACACACACACACACACACACACACACACACACAAGTGTATTATTTTATTGCATGATCCATCACGCGCCCTGTTGTGTATCAGCTAAAGCTCCTAATCCAGTCTGCACCAAAACCTAAAGGCGATTTTCTGGTGGGGGTATGGTCTTCTGTTGTTGAACCTGCTGATAATACACCCACATATACAATAATTTATTATTATTTTTAGCCAGTATTAATATGTACACTTCAAAGGCAAAATGTGTGATCTTGTTAGTGTTCTGGGCTAACACTGACATTTTGCCACATTGTTAGTGTTATGTTATCATTCGCATTGGTTCTAAGTGCTTTGAGTCTGAATGTGATTGTCATTGAAGTCCATCTTGACTCTATTTCTTTCCATGACATACCCTTGCGTTTTCTTGTGTGGTAGAAAAACCTCAAGGCTGTTAGGAAAAAGCAGACAGAAATATGAGATATTTATTATACTTTTGCAAAAGTAGGCTTCCCAGTGAATCACAAAACGTTTCACCCAAAGAAGTGCCCTCTTTATTCATACACTCTGTTTTATACAGGTTAGCATGACTGATATATCAGATGTCCCCTTTTTATCTCCTTTAACGGTCAGGGGCATCTTCTCTTCTATCTCTGCACGTAGACACACTTAAGATAACCTTGTAGGATAGAACAGTGTAACACAAAACAACATTCTTCATCTTATATAAACATGAGAGATGGTGTCTGACCTTCCCTTCTAAAGATCACTACTTTCTAAAAATCATAAATTCTCTAAAAATTGTTTTCCTCTACATTTGTCAGGTAACTTTGCTGGTTTTGACTGTGGCGAGTGTAAATTTGGCTGGACAGGGCCAAACTGCAATCTCCGCAAGGCTCCTGTGACCCGGAAGAACATCATGACTCTGAGTGTAGAGGAGAGGCAGATCTTCCTGGAGGCACTGCAACTTTCCAAACGCACCATACACCCTCAGTATGTCATTGCCACTGAGCACTGGCTTGGCCTGATCGACCGCGAAACCAACCAGACACGCTTCAGCAACATCACTGTGTACGACCTGTTCGTCTGGCAACACTACTACTCCGTGAGGGACACGCTGCTCGGTGAGGAAGGATCAAAGGTCAACATTAAGAGTTAAAGCACGATATAAAATAATGTTTTAATTAAAGTGTTAGGAGCTAGGGAAAGAGATGAAGGGTTTATGTTTAGGGTTTAAGGCTAGAGGATAATGGTGTAGTGGTTAGCACTGTCACCTCACAGCAAGAAGGTTCTGGGTTTGAGCCCAGTGGCTGACAGGGGCCTTTCTGTGTGGAGTTTGCATGTTCTCCCCATATCTGCGTGGGTTTCCTCCAGATGCTTTGGTTTCTCACACGGTCCAAAGGCATGCAGGTTAGACTAATTGGTGGCTCTAAATTGACAGTCAGTGTGGGTGTGAATGGTTGCTTGCCTCTATGTGTCAGCCCTGTGATTGATTTGGCGACTTGTCCAGGGTGTACCCTGCCTCTTGCCCATAGCCAGCTGGGATAGGCTCCAGCTTGCCCGTGACCCCGCACAGGATAAGTAGTTACAGATAATGGATGGATGGTTAAAGGTGCTTACTAAAGGAACTGAAGAGTTCAGAGGTCACATTCAGGGTTAAAACACCAAATTTTACAGTTAAGTTTTTAGAGTTTGTGTTAAGAGTTGGAAATATACTAGACTTGATGTCAGTGTTTAGGCTTGAGATTAGTGTTTAAAACTGGGGTTAGTGTTTAGAATTGAGATCAGTGTTCAGGCTGAGGGCTTCGTTTTTAGGCTTAGCATGAAGGTTTTGGTTTAGTTGGCATCAGGGGTGCTGGGAGGGGAGGGGTAGGACAATTCTAAGGACCCAGCATTGACAGAGGGCCCTCACAGGACAATATTAATATTATTACCATGTGTAAGTTCATTTAATAAAAATATTTTTAATAATTTTGTCTCTTATATTGAGCAAATACAACACATTTTTGGTTTGGCTTTCCATTTTCCGCAAAATTATTAGAATAGGTAGTCTTTATATTTCACCCCTCTCCCTATTCATTACATGGTACAGTCTTGCGTAGGCAGAGCCAGAGTGTGACACCGCATTAGGTTTGTTGCTTTCCAATCCAGCACTAATGTTAGCTGTGCACGATGGAAACAGAACTGATGGTGAACCATCAGTAAATTGACACCATCATGAAGAAGTTAGGTTACCAGAAATGTAAAGGGGGGCAGCGGAAAGCTGAGAGAGAGAGAGAGACAAAGGGCCGACAGTTAGTCACGCAGTTTTTTTTTCTGAAGAAAAGTAGATTTATTCACTGACCTTCCTTTGGTGGCTATTAACCTAACACGCTAACTTTAATGCTACAGAAGATTATTATTGTGGCTTAACCATTGCTTGGATGATCAAAATAACAACTTAATTTACAATGCATTGTCATTTTTACTTAAATATTTCATAGGTTACCTTTATTGCACTGAAAATGAGATGAATAATGAATGTAACTTTGGTCTGCAAAGAGCTCAGTGAATTTGTAGGTCCACTATACAGCTAGTGCACCAGCTAGGTTAAGATGCCCACTAATAACTAGCTTGATCACTAATGCAGTGATCAAGCTAGTGAGCTTGATCCTCAACATGCATAAATGCAGCCTCAGGATTAAGAAACCCTCCCAGTTGAAACAAAAGAAGGTGAGCAGTATTTTGTTGATACCTGGCGACTTGTCCAGGGTGTACCCCGCCTTTCGCCCGTAGTCAGCTGGGATAGGCTCCAGCTTGCCTGCGACCCTGTAGAAGGATAAAGCGGCTAGAGATAATGAGATGAGATGAGATTTTGTTGATAATGTATTTACAGTGCAGTCTGTGAATAAAGGGCTTTGGGCAGGGGCGTCACTAGACCCAAGACCATACTGGGGCACAAAAGGGGCACAGGAAATGTATGCGAGCGCGCGAAGCGCGCGAGCTAAAAATTTTGCACTATATTTATATTTATATTTTTTATATAATATATATTACATTTTATGTAATATATATTATATTTTATGTAATATATATTTATATATTGATATTTATATTTAGAAACGGCCTGCTTAAAACTAGTCACTAGAGCTGTAAAACTCAAAATGATTACGAGGACACTGAATCCAGGTCAATCATTTAATAATAACAGTATGAATATTTGCAACATTTGTGATAATAGCAATGTAATACTTATACTGTTGGTAATATTGTAAAAGAACATATTAACATACAATACAACACCGCCGAGTTTTTAAACTCAACCAAGAGTACTTAATGGCCAACAGTATTCACACTTGATACCTTTTAAATCACCAAACATATCTTTGTAAGCACACGCATTTTCAGCATTGAACATCTCTAAACACAATCCAAAAGCACCACTGTGTGTGTGTGTGTGTTACAAAAATGACAGTGGAATTACTGTCTACTAACCTGTAAACAGTTGAAAAACACGGAGAGATGGTTTCCCCTGCTCTGAATTTCATTGCATCTGAGGGCTGCTGGAGTCTGCGGTCCCCATAGCAACCAAGATGTTACTCATGTCACGCGCACACTTTTTTCACATTGCTTAGTGTGCGCGAGGCCAGCCAAAACTACCAATGTAAAAGCATTGTAGATGGTCTTCTTCGCGCATCGGTTAGCCTACCCCACGTTATGAATTAATTAAATTGCAGCTATTCCCAAGTTTAAAATTCAGAGCGTTTCGTCACTGGATTTTTTTTACTGGGGCACTACAGATCTATACTGGGGCACGTGCCCCAGTAAAATACCCCTGGCGACGCCGATGGCTTTGGGGTTAAGGCTCATGCAGACCGATTTTTAGTATTTATGCTGCATTAACCATGTGAGCAGCTAGCTATAGCAAGCAAATATAATTTTAGCTGATAACGTTCATATAGACATTCCAATAATAAAACGTACAACTGGCATATGAAATGGACAAAAACTGGCTAAAAAGATTGTTAGATAGCTTGACTTAAAATGTAAAGGGAATAATGTCATTGCCACTTTTAAGATCACCATTTTCAGATACAGTATTTGTTTCCCTTTATGATCAACTGATGCTACTAACCAAGTAATGGAATGCAGCTCATTCCATCCAAATGTTAGTAATACGTACATACACATAGTTCTCACAACACACTGTGTTAGTATGATTATATGACAGATTCTGAATTATGTACCTTATGGTTAAGGTTATGGATACTTTAGAGCCAGGGCCCTCTTTAAGCCATGATGCAGCCAGAGAGAATACTCTTTTCTGTTTTTGATGCATCCATTTACAGGCAGCATGGTATGACTAATTTGTTGATGTAAAATTCCTTATTGCGTTAAAAATGTTCTGCTCTGTTGCACAACAAAGCCCATAAGTCACTTTAAAACTGCATGTAGAGTATGTACAGTGGTTATCTAACTCATGTGGGGCTGTTGAACATTAAGATACTAATATTTGAGGGTGAGGGATTTATTCTCTGCCATTTGACCTCTTTGTATGTTTAGCCATTGTTCGTTGTTTGTTTGTATGTTTTGCCATTGTTCACATTTATATTTGTTGTTATTGTTCAACTCCTTCAAGTTAGATGGGTTGCGTTAGTGTGCAGCAATCTTCAAGTTATGCCACAGATTCTCAATTGGATTGAGGTCTGGGTATTGATTAGGCCATTCCAAGACATTTAAATGTTTCCCTTTAAACCACTCCAGTGTAGCTTTAGCAGTATGTTTAGGGTCATTGTCCTGCTGGAATGTGAACCTTTGTCCCAGTCTTAAGTCTCTGGCTGACTCAAAAAGGTTTTCCTCCAGAAGTGGCCTATATTTAGTGCCATCCATCTTTCCTTCAGTCCTGACCAGCTTTCCTGTCCCTGCAGATGAAAAATATCCCCACAGCATGATGCTGCCACCACCATGCTTCACTGTAGGAATGGTGTTCTCAGGGTGTTGGGTTTGTGCCACACATGACATTTCCCATGATGGCCAAAAAGATCAGTTTCATTCTCATTTGACCAAAGAATCTTCTTCCATGTATTTGGGAAGTCTGCCACATGCTGTTGGGCAAACTCCAAATGTGTTTTCTTAAGCAATGGCTTTTTTCTGGCCACTCTTCCTGAAAGCCCCACTCTGTGGAGTGTACAGCTTAAAGTGGTCCTATGGACAGATACTCCCATCTCCGCCATGGATCTTTGCAACTCCTTCAGTGTTATCTTTGGTGTCTTTGTTGCATCTCTGATTAATGCCCTTCTTGCCTGGTCTGTGAGTTTGGGTGGGTGGCCTTCTCTTGTCAGGTTTATGATGGTGCCATATTCTTTCCATTTTGCTGTAATGGATTTAATGGTGTTCCTTGGGATAGTCAAAGTTTGGGATATTTTTTATAACCCAACCCTGAGCTATACTTCTCCACAACTTTGTCTCTGACCTGTTTGGAGTGCTCCTTGGTAGTCATGTTGCTTTCTTAGTAGTGTTGCAGAGTCAGGGTCCTTCCAGAACAGGTTGATTTATACAGACATCATGTGACAGACCATGTGACACTTTGATTGCACACAGGTGGCTCTTACTCAACTTATTATGTGTCTTATGAAGTTAATTGGTTGTTGTGTAAATCCAATGGTGCTAACTAGTGTTGCACCGATACCATTTTTTTGGCCCCGATACCTATACCTGGCTGTGCAGTACCGGCCGATACCGATACCACTCCGTTTGAAATATATATATATATATATATATATATATATATCTCATCTCATTATCTCTAGCCGCTTTATCCTTCTACAGGGTCGCAGGCAAGCTGGAGCCTATCCCAGCTGACTACGGGCGAAAGGCGGGGTACACCCTGGACAAGTCACCAGGTCATCACAGGGCTGACACATAGACACAGACAACCATTCACACTCACATTCACACCTACGGTCAATTTAGAGTCACCAGTTAACCTAACCTGCATGTCTTTGGACTGTGGGGGAAACCGGAGCACCCGGAGGAAACCCACGCGGACACGGGGAGAACATGCAAACTCCGCACAGAAAGGCTCTCGCCGGCCCCAGGGCTCGAACCCAGGACCTTCTTGCTGTGAGGCGAAAGCGCTAACCACTACACCACCGTGCCGCCTTAAAATCATTGCTATCATGGCTTTGTCAGGCTGCTGCTTACCTTTGTGAAACAGGAAAAAGACTAATACAAAGTGAATCCAGTAGAAACTCTTTGTGTTCGTTCACATGTTTCGTCTTCAAATGTTTTATCAGGTTCGAGGTATTGAAACTGGCCGATTTAACTCCACCTCTCGAAACTTTCAGGCCGCAAATCTTCCATGTAGCCATTGTACTCGCCGGAGTTTCTATGCTGAAATATATCCAGACCGCCGACATTTTCTTCTCGTGGTTTGTTTTTCCTCCGCATGAAAAAGCTGCCCCTGTATTGGTTAAGAGCGGCTATTGGCCCGCTCTCATTGGTCTGGAGCAGGTCAATAGCAATAGCTGCTTGGCGTGCTTGGCAGGCATGCACAGTGATCATGTGTGATCACACAACACAGAGTGTAGTGAGTGTCGGGAGAGAGAAGGCTGCGTTCAAGTGTCATACTAGCATCGGTAAATGGTATCGGCGCCCTATTTCTTGCTACTCGCCAATACCGATACCACCATTTTAGTGCCAGATCGGGGCCCCGCCCGATACTGGTATCGGTATCGGTGCAACACTAGTGCTAACCCTCTAAAAATCCATTTTAATTCCATCTTGTAATGCAACAAAACAGGACAAACACAAAGGGGGATGAATACTTTTACAAGACACTGTAAATTGGCACAGCCAACAAAGGAAAAAAAACACGGTGTATTTCTTGCAGTGCACCATGTAATCTTTTTCTATCAATTAAATAGTTATTCATCAACCTAGAACTTTAGCTGCATATAAAGAGTCAGTACATGAAGGAGACATTAGGATGAATTTGGAAGTGTGTTTGCGACAGCAGAGCCAGTCTAAACTAAGTTTATACTTATCTACTAGTTTATGTACTAGCTATAGCCTGGGTAGGTTGCTAACTAAATACTGACACCTAGTGGTGAAAAGTAATATCAGGCTATAAACAAGGTCTGTGTCTTCTGTGATCAAGAAGAAGAATGGCTTTATTGTCACTGCACAAATGTACAATGAAATTTAGTTCATCATAGGAGAGCAAAGCCACTGCGTACATGCGCCACCACTCTTGAGCACTTCAGTCCAAGGCCGTCCCATGTTAACCTAACTGCATGTCTTTGAACTGTGGGGGAAACCAGAGCACCTGGAGGAAACCCACACAGACACGGGGAGAAGATGCAAACTCCACACAGAAAGGCCCCCGTTGGCTGCTGGGCTCAAACCCAGAACCTTCTTGCTGTGAGGCCACCGTGCTGCCAATTCAGTGGAGGTGTTCAGATCCAGTGGGTCATTACTGGTGTTTGACAAACTCAGACTTTTAAAATGTATATTTTTTTTGTTAGAAAATTACACTAATACTTCCTCTGGATAAACTAAGGGTCTTTTTTTGTTTGTTTTTTTGGCGGGGGGCAATATTATATTCTTTCATCTGGCTCAAAATTTCTAGTGGCACCCCTGGTTGGCATTATTGGTTAGAGTTAGTGTTGGGCCTGGGGCTTGGGTTTAGATTTAGTGTTACAGTTTAGTGTTTAGGCTTCAAGGTTAGTGTTTATATTTCGTTTAGTGTTTAGACTTGAGGCTAGGGTTTAGGAGCAGAGGTTCAGTAATCCTGTAAATAACTGATGTAGTTACTCAATTTTCTGCATAATTTTAATGAAACTTTACAAATATGATTAGAAATGAGAGGCACTTTATCAAGCAGCTTCATTCCTTAAACAACTCCACTGTAATGACCTGATTAGAGCGGTAATTTATTTATTTAATGTTATGGTTGAATTTCAGGTCCAGGACGGCCGTTCAAAGCCATCGATTTTTCCCATAAAGGCCCTGCCTTCATCACCTGGCACAGGTACCATCTACTGAGTCTGGAGAAAGACCTTCAGGTGAGTAAAACTAACACACTCACTCCAGAGTCAGAGGCCAGGTGTCATGATCATCTGGAATTTAATGCCATTCGGTTAAATCTGAATCCAGTGGGTTTTTTTGTTTTTTGTTTTGTTTTTTTGTCTCACAATCTTGACACTGATAATTGAGTAACTACAGGTGACAGTACTGAAGGGTTAAAGTAAGGGTTTAGGGTTAGTTAGTGTTAAGGGTTTGGGATAACACCTGTTTGATTAACAGCACATGTACTCCCGCTGAGTAAGGCTACTCATGGAAGAGGGGTCAAGGGTCAACAATCAGAGTAAGGGTTATAGCATTTAAAGATTTCTACTGTACAGCCACTCTCTCAGACAAAGAGAACAAATCAGGACAAACTCAGGTAACCCTTTTTCAAAGAGGAAAGATTAAGGATCAAGATTAGTGAATAAGCTTCAAGGGAATATTAGGAGTTGGCAACTTAAGCTCAAAAGGGATATCGATATTTATCTGTTTTTTGTATTCAGAGTCAGGATACACATGAATTTCTGGGCTCCAACATTAGCCAACAAAATGCCTTCCACACCCATTATTCAGTGGCTTATAAAATAGCACTTGATCCAGCACATGGCATGTTATCTTGCTTTTTTTGTATATAAAGTGCTGACAGTTAACTGTGCAGCTTAATGAAACCACAAGATTGTGAAATCATAATGTTTCTGTGGGATATAATCTATTTTATGAAACTTTCTTTCACTATTTTGATATCTCAAATAACATCATTGGTTTTTTTAATTCGTTGTGCTCTCATGTAATGAAAATGTCTCATTGCTTTCAAGGATAAACTGACTGAACATTTCATCTGCTATGAGGTCCAGCACAACATTGCGGTGTTAATCATTTAATCTGTGAAAAAATATATATATACCCATCCATTATCTGTAGCCGCTTATCCTGTTCTACAGGGTCACAGGCAAGCTGGAGCCTATCCCAGCTGACTATGGGCGAGAGGCGGGGTACACCCTGCACAAGTCTCCAGGTTATTGCAGGGCTGACACAGAGACAAACAACCATTCACACTCTCACACCTACGGTCAATTTAGAGCCACCAATTAACCTAATCTGCATGTCTTTGGATTGTGGGGGAAACCAGAGCACCCAGAGGAAACCCACACAGACACAGGGAGAACATGCAAACTCCACACAGAAAGGCCCTCGCCGGCCACTGGGCTCAAACCCAGGACCTTCTTGCTGTGAGGCAACAGTGCTAACCACTACACCACTGTGCCGTCCCCCCAGTTGCATATTGTGGTGGCATCAAACTGTCAATAACTCCATACAACTTTCTCACAACTTCTGACTCATTTTAATGTCTATCAGTTTCTTTATATTTCTTTCTGTCTCTAGAAACTGATTGGTGATGAAAACTTTGCTATCCCTTATTGGAACTTTGCTACGGGTGGCTCAGAGTGTGAAGTGTGCACTGATGACCTTCTGGGAGAAGAAGACCCCAGTAACCCCTCACTCATCAGCCCTAGATCACCATTCAGTGACTGGGGAATTGTGTGTGACAGGTTTGTCTCAAACCCAAATACACAACAACATGTTTACATCAGTCCTCTCCTCTTATGTTATGACATAATGTTTGAGAATAAGATTTAGGGAGCGCTAGGATTTTGTGCTCAGAGTATTATTATTATTATTATTATTATTTACTAGCATACTACATAGTGCTCCAGTGTACTATGGACTTCGACACAGCTGCACTCATGGACTTAATATAACATGACATCCATGTTTATTCAAAATAAGGAGCCGTAGAAGACAGCATTCATCATGTGTTAGCTGTGTATGTACACACCCTGCTTGTGAATATATTCCACTGAGAGTGACGGCATTTTGAAGCATCTCTGAAAATTGTGCCTGTTGAATATCATAATCTCTTCTAAGCAATTAACTAAATTTAAAAAAATTTTCTTCCACTCTAGCTTGGATGAATATAACCGTTTGGTGACGCTGTGTAATGGAACAAGAGAGGGACCTTTACGTCGTGGTCTGAATGAAAGAGGAAAAATTACTTTGCCATCGATGGATGACGTGCACAGCTGCCTCCAGTTACGAGACTTTGACAGGCCACCATATTTTACTAATTCCACCTTCAGCTTCAGGTACAACAAATACTGAAATCTCATTTATTTACCTTGATTTTCTTTGTAAATGTATGAATCATTGTGACATTTCATATGTTTATAAATAATATATCGTTGCAGAAAATTAGAGTAGACAAATTCTAGTCTACGTATTCGTACCCACGTATTCTTATCTACCATTGTTGAACCATAATACAGGTAGTTGTCGACTTAGGACTGCGTTTGGTTACGAGTGACCAGTCGTAAACCGATCTGGTCATAGGTCGGCCTATGTTAAATGAACGTAAGTATATTGTGATGTGTAATGATATTGTAATCATCTTAAAGTCTTATTTTATCAACATTTTCTTATTTCATTACCTTGACTCATTATTTGGTTTAAGTCAAACACTGCATACTCAGGGGTGAAAGTAACTTTTATTTCTTGCTGGTATATTATTTTGAGTCATAGTGCATGCGCAGTGCGCACCGGAAAATACACCTAATTATTTATTATTGTCTACTTATCAAGCATTCACTAGGACTTATCACTCAGTAGTACTAGTATAGTACTTTATCACACTATCACTCTTTCATCCACCTGTATCAGTTTTTGATTATAAATAAATTGCAAACATCATTTCAACAACACAATCGTTTTAATTAAATTTTTTTTTTAGCTGAACAGTTGAAACCTAACTTTTCATTTTGGACATTGGACACAGAACAGTGTAACAGAACAGAAAAATTAAATTTACTTTGATTACCAGCTGCGCACGTTATAGCATAAGATCTGGTTAAGCCGTACGCGCGCTGTAACTCACTCGTTGTTTGTCCAGCGAAACACTGCACACATAATAGAAGAGGCTGGATGCAATGTTGCCAGATTGGGTGGTTTTAAGTGCATTTTGGCAGGTTTTGAACATATTTTGGGCTGGAAACCGTCAGCAGTATCTGGCAACACTGGCTGGATGCTGGGCGCTGCCGGGAGCTGGGGCGGAAACTGTCGTACGCTCAGCTAGCTCAGCTGGGAAACACTTGTCAGTCATAACCAGACGGTCGTAAAGTCGATCGGTTGTAAGTTGCATAGGTCATAAGTCGACGACTACCTGTATAACTATCACACTTGAGTCATGCTATAGGCTGAATTATAGTGAATTTTTAGAACAGTTGAGAATCAACAACACACAATGTGACATTTTACAGGGTTTGAGAGACTGAAGGGATGGAGACAGATGAGTTATTCTGACTGACACTTTATTTACTTCCACTTTTACCTTGCACTTTTCAGCAGCTTTATTGTTTCACAGTCTTACTCTGACACACACACACACACACACACACAGACAGAGCTCCATGCTGGATCTCCACTTTTTCCTTCTCTCACCTCTTTCTCCCCTCTTTTAAGCCCTTGGCCATCACTGCAACAGAAACACACAGACACACACAGTCATCACTGTTAATCAGTCCTAGGTGTAATCCCTTTGCCACTCACCTCCCACAGCTTCACTCTCCATTCATAAACCAATGCTCGACCATGCCTCCACCTCCACATAACCCCATCGCCCATCTTAGGCCAGGGAGCCGCCCGGCCTGCAACTGACTCCCCCCGGTGGGAAGGGAAATCTGCTACAGCCATCTACGCCCCCGGCCTGCAGACCACCTCAAACTTAAAAGGGCTGCAGTGCAAGATACCAATGAGTGATCCGCACATTGGCATCCTTCATGCGGTGGAGGGGCATGATCTGAGCAGACAGGGAAAGGGCATCCCAGCAGGTAGTACTGAAAAGTGAGGACCACCCACTTGATGACAAGATACTCCTTCTCGATGGTGCTGTACTTTGTCTCTCACACCAAGAGCTTCTGTCTGATGTACAGCACTGGTTGCTACTCCCCTTCAACTGGAACAAAACAGCACCAGCCCTTTGTTCAATGCAAAATAAAAAGGGAGAGAAAAGTCATGGGAGTGTAATAGTGGCCCGCCACACAGTACAGCTTTTACCTGAGTGAAAGCCTGTTGGCATGGCTCTGTTCACTGGACTGGGCCCGGGCCCTGGCTCTGGCCCTGGGGCACCTGCTGATATTCCTGCTGGGCCTTCAGCAGCACCTGGAAGTGCTGCTCCTGCTCCATGCACATGGTAATGAGCACCTGGTGCTGGTTTTGGAAGGTGTTGATGAGGACATAGATGAGGTCAGCAAAGGGCGAGAGCTCCATGATGGTGCTATAGCTTCAGTTCCCAGCACCAGCATAACACTTTATGGGGTGTGGAAGACTGAAGGGATGGAAACAGGTGGGTTACTTAGACTGATGCTTTATTAACTTCCGCTTTCAATTTGCACTTTTCAGCAAATTTATTGTTTCACAGTCTCACTCTGACACACACACACACACACACACACACACACACACACAGAAAGAGCTGTCCTGGATCTCCACTTCTTCCTCCTCTTGCCTCTTTCTCCCTGCTTCACTCTCCATTCACAAACCAATGCTTGACCACACCTCCATTTCCACACACAGTCACCCAGCATATAGTCTAGCATCTTGCTGGAGTGGATTTAGGCATAGCTTTTTTCAGCTGTATTTGAAATAAGATAATTAATCAGGTTTGCCAGGTTTCAGCAAAAAAAATATATACATATTATAACTATTGAGTTCCTACAGACATGTCCTCACACACTGTTTTGTTTCACAGAAACACATTGGAGGGTTTTAATAAAGTGGACGGAGAACTTGACAATGCTGTGACAGGCTTACACAACCTTGTCCATGACTTCCTCAGCGGCACGAGCGCACAGTCCCACTCTGCCGCCAACGACCCCATCTTCGTGGTGAGAGATCAGAATTAGTTTTTTCGGCCATACATGGCTGAACCCACAGGGACTGTGAGTCCATTTTCACAGCCATACACAGCACATAAATCAATGATGTACTGGTATGATGGTTGAGTGCATGTCCTCACAAAAAGTAATGTATCATGACAGTGTCTGTGAGCTCACTTTCCAAAACACTCCATCCAGTGCAGCCATATAATTTCCTATCACTCCAGCTTCACCCCACTGGTCCATATCTGCATGGTGATAAACACCAGTGGAACAGATTTTAGTTTCTGCTTCTAGATGGAAAGCATGTGAATTAGACAGGATAGAGCTGTATGAATAGACAAAAAGATAAAATATAGACAGATAAAGACAGAGAGACATACAGACAGTAATGTCAGACGTTAACATCTTTTTACTATTTCAGGTGTTACATGCCTTCACAGATGCCATATTTGAAGAATGGCTGCGACGCTTCCCAAAAAAAGACAGTTTTCCTGAAGAAATGGCTCCAATTGGCCACAATCGGCATTTTAACATGGTTCCTTTCTTCCCTCCGGTCACAAATGAGGAACTCTACATTCCTTCTATTGAGCTGGGCTATTCCTATGAGATCGACCTCACAGGTACATACGCTAGTTTTGGTGCTAAAGTGTTATATATACAACCCCAATTCCAAAAAAGTTGGGACAAAGTACAAATTGTAAATAAAAACGGAATGCAATGATGTGGAAGTTTCAAAATTCCTTATTTTATTCAGAATAGAACATAGATGACATATCAAATGTTTAAACTGAGAAAATGTATTTAAAGAGAAAAATTAGGTGATTTTAAATTTCATGACAACAACACATCTCAAAAAAGTTGGGACAAGGCCATGTTTACCACTATGAGACATCCCCTTTTCTCTTTACAACAGTCTGTAAATGTCTGGGGACTGAGGAGACAAGTTGCTCAAGTTTAGGGACAGGAATGTTAACCCATTCTTGTCTAATGTAGGATTCTAGTTGCTCAACTGTCTTAGGTCTTTTTTGTCGTATCTTCCGTTTTATGATGCGCCAAATGTTTTCTATGGGTGAAAGATCTGGACTGCAGGCTGGCCAGTTCAGTACCCGGACCCTTCTTCTATGCAGCCACGATGCTGTAATTGATGCAGTATGTGGTTTGGCATTGTCTTCTTCTTCTTCTTCATTCTCATTATCTCTAGCTGCTTTATCCTGTTCTACAGGGTCGCAGGCAAGCTGGAGCCTATCCCAGCTGACTACGGGCAAAAGGTGGGGTACACCCTGGACAAGTTGCCAGGTCATCACAGGGCTAACACATAGACACAGACAACCATTCACACTCACATTCACACCTACGGTCAATTTAGAGTCACCAGTTAACCTAACCTGCATGTCTTTGGACTGTGGGGGAGACCGGAGCACCCGGAGGAAACCCATGCGGGTTTGGCATTGTCATGTTGGAAAATGCAAGGTGAAAGAGACGTCGTCTGGATAGGAGCATATGTTTCTTGCACTTTTAAGCACCTTGTATGATATGGATGTGCATATCTATTGTATGTTTGTTATTGTGTTGTATTGTATGTTCTGTGTTGTGGCTGCAGCATGGGCGAATGGCCTAGAACAAATTTCTCACTTTGTGAGACAAAGTTAATCTTGAATCTTGTTGCTCTAGAACCTGGATATACCTTTCAGCATTAATGTTGTCTTTCCAGATGTGTAAGCTGCCCATGCCACACGCACTAATGCAACCCCATACCATCAGAGATGTAGGCTTCTGAACTAAGCGCTGATAACAACTTGAGTCGTCCTTCTCCTCTTTAGTCCGAATGACACAGAGTCCCTGATTTCTATAAAGAACTTCAAATTTTGATTCGTCTGACCACAGAACAGTTTTCCACTTTGCCACAGTCCATTTTAAATGAGCCTTGGCCCAGAGAAGACGTCTGTGCTTCTGGATCATGTTTAGATACGGCTTCTTCTTTGAACTATAGAGTCTTAGCTGGCAACGGTGGATGGCATGGTGAATTGTGTTCACAGATAATGTCCTCTAGAAATATTCCTGAGCCCATTTTGTGATTTCCAATACAGAAGCATGCCTGTATGTGATGCAGTGCCATCTAAGGGCCCAAAGATCACGGGCACCCAGTATGGTTTTCCGGCCTTGACCCTTACGCACAGAGATTCTTCCAGATTCTCTGAATCTTTTGATGATATTATGCACTGTAGATGATGATATGTTCAAACTCTTTGCAATTTTACACTGTCGAACTCCTTTCTGATATTGCTCCACTATTTGTCAGCGCAGAATTAGAGGGATTGGTGATCCTCTTCCCATCTTTACTTCTGAGAGCCGCTGCCACTACAAGATGCTCTTTTTATACCCAGTCATGTTAATGACCTATTGCCAATTGACCTAATGAGTTGCAATTTGGTCCTCCAGCTGTTCCTTTTTTGTACCTTTAACTTTTCCAGCCTCTTATTGCCCCTGTCCCAACTTTTTTGAGATGTGTTGCTGTCATGAAATTTAAAATGAGCCAATATTTGGCATGAAATTTCAAAATGTCTCACTTTCGACATTTGATATGTTGTCTATGTTCTATTGTGAATACAATATCAGTTTTTGAGATTTGTAAATTATTGCATTACATTTTTATTTACAATTTGTACTGTCCCAACTTTTTTGGAATCGGGATTGTATTTATTTATTTATTTTAAATCTGTGTGTGTTGCAGATGCAGGTCATTACCCAGCTGCATTCATTGTTGCCGGCTCTTGTCTCACTCTTCTCATCCTCGTCCTCCTTTTGGTTCTGTATGCACGGCAGAGACGCAGACGCGAGTATGAGCCGCTCGTCAGTTCTGGATATGCTGCTGTGAAATACACCGAGGATGCGTGACCAAAAGAAAGAAAGAAAGAAAGAAATTTAAAGAGTAGTACAATCATTAACACAGTATATTTTCAAGGCAATTGTAGTATGACCAAGATTAAAAAATAAGAGTAAAACAACTAATATGACTCATGCTAGCTAGCTAATTATCACACTAGTCAGCATGCTACTTTATGCCTCATACTGTTCTCACACTATTTTCGCTAGTTTGAATGCTAGTTCTTAGAAGCAGGCTTTTTGGACAAGGGTATAAGTCACAAAGTTAAAAAAAAATGCAAATCCTATTTACAAGTTATTTTAAAAAAAATGTAGAATGTCGTACTTTATTTTGATTTATTTACCTTCTAAATGTTTTTACATTTTAGTACACAACAGTCATTCTTAAACCATTTCGTTTACTTTTTGTTTTGCCTGTTAAAAGTGCAGTCTGTGATTTCTACACTGGAAGTAATCCTATTATGATTAACAACACTGATGTGCAGCCAATCTCACTGGGGTCTGTGAATTTCAGCCTTATGTTTGCATTTTTTATGTTAATTAATGTCACACTGATGAATTTGTGCTACAACAACTGCTAATTATTAAACTCTATGATTTCGTTATTCCATAAACTACTCTGATTAATGAGTAGGAGCGTGTAGCCGAATTCAATCAGTAACTAGCAATTTTACAAGTCATCTAAATAGACAAAAACATATATCATGGCTGTGTAGGACGTTAGTATATCATTGTGAATTTAGTAGCTGAGTAGTTGGGTACTGTAGATTCTCATGAAAATGAAACATAATTTGATTTATTAACGAGTCCTTCTTATTTGATATGACTGGGTATGTTCCATGCTTTCTGCTATTATGTTATCAGGATGTTAATGTTTCTATATTGAATCATGGAAATACAAAGGATATATAAAACAAATCAAAACATCAGAACTTTCCATAACACAGTTTCCTCAGTGCTCACGAGACAAAAAGTACAAAAGGAGTGAGAGGGAAAACTCCAGCTTCCACTGCAAGTACAATTCCTCTCCCTGAGATCAGAGGGCTCCAAACTGTCAATTCCTTAAAATGATACTGACACGAACAAGTCTCCTCGGTGTCATTTTATAGATTTTAACACAAACTTTCAATTTTTGATGTAACTGCAAGGTGTGGAGATGAAAATTCAACAAAATAAAACAATTAAACCTCCTGTCACGAAGCGATGCCTGGAATTCCCTTCCGCCGAGAATGGCCCAAACCAGAAATGACGTAGATCGGGGAACCCCTGCCTGGAAGGCACGCCTACAGAACATGTTTTCATGACAGAACATGAGCTGTAAGCTATGGACTATGTCCGAAATCAGTCACTCATTCACTACTCTAGGGAATTCTATATAGAGGACTATAAATGAGCTCATTGGTAAAATGAAAAAAAAAAAAAAAACCTTTCGGACACTACTGTGCCATTATTTACATCATTAAACACAAAACATGCCAATTCAGTCGGATGGTGGGTTTTCAAAATAATACATGCATGTATTTTTGTGATAAATACATATTATACTGAGTGTATTTCCCCCGTTAATAAATATAAAGTACTTTGTGTTTACTGCATCTTTCAGTTTTGTGTTTTTTAAATCAAGGCTGAATTCTTTGCCACTGCCTATGAGTCCACTATATAGGGTGTAATAATTCCTACTATACGGTACATTCGGACAGCACTACAAAATGGTGAACTCACTATATAGTGAGTAGTGAATGATTTCGGACAAAGCGCATATCTTGTATGATGGGGATGAAGAGGAATTAGTTGGGGAAGAGGAGGAGAGGGAAACTGTAGGGTTCGGGATAGAGCCCTACCGGTTTGAGCTGTACCAGAATGGTCACAATGGCAACCACAGAGGTGCGTGACTGCCACTCAGATCTCGGCAAGTGGACATGGTGGAGGGATGATCGTAACAGACCACCTATTTTTGTTTACATTAATATTTACCAATACCAGCTGTTGTTAGAATCTTTTACTGACATCATTGTTTGTATAATAGTAATTCATGTCAATAAGTTATAACTCAGGCGAAGATAAAGTAATTGTTTTTGTTCCAGTTCCGCAATTGCCTGCCGAACACTGACCTCCCAAAAACACAGTGTGACAGAGATATGTTGCTTAGTGTGTCAGGTGGGCGAAGTATTCTGTCAGGAATGGATAGGAGACGTATTTAAGTGGAGAAGATCTCATCTCATCTCATTATCTCTAGCCGCTTTATCCTTCTACAGGGTCGCAGGCAAGCTGGAGCCTATCCCAGCTGACTACGGGCGAAAGGCGGGGTACACCCTGGACAAGTCGCCAGGTCATCACAGGGCTGACACATAGACACAGACAACCATTCACACTCACATTCACACCTACGGTCAATTTAGAGTCACCAGTTAACCTAACCTGCATGTCTTTGGACTGTGGGGGAAACCGGAGCACCCGGAGGAAACCCACGCGGACACGGGGAGAACATGCAAACTCCGCACAGAAAGGCCCTCGCCGGCCCCAGGGCTCGAACCCAGGACCTTCTTGCTGTGAGGTGACAGCGCTAACCACTACACCGCCATGCCGAAGATCATTTATTATTAAGAAAAGTGAAAAAAGGCAAACAATCTGAATCAGCGAGCATAAACTGAGAAACGGTGAAACACGTAATAGGTCGAGTGAGGCACAAACAGACAATCAAAGACTAGGCAGGAAACAAACACGAGAAACAGGAAATGATCAGAAACCAAGAGAAGCAAACAAGAACTAAGGCTCCGTAATATGTTAGCAACGCAATACTTCACAATCTGTGAATGTTTTTCCAGGTCCTTATATAGGTGTGCTGATTGCACCTTAATCCTGTGCAGGTGCGAGTCATTTACGGCACACGTGCTGTCCAGAGCATGCCCAAAAGTGTCTGATGTACGTGCCAGGGCACGCAGGTGTGGCATAGTGTAGACAACTGTAGTGGAAAGTAGTCACTAGACTGCAGCCAGTGTACCAGAACATTAATGTACAGTGGTGCTTGAAAGTTTGTGAATCCTTTCGAATTTTCTATATTTCTGCATAAATATGACCTAAAACATCATCAGATTTTCAAACAAGTCCTAAAAGTAGATTGAGGAAAATTATCTAATATTACATATCTGTGAGTGGCAAAAGTATGTGAGCCTCTAGGATTAGCAGTTAATTTGAAGGTGAAATTAGAGTCAGGTATTTTCAATCAATGGGATGACAATCAGGTGTGAGTGGGCACCCTGTTTTATTTAAAGGACAGGGATCTATCAAAGTCTGATCTTCACAACACATGTTTGTGGAAGTGTATCATGGCACAAACAAAGGAGATTTCTAAGGACTTCAGAAAAAGCGTTGTTGATGCTCATCAGGCTGGAAAAGGTTACAAAACCATCTCTAAAGAGTTTGGACTCCACCAATCCACAGTCAGACAGATTGTGTACAAATGGAGGAAATTCAAGACCATTGTTACCTTCCCCAGGAGTGGTCAACCAACAAAAATCACTCCAAGAGTAAGGCGTGTAATAGTCGGCAAGGTCACAAAGGACCCCAGGGTAACTTCTAAGCAACTGAAGGCCTCTCTCACATTGTCTAATGTTAATGTTCATGAGTCCACCATCAGGAGAACACTGAACAACAATGGTGTGCATGGCAGGGTTGCAAGGAGAAAGCCACTGCTCTCCAAAAAGAACATTGCTGCTCGTGTGCAGTTTGCTAAAGATCACGTGGACAAGCCAGAAGGCTATTGGAAAAATGTTTTGTGGATGGATGAGACCAAAATAGAACTTTTTGGTTGAAATGAGAAGCGTTATGTTTGGAGAAAGGAAAACACTGCATTGCAGCATAAGAACCTTATCCCATCTGTGAAACATGGTGGTGGTAGTATCATGGTTTGGGCCTGTTTTGCTGCATCTGGGCCAGGACGGCTTGCCATCATTGATGGAACAATGAATTCTGAATTATACCAGCGAATTCAGGGGCGGCACGGTGGTGTAGTGGTTAGCGCTGTCGCCTCACAGCAAGAAGGTCCTGGGTTCGAGCCCCGGGGCCGGTGAGGGCCTTTCTGTGTGGAGTTTGCATGTTCTCCCCGTGTCCGCGTGGGTTTCCTCCGGGTGCTCCGGTTTCCCCCACAGTCCAAAGACATGCAGGTTAGGTTAACTGGTGACTCTAAATTGACCGTAGGTGTGAATGTGAGTGTGAATGGTTGTCTGTGTCTATGTGTCAGCCCTGTGATGACCTGGCGACTTGTCCAGGGTGTACCCTGCCTTTCGCCCGTGGTCAGCTGGGATAGGCTCCAGCTTGCCTGCGACCCTGTAGAAGGATAGAGTGGCTAGAGATAATGAGATGAGATGAGACCAGAGAATTCAAAAGGAAAATGTCAGGACATCTGTCCATGAACTGAATCTCAAGAGAAGGTGGGTCATGCAACAAGACAACGACCCTAAGCACACAAGTCGTTTTATCAAAGAATGGTTAAAGAAGAATAAAGTTCATGTTTTGGAATGGCCAAGTCAAAGTCCTGACCGTAATCCAATCGAAATGTTGTGGAAGGACCTGAAGTGAGCAGTTCATGTGAGGAAACCCACCAACATCCCAGAGTTGAAGCTGTTCTGTATGGAGGAATGGGCTAAAATTCCTCCAAACTGGTGTGCAGGACTGATCAACAGTTACCAGAAACATTTAGTTGCAGTTATCGCTGCACAAGGGGATCACACCAGATACTGAAAGCAAAGGTTCACATACTTTTGCCACTCACATATATAATACTGGATCATTTTCCTCAATAAATAAATGACCAAGTATAATATTTTTGTCTCATTTGTTTAACTGGGTTATCTTTATCAACTTTTAGGACGTGTGAAAATCTGATGATGTTTTAGGTCATATTTATGCAGAAATATAGAAAATTCTAAAGGGTTCACAAACTTTCAAGCACCACTGTAGATCTACTTAATTTAATTCCCTGAAGGCTAAAATAAAGTTTTCCCAGCTACCTACCCACTGTTCAAGCCTGTGTTTGTCATTGTTTTCAAGCATTTCCAACACTTTGGAGTAATGGGGTATTTGTACAATAGAGTGCGCCATCTGTCTGCCAGATTGCTTTACTTTCACGTAGTCATAGAGAATCGTGAAATTCGGTGTCAGTATTAATTTAAAACCTTTTCAAACAAACGACTACTGCATTAATACCATAATATTTAGAAATAAACTGCCATTTTATTAAGTGACTGGGCTTGTCTGTAGTCCTTTCGTAGTGATGGAAAATGATGTTTAAAAGTCCTGGCTTCAGACGCTGTGCGCGCACTTCCGGTTTCTGGAGCTTCCCCGATATACATCACAACAAGGCGCCACTGTTCCCATCTGCTCCCTCGTGCCGCTTTGGTGTTGTTGGGTGTGTCTTTTTTTTTTTTTTTTTACTTTTTTTATTATCAAAGGCTTACTATTCACAATTGCATTGTGGGTGAAAATTATCATAACTATATTTTCATGGAGTCATAGGTAAGAGTGAATTTATTTAGGTGTCTGTATTACTTACTGTACATTTACTGTTAAGTTTTAATAAAATGTTTAAATAGCTGAAAAATCATTGCAGCAGTATTAGAAAGAATTTAATAAAAAATCCCCAAATTTACATGACATTTCAGAAAAATGAACAAAGAGGCTGTTAAAGATGTTTGTTTTGATTTTTTCGTTGATTTATTCATATCACACACTGATCCAAATGACTGAGACTTAATAAATGTTCAGTCAAAGACATTTCTGTTTATTTCTGCATGTAAATGAACCTTAATATGCAAAATGGGCTTGCTGCATATATTTCTGTAGTTACGCAATTACATTAGCATTGCTAAGTCACTCAGATTTGGATTCCTTTCCAAAACACACCAGTGGCATATGGCCCTTTTCCACTACCCTTTTTCAGCTCACTTCAGCTCGCTTCAGCTCACTTCAGCCCGACACGGCTCGCGTTTCGACTACCAAAAACCAGCACGACTCAGCTCGTTTCAGCCCTGCATAGCCCCTAAAACTCGCACCGTTTTGGAGTGGGGTTGAAGCGAGCCAAGCCGTGCCGAGTGAGGTTGGGGGCGTGAGCAGACACTCCCCTGTGCACTGATTGGTGAGGAGGAGTGTCCTCACATGCCCACACACGCCCCGCGAGCACGCTGGGATCTGTAAACACCGCAAACCCGGAAGAATAATAATTATGAATTACGAGAATTTCTGAAGCCTTATGCGCCTCGCCTCATCTATACGCTCTTGCCAGTATCTGTTGGCGTTGTCGGTGACAACAAGTCACAGCACCAAGACCAGCAACACTAACGACTCCATGTCCTCCATGTTTATTGTTTACTATTCGGGTCGTGAGACTACCGCTTAAAAGCTCACTGAATCAGTGACATACAGAGCATCGTGGACGAGTTCGCGGAGCGCAAGGCTCGTCGTATGCCCTTCAAATAATGCGCGCAGTAGGCTATTGATGTTTTATTATGAGCCATGTACAGTATGTCGCCTAATGTTTTTTTGTTTCTGAGTTACATGTTCGTTTGAAGGACTTAATGTACAAAATAACATAGTTGCACCCCGTAGTGTTGAAATTGGTAAACACAGTGCATTCAGTGAGGTTTGCACCGCCCTCCTTTTATTTCTGACTCTTCCTGTCACCGTTGCAACCTCTGAGCGCTCATTCGTATGCCCTTCAAATAATGTGCGCAGTATAGGCTATTGATGTTTTATTATGAGCCATGTACAGTATCCTAATGTTTTTTTGTTTCTGAGTTACATGTTCGTTTGAAGGACTTGATGTACTAAATGACATAGTTGCACCCGGTAGTGTTGAAATTGGTAAACACCGCAGTTGCGGACATTTTGTAGCCTAAAATGATGTTATGATAAGCTTTAATAAAATGCCCGGTCATTTGCCCCGCCCCCGGCCCGGCTCTGACTTGTTCCGCCACTGTCACTGATGTCACTGTTTGCGCTGCTTAACGACATCACGTGACATCCACCCACTTTCGCTAACTCCACCCAATGTGTCCACCCACTTCCAGCCAGCACGGTTCAGCGCAGTTGTAGTCGAAATGCAACTTCAATAGCCCCGCTCAGCTCGACTCGGCACGGCTCAGCCGCGTTTGTAGTGGAAAAGCGGCAATAGACTCACCGGCAGAGGTGGAAAGAGTACTAAAATATTATACTCAAGTACTGTTACTCTGATGAAATTTTACTTAAGTACAAGTAAAGTTACCAGACAAAAAATCTACTCAAGTAAAAGTAAAAAGTAGATCATTTAAAATGTACTTTGAGTAAAAGTAAAACGTTACTTTTAACAATGGGTGTTTTCTGCCTCCATTGTGTTGTGCAAAAATGAAAAAGAAGAGGAAACAAGGATATATGTACATCTCAACCCAGATGTTTTATTTAAAGGAAGTGTATCAAATTGAATGCTTAGGATAATGCTGCATTAAAACTGAGACAAACAAAAAAGGTCAATACACACAGTCATGTCGTTTACATCGCCCTGACCACACACAAAGCATTGTACACGAAATATGAAAGTGAAATGTTGCACCGAAATCTCGTAGCTTGCCTGTGTGCACTGTGTGTTATTGAACAATTCAATTCAAACATTATTTGTTTTGCTTAGTATTCCTTTCTGGCCTGTTGGATGTAGAATGGTAGGAGGACTGATCACGTCAGGTTGGCGAGCTAACTTGCTTGCATGATTAGCCAACCGAATAACAGACTAGTTACCGTTATGTTACAGTACCAACAGGTTGCTACTTCAACATTAGCAATGCCATCCACTATTTTTGGAATATAACCAGCCTATTGTCGGTTTTAATATGGAAAGGAAACATTATGATCAGGGGCGCAGATACGTTTTTTGAACTGGGGGGGACAAAGCTGCCAGCAAACCAACCCCAACCCCGATATGCCTGTCAAACTTGTTGTGGGTAACCATAGCAACCAAGCTCGAGCTCGCAACCTGTGCAGTCTGCGCAGCTCAACCAACCAAATATCAGTCTTTGTTTTGTTTTATGTGAGTTGTTGCAACTATGTATACACTGCTGTGCACCTCAATAAACTGAATGGTAATTAGTCTTTTGATTTTTTTCGTGAGGTTTGCCTTATGCAAAGAAAGACAGCATAGACGTTTTTTTCCTCCCTATAAGTGGGGGGGGACCGAACGAGGTGAATTTAAATCTGGGTGGGACGAATCCCACCCGTCCCACCCTCTATCTGCGCCCGTGATTATGATGCCAATGACAATACTTACCTCAACATGCTTGCGCAGATTAGACGTCGAATTTTTGTATGCCGCAATGGTTGCCTTCTTGGGCACACATAATCTGCATTGCATAATGAAACTGTCACCCCTTTTCTCTACGAAGCTGAAGTGATCACATATGTAGGGCCAGGGGTGCACTTCATTACTGGAAGAAATGGCGTTTTCTGCAGGGTCGTCCACCACAGGTTCCTCGGTCTCCTCCATGTCCGCAGGGGCGCTTTATCAACACCCGTGGCCCAGGGGCTAGGCCCCTCATAGGCTACCTGTCAACCCTACCCTTACCGTTGGCCAGGAAAACACACTTATTTTATTTGCAATACGTGTCAAGCATTTACAGTGTAAGCGCATAATTAGCCTAGAAGCCTACGATAGGTTACGTTTGGCTCAGCGTAGCTGCGCAAGGCCCACGCTCACATCGCTCAACACATCCGACCACAGAGGGAGAGAAGAACGCACGCATTATCATTACGGAGCCGGTTCTGATTATTACCACGGACAGGACAGTGATACTGCGTAACTTTCACGCAGGGGCATGGCCAGAGATAACCACACAAGCGCGCGTGCGCTAATGTAGACCTATGTGTTGTAAACATAAAACACACACACACCTACAGAAAAGTCCTTTTAAAAAATAAAATACATAAAAATAGCTCGGCGGCATGAAAACAAACATTCACTGTAAGACAAGGTGCCCTAGAATCGCCATCAGTTTTTAATATCTATATGGACTTTGTTGTCAGGATTGCACAGCATGAGATATCAAAACTGTACCCAGATACAGGCTTCAAGTTCAGATATTGCATTCCAAATGAGGTATCCACAAGAGAAATGCGTACGAAAGCACGAGCATCAGGAGAGGGTTGCATAACAGAGATTCTATACGCAGATGATCAGGCCATACTCGCTGGATCCATCGAGGAGCTTCAGAATATTCTTCAGTTGTATGATAAGACCTATATCCTATGTCAAAACAGAAACAATGGCTTTTAACATCAATGAGGATATCAAATGTAAACCAAGTATCATTTCCCTTGGCGGCACTAATATTAAAAATGTCCGCACCTTTAAATATCTTGGTTATAATGTCAGCAACTGTGATGAATCCTCACACTTCCTGCATGCTAGGATAAGTGCTGCATTCATGAAATGGAATGAACTGAAACACGTTCTAACCGACCACCGAATACTACTAAAAACCCGTATAAAGTTCCTAGTGGCATGCGTTCGATCTCGTCTCCTGTACAGCACACAGGCATGGCAACTATCATCCAGTGAAATTCACAAAATTGAGGTAGTGTGGCACGGCTTCCTAAGGAAAATGATTAAAGGTGGATATAAACGAAAGAATGCCCCTGACCAAAAGAACACTACAAATGAAGATATAGACTGGAGCTACAAGATGTCCAATGCTGACCTCCGGAAACTGACAGGAACCCAGGATATAAAACTATCCTGCTACGTACAACAACTAAAATATATTGCTCACGTTTGCCGGATGGGCAATAACCAAGTGCAAAAGCAGCTCCTGTTTGACAAAAATGGTTACAAATGGACGAAATGGGAAAATCTGCTGGGCATAGACACCCAACAGATAAGACGTATGATGGACAAATCAAACTTTGAGCAACTGCTACAGCAGAAGCACCCCTAGAGAGTTTAACTTTTGACAGGGGAACATGATGATGATGATGGTACTTGGCTCGGCGGCCACATGAAACGTAAACACCATGGACAGCGGCCAAACTCATAACTCTACAGACCGAAATACACAAAACCAAGTCCTACTAGGGTCTATTTTACCGATCTATGGTCAAGCATCATGCAAGTCTTCCTTCTCCTTGAATAAGACTGTGCATTCAACTGCCTTTTTGACATGACTGCATCGAAATACCACTTGCAACAATATTTCACACACTCCATCAAGAAAAAAGTTAAACATGATGAACACGGGCATACTGTTTTGAGCATACGATTTTTTAAAAAGAAACTAGCTACATCAAAGTCCTTCAATAAACCCATCCTTTAGCGCAAATGAGCTTAACCTAGTTCAAAGCATGACGCTAGCAGTAGCTGCATAAGGCAAAATCATGTGGGCCTTTTGTCAACAACAAGCCACGGCGGGCAAACATTAATAATCAAGTGTCCTTACCTTAAAACGTTGTCTTGACCACAGAACTTCTCAAGTATTTCACTTAAATCCACACGGGTTAACAACACACCCAACACAGCTAGCGAGAAATGTGGATCTGCGCTAGCTTTGTATTGCTATTCCCCTCAGTATGCTTACTCTGTCTGCTGCCCGAACTGTGAAAATTATAGGCTACAATCTTTTCATCAATTTCTTCAGTAGATGCCGTTTTAGACATTTTATTATCCCCATCGAAATATGCTATTATACTAACAGGATTATAACTCAAATCACACGACACGTATTCAAATCACAACTGATTTATTTTACTGTTGGACAGATCATGGCATATCTAGCCTAGCTGCACATAGCCTAGCTGCTGGTAGGCTGATAACTGATAAGTAGCTGATATTCTGAACAGATTGGTGATCCTTACCTTAAAAAGTCTGTGACTTTAGGCAACGATTGTATCATTACCTGCATCTCTCTTTTTTTCCTTTTATGCGCCCCGCTAACATGTGAACGCTTCATCTTTCAAAGCCTCTAAATTTGTGTCTCAGTAGTCTGTAGTCTGCAGTCTTTGGCGCGCTTTCGTGCGTGACGTTACATTTTGTTACATTTTATTCTGGTACAGTTGTGGGTGTTCGTTTCGCGAACCACATCCACCATGTCTCTTACGGCAGGCTACTGTGCGCTCATTTATTTCTAACCTTATTTCTATCCGTACGTTAATGTAGGCCCACGATTCCGACAGTTTATTATTTTATTAATATTACAAGGCCCCTGATTGGCTGTGGCCCAGGGGCTTGAGCCCCCCCCCTTAAAGCGCCGGTGCATGTCCGCCATCGTCTGTGTGAGACTCGCGCGCATGACAACCGTCCTTCCCGTGATTCATTTCCAGAACGCATTTCCCCTTCTCCGTTTTAGCCTTTTTTTATTTTTTATTTATTTATTTTTTTACTCAGTAACGGTTGTGATGTAAAATGTACCGAAGTACACTACTTAAAAGAAAACATACTTAAGTAAAAGTACACTCTTTAAAAATTACTTGAAAAAGTATAAGTCCACAAAAAAGCTACTCGAATAATGTAATTCGTTACTTTCCACCTCTGCTCACCGGCCACTTGAATAGGAACACCTGTACACCTGCTTGTTTATGTGGCAGCAGCATAACCAAGGGACCCCTCTTTACAACCATGGTAAGCTGAAAAGCATCTCACAACACAATGAAGAGCTTAAACCAGGGGCATAGCTAGGATTTTTTTTGGGGGGGGTCATACACTGACTGGCAGCCTGAGTACATACCTGCAGGTTTGTAAATGAAAAAAATAATACATTTGAATACATTTGAGAAAATAACACGGTCTTTGCATCATTCTTTCATCTCATGTTGCGAGCTGTTGAGATGTCAGACAATGATTGGGCCAAATCAGCCTTATCTGGCAGTGTATGGATAGCGGCTCGACATCTTACCCTAGTCAACCGATGCAGATCAAAAAATTGACTTCGTACTAAAATAGAACTATGAAAAATATGTAACAAGAAATAATTACAATTGCTAGTTTTAGGTAGCTTAGAAACCGGCTCTTCCATTATTGCTGTTTCTTCCACATTTTCTTGATGTTGTGTTCTTGAAATGGCACACTAAAACTTAGCTTCAAAGCCACAAAATGCAACTTTGATGGAAAAATATATAATAAATTGCTTACCTCTTCATGTCGAAAGAAGGAGAAAAGTTTCGCTTGTTTTGACATGGCGAATTATTGATACAAGAGGAAATACTCGTAATTCGCAACTAAAAAGACTGCAGCTACACTAGCAGCTTGACCGTGCTTTCTAGTGCGATCGTGTTGCGCTTGTGCAGAACTGGGTTTTCGCGTCCAAACCACAGGAAGTCCATACAAGATTATAGAAACCCTAATGAGGCTGAGGTGACAATCTGGTTTTAAAAAAATGTTAGAAAAATTACAGTGGGCGCTTTTCTAATATTCTTATGCGGCTATTGAAAAAAAATGCATGGTCTGACGGGGGGGGGTCACAGGCACCCCAGGAAACCCTCCAGCTACGTCCCTGTAAACTACACCAGCAGAAGAACTCTTAGGGTTCCACTAATGTCAGCCATAAACAGGAATCTGAGACTACAGTGGCATAGTTTCACCCAACCTGGACAGCTGAAAAATCACTAAAATGTCACCTTGTTGGATGATTGGGTAACTGCATAAATAAACAGAGGTATAAGTGTTTCTATTAAAGTGGTCACCAAGTGTATCTCCTGATAAAAGGAGTTTATAGATCTATGGGCATGTGAGTAAAAGCTAGAATTTTTTTTTCATTGTGTCTACAGTTTCAATCATAAAGTGAATTTAAAACACATCACATTTCTCCACACCATCCCAACAGTACATTCTACATATATTTTACATCACATTCAGTCATTTCTGCTCAAAATGTAGCTTGGTTAGTTAATCATCTGACCTCCATTTAAATATATACTTTCAATACGGAAGTAGTGTAACACCACAAAACCATATTTAGTAATGTTACAACCTGGTACTGAAGTAGACTTCATTTGGGTTTTTTGTTTTGTTTGTTTGTTTTAATCATTTGATTGTCTGACATTTGAAAGTGCAAAAAAATTAGTTCACTGTTAATTAAACAAAAAAGCAGACAGTTTGTTAGGACAGCACTCAGTCGTCTTGTGGGTGGGTGCAATTACAGCTGTAATTCTTCAGGGATATATCTCAGTTGGATATGGGTCTTGGTTTTGCATCACTACAGTGTAGCTTTGCCAATATGCTTGCCTTGTTAGAAGTTGAAGCTCTGCCCCTCTCTCAAGTTGCTTGCAAACTGGAACAGGTTTTCTTCTAGGATTGCTCTGTGCTTATCTCCATCCATCTTGTCCTCTACCCTGACCCATTTGCCAGTTTGTGCTGATGAAAAGTATCTTCAAAACATGATGCTATTACCACCCTGCTTCACCATTAAAAAAATTATTTGCAAATTATTTTGCAGACTATATTTATTTAACATGCCATTTTGTGTAGATCTGTGACATACTGTACATAATCCCAGTCCAAGTCTTTTTCAGTTCCAGGTTGTAACACACCAAAATGTGGAGATTCAACAGCATGAATATTTATGCAAGGCACTGTATTTGATTTTTTTTATCATTATTATTACTTGTCCAAATAATGTGGAAATATCTGGTGAACAAAGCAAGTGCATCAAGTGTATTATATGTGTACTGTAACTTTAAAAACCTTTTCATCCCCACACAAAAAAGGAGTAATGACACTACAAGAAAATAAGTAAATATCGAGTAACTGCAAAGTGGATGAAATTGAATGCCAGTTTAGCTGCTGTGGACTGTCATACAGACAGACAATGTCGATTTTGGGGAGACGGGGCTTCAGGGAGCTGGGTGAGCAAGTCATTTGAATGATTTTGATACATTTCAGCTTGTAACCCAAAGACCATCATAAATCTGGTGAGGCATGCCGCAATACAGATGCGAGTACGGAGTTAAACTCTCACGGTTACCAAAGGGCCAGCCCCCCCCCCCCCCGTAACCCTAGCTATGTAATAGGCGAGAGGCAGAGGGCCATGGAAATGGAGATCAGCACCACCTAATGCACAAAATGCCTGATTAGTACTGGGACAGGAGACTGCCTGGGAAGATCAGGTCTTGGCACAGGAGGGGAGACTCAGCTTGTAACCATTAAGAGCACAAATTCTACTCAAAGCACCTTTAATATGGTCATAAATGAACTGAATGTTAATCAAAAGGATATTAAAAGACATAATCAAAGCAGGCAAAAATGTAGTGGTTATTACATGAAAATAAAAAAGGATGCCACCAAAGACTCTGTAATGGAAAAAAATGAAGTGGACATGAAGAAAGTAAACATCCATAAAGTCAGTTTCACTTCCTTCATCCTGGAGTCCTCAATCCAACTTATGCTGATACACAGTAAAAGTGTGTATTATCTCTGCTGGTTGAGAGATGTGAGGATGGACAGAACCAACAGAAGAAGAAGAAGAAGAATGTTGCATTGGTGGAGGCGTGAGGTGGCGGACCATTCTGTCTTTGGCTTTTCGGTGATGAAAGGGGGAGTCGGAGGAAGACACGACTCCATGCAGCCACTCCCACTTCCTGATCCACTCATCTCATCACCTGAGAGAGAGAGAGAGAGAGAGAGTGAGTTAAGGCCATTTGGGTAATATTCTGTGAAGAATTCGATGTGCATTGTCTTACTGGAGTCATCGTAGTGTGACTGGTAGCCATTAAAAGCGTGCTTTAGTGTGCTAAGCATCACTGGAAAATCTATAAACTCTTCGTCGAAGATGTCCGAGATGTTCCTGATACAAAAACACAAAGCAAGGCATGAAATATGAGGTGGTAAACAACCTACTCTGCTTTGTGTATTAACGTTTTTAGCATACCAGCCTTGTTTCTCTTTGTTCCAACAGTTTGTCTCATCTGGTCTTGCTGCTACATTTTCATCCTGACACACAAACTCAGGCAGCGATGACCAGAATGTTTTAAACTGTGAAAGCTTCCCCTTAATGTCCGTTACCTACAAAATACAAAACAAGATTTAAAAAAAAATAAATGCAGGGCCCCTGTCTTAAGTGGTTTTAACAGGTGGTTTTATTATTATTTTTTTTAGCCAGACACCACCCAAACTAATAATCACATCATCCGTTTTTTCCTTTGGCTAATCAGACACAAAGTACACCACCAGTCTTGCTAGAGAAGTTAGGGATTGGGTGCCTTGCTCAAGGGCATGTCAGCTAGTCTTGCTGGTCTAAAGAATTGAACTAGTAACCTTTTGGTCCCAAAGCTGCTTCTCTAATCATAAAGCCATGGCTTCCCCTGAGCAACAATTTTTAGTCCTACGTAAAAACACACAGAATGAAGACTGAAGAAGCGAAAAGGTCTGATTTCTTTTCAGCCCAGACTATAGATTCATGCAGACTATCAGTGACAGTGGATTGTTTACTCCATTATTATTTTCCCCCAAAATACTCTACCTTTGGTGGAGAAACTAAAAGAAGTAGATAAGCTGCATTGAAAACAGGATTCTTACACAGCCATGGTATTTGAGGCTGGTAAAAATCTGCATAACGATAATATTTCTGTACATGTTTCTTTAAATTTTTAAATATTTCCCTGACAGTTTGGGTTTTGTGTCATGTGAAAAATACTGTGTTCAGAAAAATACACAATACAAAAAGCAAAAATACAGGCATCATTGCCATTGTCTTGTTTACTTTGGCGCAGTTCGGCTCACTAAGCAATAGTTATTGTGGAATTTGCTGAAAACTATAATTACATAACAGCATGGTATCGCCTTGAATAAATAAGTAAAAGTACTTAAAAACAAACTGGTCACATAAAAAAGTAGACATTTAAGGATTCCAGCAATCTGTTTTGTTCTGTGTGTGTGTGTTTGAATGAAAATGTAGGAAAAGAAAAGGTAAGCTTCATTAAAATTATTAACTTTGACACTTTCCTCTGTAAAATGAATTGGCTTGGATTTCAAATCATTACTAAATTACTAGAGACCTTTTTAATTAATTTTTATTTATTTATTTATTGTTATTGTTTTGAGATTATCAAAGAGTTGTGATTAGGATTGGACATAACAATTCAGCAGTTTAATTCAGGTTCAGTTTCAGGTTGTGATTTTATCCTTGGGATTAGGTTTAAGATTTGGCATCAGGGTTAGGATTAGGATTAAGATTAGGATTCAGTGTCATTGTCAGGATGAGTGTTACTATTGGATGTATGATTCTGGTTCAAAGAATTATATTTAGAGCCAGGTTTAGGAGTTAAGACTTAACATTTAGGACAAATATTTGTGTTGTGGTCAAAATTACAATCAAGATTACATTTTATAACAAGTCACAAATATATATTTAAGAGCTAGTGAGACCTGCATTATGTCTAGTTCGTTAAACTGATGCATAAATCATCCACTGAGTGTTAGAACACTGAAACATCACACGACACTAAATATAAATGCAACTGCTGCTAAAAGATGAAACCAAATGTGCAGTGTGGGTAAGAACACTCTGTCTGTGGAAGTGGTTTACCACAGTCAGCTCAGACACACACACGCGCGCACACACACACAGAGGCAGAGAGAGAGAGAGAGAGAGACACTCTTTCCAAATGCAGGACACTGAAGAAACTGAGCCTGCGCCTGGGCATATGGATCATCCAAATTCCCCTAAAATGACTGCCATTTTTCATTAAACTCTTAAAGGTAACCTAAGCACTCTCCACAAAATCTCTTTCAGCATGAATCTTTTGATCAAATCATTTTATTAATATTAATGTTTGTAGAAGTAGAATAAGAGAGAGATAGAGAAACAATGGATTTGTCTCAGGTTGAAATAATATGTCCCTGAAAAATAAGGCTCAATCTGTTAAAAAAAATTCTATTTCAGTTTACCATAGTGCTCCATTCAGCTGGATTTTCCCTTCACTAGACAAGAGCAAGGATGTGAGTGTGAGAAACACAATGGACAAAATTAACTGTGGGCCATATTCGGAGTCCAGACATTATGCTTGTATTTATGCTGAGAAAATTTCTCATATTCAGAGTCAGCTTGTCCACTCAGTGCTTATCGTTTACATTATAAAAATAACCTGTGTGTGGGTCACACCACTGAGGTTGCAAGATTTTTTTCTTGAGTAGATGCAGGTGACCAATGCCAGATGCCAGACCAGCACCTTAAAACACAAACACTCACCTTTAAACCCCAAAAATTCAGGAATAGAAAATACAGACGGAAGAAGAAAAGTGTGTTATTTGCTGTCAAATGTAATGGGATATAACATAAAAGCAACAGGTAATTTAAAAATGAAGAATAAAAATGGACTTGTATGATGATATCTGAATGAGAAGATGGCAAGGAGTCTAGTATATCATTAATATGCATGAATTGTCCTAGCTGCAATCACATTAATAATTGGTTTAATAGAACATGGCTTCCACACTCATTATTCAGCAGCACATAGAATAGTACTTGATGGCCGAAGGGGGATTATATCACGATGTCCGTCCGTCCTTCCATCCGTCCATCTGTCTGTCCCGGGAAGGGTACCCACCTTCTGAAATCAACTCCTCTCACAATTTTTGTAGGAATTTCATGAAACTTGACAGGATTCTTTGTTATATGTTGGTAATATGCATACTGCAATTTCATTCAGTTCAGTCGCATTTCACCAGAGTTATGGCCCTTGATTACAAAACTTGTACTTTGACAATTTCATGAAGGTGTATTAAGCACTTATAGCATAATTTAGTTGCCAGTGGGGGATATTGTGCTCTCAGAGCACTCTTGTTATATCATGCACTCATGACTTAATACAATCATAATGTGTATGAGAGATATAATCTATTTTATCACACTTTAAATTAGCTTTTTTGAGTTGTCGATTTGGGGCGGCACGGTGGTGTAGTGGTTAGCACTGTCGCCTCACAGCAAGAAGATCCGGGTTCGAGCCCCCTGGCCAGCGAGGGCCTTTCTGTGCGGAGTTTGCATGTTGTCCACGTGGGTTTCCTCCGGGTGCTCCGGTTTCCCCCACAGTCCAAAGACATGCAGGTTAGGTTAACTGGTGACTCTAAATTGACCGCAGGTGTGAGTGTGAATGGTTGTCTGTGTCTATGTGTCAGCCCTGTGATGACCTGGCGACTTGTCCAGGGTGTACCCCACCTTTCGCCCATAGTCAGCTGGGATAGGCTCCAGCTTGCCTGCGACCCTGTAGAACAGGATAAAGCAGCTAGAGATAATGAGATGGGATGAGTTGTCGATTTGATAAAAAATTACTTTGCTGGCTAGTCTTAGCTGTAACTTGTAAATGGTATATTCACATTTTTTTAGCTAATGCTAATTAGCTTGGTAGCTAATCATATGCGCAGTTTATACAACTTTCAGCTAGTGTTAGCTGAAAGTTAACACTAATGTGTTAGCTGAAAGTTGTAAATAGCATATTCTTTTTTTTTTTTAGCTTAATGGTAATTAGCTAGGTAGTAAGCTGTGTTAATCATGCAGCCTGTGCAATTTTGCTAGCTGCCTTTGCTGTACATCAGTTAATTTTAAAATTACAATGAGATTATTAATGTAGTAAATGTTTACCAGTTTTTGGAGATTTGTACCAGTAGACTCTGTCATTGTAAATCTGGCATCAAATTTGCCTGAGACATCACGGGAAACTCTGCCCTTTTCCAAAAGCTTTGGCTGACCACAACCACGAAACACCTGCAAGAAAGAAAAAAAAAAAGAAAAGAAAAAAGATTCAGGACTTTGCATTCCTGTGTCACACAAGTTGTACAATTTTACCCAAACTTCACTCTCTGTAACATAGCATGAGAGCTTGTGTGCATTTAGCATCTCTGTGCCATGTGATGCTAAACCCCAGCCTCACTCCATGGGACTCCTGCAGGTCCCCACCAGTTCATTGCTTCAGCCACTGTGGTAGCATGCGCTCTCAGCCATTTATTTTTGTCATGTTTTAAGGTGTTTGCTAGTGCTCTGTCTGTACTCTTACCCACATGCTTTTCCCTTCTGGTTCCAAGAACCATTCTTGCCATCATCAAGCCAGACCACTCTCCAGTCTGCTGCCCACTGGTCTGTTGATCTCCTATCTACTTAGCCTCACTCCAGAGCCAATCTTCCTGAACTACCAGCTGCTTCTTATTTACCACTGGACCAGCAACTAAGGCACCACACTCTAGCCATGGCTACCTGGGTTCAATTCCAGCCTCAGCCACTCACCTGCTTTCCTTTGCTCACTTTCTCTCCATATTCCAGCCCTTCACTGACTAAATCAACTCTCACTTTGGCTGTAACTGTTTGTGTTCTGCATTAGGGTTTGCCTGTTCTGAATCTTGACAGAATGAACTGGCCAGATACAGACCCAGCAGACACAAGCTCCTTCCACCAGGCTCTTTCCTGTCAGGGGGCAATAATTAGCTGTCATGAACAGTGCCTTCAACAGATCACAGCCCAGAGAGCTTCCTGTGCCAGCACCAACCCCCTATTCTGGAGAAATGGGAAGGTGCTGAGGTTTCCTTCTCCAGTGCTCCCTGACCTTTGAGCAGCAACCACAGATCTTCTACACAGATAAGTCAAAAATCATTTTTATTATGGGGCTACTCAGGGATTGAGCTTTAGATTGGGCCATGGGAATGTGGGAGAACCAGCATGATGTGTTCCTCCTTTCAAGCCTTTGTCACCAAGATATAGGGGATCTTCAACCACCCTATCTGGGGCAAGGAAGCTGCCCAGTGCCTCCTCATGCTCCACTAAGGGCCCTGCTGTGTCTCAGAGTATGCATTGGAGTTCTGGACAGATGCAGGGTGGAACAATGAGGCATAGAACGTCTTTCAGAATGGGCTCAGCAACCAAAGCAAGGATGAATTAGCAGCTAGGGACAAACCTGGGAGATTGGACTCCCTAATTTCCCTGGTCACCTGACTGGACAACTGCCTCCAGGAGCATCATAGAGAAGGACTAGGGTGCGCCCCACAGTAAACCACCACACATCTTTGACTGATCAAAAAACCACACTGACTCTTCACCTCCTCTATCTCTCTCTGCAAATTGAGGCACTCCCAACAAGGCACCTATGTTGCTGGGCCAGACCTGTTTCTCATCCACTGAACATGCCATGCCTGAAGGCTTAGGGTAGGACACTGCCTATACTGCTGGCAGTCTGGTCACCTCCTTCCTGCCTATCCCATCCAGGCAAAAGGGGACACTTACCAGTGATTATGGGGAGCCTTATGAGCTCTAGCTCTGATGCCATTGTCCCCCAACCTTGCCTGCAACTTACAGACATACTCAGCCTTAACCAAACATCCCTGCCTCTCCTTTTCCGAAAAGACTCTGGGGCTGAGGTCAATTTTTTGGATGAAGGCTAGCCCAACTAGCCAGCAGTTCCCTGGAGCCCCTCTCTACTCCCTTGCAGGTTATTGCTCTCAACCCAAGCCAACCCACTGAGCCCATGCACCTCCTCATCTCTGGCAACCACAGTGAGTCCAGCTGGTTCAACCTCCTCTCCTCTCCCCAGGCTTCCCTAGTCCTCGGTTATCCCTGGCTCACCCTCCACAAGTGTCACGTGGACTGGCCTTCCAGTAAAGTACTCTGTTGGGTCCACACTGCCATCTCTGCTGCCTCAGGTCTGCTCATTCCCCAACTGGCCCACACATTGTTCAGTAACCCATGGAGCCTCCTGAATTTTCTTAGATGCCAACTGGGGAGGTGTTTAGCAACACTTGGGCCCTTTCATTACCCCCTCAACACCATTATGATTGTGTCATCAACCACCTGCCAGGGGTATCACTTCCCTCCAGGCATCTCTATAACTTGTCCTGACCAGAAAGGGAGGCCATGGAGGAGTATATCAGTGATTTCCTCATGGCATGGCACCATTTGCTGCTTTTTATCTCTGGTAGGGGTAGGATTTTTCTTTTTTGGCAAGAATAATGGTTCACTCTGCCCATGCCTTCAACAAATCACTGTCAAGTACAAGTACACCCATCACGTCTCAATTCTGATTCTGAACCCCTTCATGGAGTGACCATTTTCACGAAGTTGGAACTGTGGAACACTGTGGCAGTGGGGGTGTGGTCAAGCGTCAGTCTGTGAATGGAGGGTGGAGTCAGGGAAGGTAAGTGGCAGAATCACTGCACCTGACAGAAATTAACCTATGTTTGTGTGTCTTCCCAAGTGACCGCGCCCTATAAGAGGAGAGGGAGAGCAGAGAAAGGGAGCTCTCTCCCCAACCAGAATGCTTGTGTGTGTGTGTGTGTGTGTGTGTGTGTGTGTGTGAGACTCGGAGAGCAAAGTAGACACTGAAAAGTGCAAATAAAGAGTTTAAAAGAACTCAGTTCTGGCCTGCCGTGCTTCTGTGCTCCACCCACCTTGAACGATTTCTACAGTAGTGCCGAAACCCGGGACGGAGTACAGAAGAGAACAGCCTCACGGAGTCCTCCCCCTTCAAGGACCTGGTTCCTACCCTCACCACGGCCCAACAGAGCCAGCACCAGGCGCTGGTTGCCCTCCGGAAGGAGCAGGAACAACGGTTCGAAGCCCTGGTGCTGGCGCAGCAGGAAGATCGCCAGGCGTTCCGGCACCTGCTCGCGTTGGCAGGGTCCACCGTCACCACCACCGTGGACCCTCCCCATCTCACCCTAACGAAGATGGGCCCGCACGACGACCCCGAGGCCTTCCTCGCTCTTTTTGAGCAGGCAGCAGAGGCGTGGGGTTGGCCGGTGGAACAGCGTGCGGTGCGCCTCCTCCCCCTGATAACAGACAAGGCGCAGCTGGCCACGCTACAGCTCCCTGCCGACAGCCGGCTGGTCTACGCCGACCTCTGCATGGCCATCCTCCAACGTGTGGGGTGCACCCCAGAGCAGCAACGGCAGCGCTTCCACGCGCTGCACCTGGAGGAGGTCGGCCGGCCGGCCGCTCGTGTTTAGCCAGCAACTCCGGGACGCCTGCTGGCGGTGGCTGAAGGCTGCCAGTGGCTGAGGGCCAACAACCGCAACGCCGAGAGAATCATCGACCTGGTGGTGCTGGAACAATTTGTCGCCCAACTTCCGGAAAGAACAGCGGAGTGGGTCCATTGTCATCGCCCGGCATTGCTGGATCAGGCCATCGAGCTGGCGGAGGACCATATGGTGGCTGTTCCAACGGCAGGACAGCACGTCTCCTCTCCTCCCCTCTCCTCTCTCTCTCCCCTTCTGTTCCTCGTCCTCGCCCCATTCCCCCACCGCGGAGGCGGGGGCCGGCTCCACCCCAGCCGGCCCGCCGCACCCGCAGTGCCCTACCTTTTCCTACTTCCATGTCTGTGTCTTCCCCCCCCCCCCCCGAGATGAGTGAGCTCCGGAACACCGGTGCAGAGGGAAAACCTGGGCCGGTATGCTGGCGCTGCGGGGAGCTGGGGCACCTCCAGCATCAGTGCTCGGCAATGGAGATGGGTGTGGTGGTCCGGATCCCTGACACGCCAGGGACTGCCCTTGATCAGGCCAGAGCGTATCGCATACCGGTGAGTATCCAAGGGGATACGTATCAGGCTTTGGTGGACTCCAGCTGTAATCAGACCTCAATCCACCAAAGCCTGGTGCAAGACGAGGCATTGGGGAGAGCACAATTGGTGAAGGTGTTATGTGTGCACAGGGATGTTCACAACTACCCATTAGTGTCGGTCCACATTCTATTTCGAGGGGAGAAATCTAGAGGAAAGGCGGCGGTTAATCCTCGCCTTACCCACTCGATAATTTTGGGGACTGATTGGTCGGGATTTGGGGAATTAATGACGCATTTAGTGAAGAGTGGGGCCTGCCATAATTTAGCGGGGGGAGGTCCCACTGTGGCATTGGCGGGAGCAGCTGTCACAGAGCCGTCTACGTCATCACTGCGTCAGAGTGAGGAGCAGCAGGCTCCTCCTCTCTCTCTCTCGGGGAACCCCTCGCAGATTTCCCATTAGAGCAGTCATGAGACAAGACTCTGTGGCATGTGTTTGACCAGGTGAGAGTAATCAATGGTCAAACGTTCCAGCCAAACGCCACCCCGTCCTTCCCCTATTTTTCCATTATTAAGGATAGATTATACAGAGTGACGCAGGACACTCAGACTAAGGAACAAATAACACAGCTTTTGATCCCGAAGAGCTGCCGGGAATTTATATTCTCGGCGGCTCACTTTAACCCCATGGCCGGACACTTGGGGCAGGATAAGACACTAGCCCGAATAATGGCCTGGTTCTATTGGCCAGGGATTCGCGGCGATGTCTGTAGGTGGTGTACAGCATGTCACGAATGCCAGTTATTAAATCCAGCGGCCATTCCAAAAGCGCCTTTGCACCCTCTGCCACTAATCGAGACCCCGTTCAAAAGAATTGGGATGGATCTCGTCGGGCCATTAGATTGGTCAACACAAGGATATCGCTTTATTTTAGTTCTGGTGGACTATGCAACACGATATCCGGAAGCAGTGCCTCTTCGCAATATCTCTGCATGTAGTATTGCAGAAGCACTCTTCTGCGTCATCTCCCGAGTCGGAATCCCCAAAGAGATTCTGATTGATCAAGGCACTACGTTTATGTCACGCACACTGCGCGAACTGTATGGGTTACTGGGAATTAAGCCTATCCGCACCAGCGTTCATCACCCACAAATGGATGGCTTAGTTGAACGGTTCAATCACACACTCAAAAACATAATTCGGAAATTTGTAAGCAAGGACGCACGCAACTGGGATAAATGGCTTGAGCCCCTGTTATTCACAGTGCGAGAGGTCCCACAAGCCTCCACGGGGTTCTCCCCATTCGAATTATTATATGGGCGTAAGCCACGTGGCATTCTAGATGGGCTGCGTGAAAATTGGGAGGAGGGACCTTCAACAAGCAAAAATGAAATTCAATACATTATCGACCTGTGCGCCAAACTCCACACAGTCACGCACCTAACCCAGGAGAATTTGCGACAGGCCCAAGAACGTCAAGTCCATCTGTACGACAAGGGCACGCACCTTAGGGAGTTCACACTGGGAGATAAAGTACTCGTGTTGTTGCCCACGTCAAGCTCCAAATTGATCGCCAGGTGGCAAGGACCCTTTGAGGTCACACGGTGAGTCGGGGACATCGACTATGAGGTGAGGCGAACAGACAGGGGTGGGATGTTACAGATTTACAAACTCAATCTGTTAAAACTTGGGAACGAAGAGGTCCCCGTGGCATTGGTGTCAGTGGTTCCAGAGAAGGCAAAGCTGGGGCTGGAGGTTCAAAAGGGAAAATTGACATCGCCCACCGCTCTGGTCCCCTGTGGAGACCACCTCTCCCTGACCCAACTCATGGAGGTCGCCCAGTTGCAGACAGAATTTTCTGACGTATTCTCGCCCCTGCCCGGCCGCACCCACCTCATAGAACACCACATTGAGACGCCTCCGGGGGTGGTAGTGTGCAGCCGCCCTTACAGACTGCCCGAACACAAGAAAAAGGTGGTTCAGGAAGAACTCGAGGCCATGCTCGAAATGGGCATCGTCGAGGAGTCCCACAGTGACTGGAGCAGCCCGGTGGTCTTGGTTCCCAAGGCCGACGGGTCGGTCTGGTTCTGTGTGAACTATAGAAAAGTCAACGCGGTGTCTAAATTCGATGCGTACCCAATGCCTCGTATTGACGAGTTGCTCGATCGACTAGGCATGGCTCGTTTTTATTCAACACTGGATTTGACAAAGGGATATTGGCAGATCCCCTTGACTCCACTATCCCGAGAGAAAACGGCCTTTTCCACACCGTTTGGCTTACACCAGTTTGTCACACTTCCTTTTGGGCTGTTTGGGGCGCCCGCTACGTCCCAGCAGCTTGTGGATAGGGTCCTCTGCCCCCACGCCACCTATGCGGCCGCATACCTGGACAATATTTATAGTAATGACTGGCTGCGGCATCTAGAACACCTAAGGGCCGTCCTTAGATCACTGAGGCGAGCGGGTCTCACAGCCAACCCGAAGAAGTGTGCGATTGGGCGGGTGGAAGTACGGTATCTGGGCGTCCACTTGGGCAATGGGCAGGTGCAGCCCCAAATTAATAAGACAGCAGCGATTGCGTTCTGCCCGAGGCCCAAGACCAAAAAGGGGGTGAGGCAGTTCCTGGGGCTGGCTGGCTATTATCGTAGGTTTATACCTAATTATTCGGACGTCACCAGCCCACTGACTGATCTCACTAAAAAGGGGGCACCAGATCCGGTCCAGTGGACAGAGCAATGCCAGCAGGCTTTCTCTGAGGTAAAGGCTGCACTGTGTGGGGGGCCACTGTTACACTCCCCTGACTTTTCTCTCCCCTTTGTTTTGCAGACAGATGCATCGGACAGAGGGCTGGGGGCTGTTCTGTCCCAGGAGGAGGAGGACCTTCCAGTGCTGTACATCAGCCGGAAACTGTCGGTGCGTGAGGGCAGGTACAGCACCATAGAAAAAGAGTGCCTCGCCATCAAGTGGGCGGTCCTCAACCTCCGCTACTACCTGCTGGGGCACCCTTTCACCCTCTGGTCAGACCACGTGCCCCTGCAGTTGCTCCACCACATGAAGGATGCCAACGCGCAGATCACCCGTTGGTATCGTGGTCACACCCTTGATCTAATACTAACATTCGGGTTAAACATAGAAAATATAGTCACACTTCCACAGTCTGAAGTTATCTCAGATCATTATCTCATCTCATTTAAAATAATGTCTGAGTAATAATATATGCACCTCACCACACTACTGTATTAAACGTACATTCACGTCAACTACTGCACAGAGTTTTATAAATGATCTCCCAGAGATATCAACTTTGATTGTGTAGGTACAACAGCCCGTCTCTCTAAGAACTACAGATCCCATCAACCAACTTCCGCGTTGACCTACGTCACGCCTGGGTGGGATCACCTACGTCACATCCTCCATGAAGCCATAAGTAACTGAGCAAACTTCCGTTCTGCCTCTTTGGTGCTGTGAAGCTCACCGCGGACCGGCACGTTCTACAGACATAAAAAGGCCCGCTCACCAGAACATCTAAAATCACGACTTCTGCCTGGCAAGAAAAGATTCAGCATGTTTTTTGTTTACCATTGGCCATGGTAAAACTACTTAAATCGTGCTATTTCACTCATTTTGAGCTACAACCGGTTTGTTTATCTATTATAAGTAACGTTACGACTGCCGCCCAAAGCAGTTTAATTAAAAGTTAGAAGTGACCGGATTCCTTCTAATTAAATCGCTGTGCACATTGTTTGATCAGAGACCTTTCTTCACGAACGACAAAGCGTTGGACCAAGAATTCTCTGCGCTTCCACGGAATCGACTCATGTGCTCCTGTGGACTCAAAGTCTCTGAACATCTCTATAATCTTGCACTGGAAGCAAGATACTGAAGTAAGACTGGCATTTTTGGGCAGAAACTAGTCTTAGGAATTAGCTTTATGAAGTAGTGTGAATTTAAACTCAGGAATTGTTTAATTGTGCACACTGTAGACACTTAGAACAATGATCAATTCACACTCTATGTTCTCTCAGTTGTTTTGTTTAATAGATAGGCTGTTGCATGCTCTCTATTCCTTCCTAACACCTTTAATTTCATTATTACACATATTTTGACCACATCAAGATTTCAGTGGATTTAGTAATGTTATAAGCTTGTGGAGTTAGCTACCACGGCTAATTCTTTTGTCTCCACCACGTGGTCACACACACACACACACACACACACACACACACAAACACACCTTAACTAGCAACCCAGGCTAGTCTTTTGTTTTAGGCCACAAGGCCTCACACACACACACACACACACACACACACACACACACACACACACACACACGTGGAGTTAGCTACCACAGCTAATGCTTTTGCCTCATTAGCAACAGGGCTAACCCTTTTGTCTCCACCACGTGATCACCTCCCCACACACAAACACACCTTAGCTAGCAATCAAGGCTAACTCTTTTGTTTCAGGCCACGAGGCCACACACACACACACACACACACACACACACCTCACTGTTTCCTGAAGATTTCAACTGCTATTATTTTATTATTGTTATAATAAATTCAATTAATTGTTAAACTGTGTCTGTGTTGCTCCTATATATTCTTTGAAGTCATCCAATCTCAAAGAATTCCAAGCTGTATACAGTGGTGCTTAAAAGTTTGTGAACCCTTTAGAATTTTCTATATTTCTGCAAAAATATGACCCAAAACATCATCAGATTTTCACACAAGTCCTAAAAGTAGATAAACAGAACCCAGTTAAACAAATGAGACAAAAATATTATACTTGGTCATTTATTTATTGAGGAAAATGATCCAATATTACATATCTGTGAGTGGCAAAAGTATGTGAACCTTTGCTTTCAGTATCTGATGTGACCCCCTTGTGCAGCAATAACTGCAAGTAAATGTTTCCGGTATCTGTTGATCAGTCCTGCACACCGGCTTGGAGGAATTTTAGCCCGTTCCTCCATACAAAACAGCTTCAACTCTGGGATGTTGGTGGGTTTCCTCACATGAACTGCTCGCTTCAGGTCCTTCCACAACATTTCCATTGAATTAAGGTCAGGACTTTGATTTGGCCATTCCAAAACATGAACTTTATTCTTCTTTAACCATTCTTTGGTAGAACGACTTGTGTGCTTAGGGTCGTTGTCTTGCTGCATGACCCACCTTCTCTTGAAATTCAGTTCGTGGATAGATGTCCTGACATTTTCCTTTAGAATTCCCTGCTATAATTCAGAATTCATTGTTCCATCAGTGATGGCAAGCCGTCCTGGCCCAGATGCAGCAAAACAGGCCCAAAACACGATACTACCACCACCACATTTCACAGATGGGATAAGGTTGTTATGCTGGAATGCAGTGTTTTCCTTTCTCCAAACTTAACGCTTCTCATTTAAACCAAATTGTTCTATTTTGGCCTAAGCCGTCCACAAAACATTTTTCCAATAGCCTTCTGGCTTGTCCACATGATCTTTAGCAAACTGCAGACAAGCAGCAAGTTTTTTTGGAGAGCAGTGGCTTTCTCCTTGCAACCCTGCCATGCACACCATTGTTGTTCAGTGTTCTCCTGATGGTGGACTCATGAACATGAACATTAGCCAATGTGAGAGAGGCCTTCAGTTGCTTAGAAGTTACCCTGGGGTCCTTTGTGACCTCGCCAACTATTACACGCCTTGCTCTTGGAGTGATCTTTGTTGGTCGACCACTCCTGGGGAGGGTAACAATGGTCTTGAATTTCCTCCATTTGTACACAATCTGTCTGACTGTGGATTGGTGGAGTCCAAACTCTTTAAAGATGGTTTTGTAACCTTTTCCAGCCTGATAAGCATCAACAACGCTTTTTCTGAGGTCCTCAGAAATCTCCTTTGTTTGTGCCATGATACACTTGCACAAACATGTGTTGTGAAGATCAGACTTTGATAGATCCCTGTTCTTTAAATAAAACAGGGTGCCCACTCACACCTGATTTGTCATCCAATTGATTGAAAACACCGGACTCTCATTTCACCTTCAAATTAACTGCTAATCCTAGAGGTTCACATACTTTTGCCACTCACAGATATGTAATATTGGATCATTTTCCTCAATAAATAAATGACCAAGTGTCATATTTTTGTCTAATTTGTTTAACTGGGTTCTCTTTATCTACTTTTAGGACTTGTGTGAAAATCTGATGATGTTTTGGGTCATATTTATGCAGAAATATAGAAAATTCTAAAGGGTTCACAAACTTTCAAGCACCACTGTATGAGTTATGTGGTGCGGTAAGTAGTCCATTATTGCTGCATTGGTAGTGATCATAATTTGGAATATACCATAATTTAGCTGTTTGGTAATTTATTATTAAGCACCAAAATTAATGGTATTATTAATGAGACTGATTTAATGATTTAATGAGATTGATCACTTAAGGCCAATAGCACCCTACATATGCCTACAATTGGATCACTGTCAGCCTCCGCAGAACTTGATCAAGCAACTGAATTCTTAGAGTCAGTGTTCCGCTATACTTTAGATAATGTAGCTCCACTTAAAAGGAAAATGATTAGAGAGAAAAAATTAGCACCCTGATATAACAATGACACTCGCACTTTAAAACAGACCACTCAAAAATTGGAACGTAAATGGCATCAAACAAAATTGGTAGCATTCAAATTAGCTTGGAAGGAGAGCTTCCTGAAGTATAGAAAAGCTCTTAGTGCTGCTAGATCAACATACAGTGGTGCTTGAAAGTTTGTGAACCCTTTAGAATTTTCTAAATTTCTGCATAAATATGGCCTAAAACATTGTCAGATTTTCACACGTCCTAAAAGTAGATAAAGAGATGATCTACTCTACAGTTATCTTATCTACAGTTAAGCAAATGAGACAAAAATATTATACTTGATCATTTATTTATTGAGGAAAATGATCCAATATTACATATGTGTGAGTGGCAAAAGTATGTGAACCTCTAGGATTAGCAGTTAATTTGAAGGTGAAATTAGAGTCAGGTGTTTTCAATCAATGGGATGACAATCAGGTGTGAGTGGGCACCCTGTTTTATTTAAAGAACAGGGATCTATCAAAGTCTGATCTTCACAACACGTTTGTGGAAGTGTATCATGGCACGAACAAAGGAGATTTCTGAGGACCTCAGAAAAAGCGTTGTTGATGCTCATCAAGCTGGAAAAGGTTACAAAACCATCTTTAAAGAGTTTGTACTCCACCAATCCACAGTCAGACAGATTGTGTGCAAATGGAGGAAATTCAAGACCATTGTTACCCTCCCCAGGAGTGGTTGACCAACAAAGATCACTCCAAGAGCAAGGCATGTAATAGTCGGTGAGGTTACAAAGGACCCCATGGTAACTTCTAAGCAACTGAAGGCCTCTCTCACATTGGCTAATATTAATGCTCATGAGTCCACCATCAGGAGAACACGAAACAACAATGGTGTGCATGGTAGGGTTGCAAGGAGAAAGCCACTGCTCTCCAAAAAGAACATTACTGGTTGTCTGCAGTTTGCTAAAGATCACATGGACAAGCCAGAAGGCTATTGGAAAAAAGTTTTGTGGATGGATGAGACTAAAATAGAACTTTTTGGTTGAAATGAGAAGCGTTATGTTTGGAGAAAGGAAAACACTGCATTCCAACATAAGAATCTTATCCCATCTGTGAACCATGGTGGTGGTAGTATCATGGTTTGGGCCCGTTTTGTTGCATCTGGGCCAGGAGGGATTGCCATCATTGATGGAACAATGAATTCTGAATTATACCAGTGAATTCGAAAGGAAAATGTCAGGACATCTGTCCATGAACTGAATCTCAAGAGGTGTGTCATGCAGCAAGACAATGACCCTAAGCACACAAGTCTTTCTACCAAAGAATGATTAAAGAAGAATAAAGTTAATGTTTTGGAATGGCCAAGTCAAAGTGCTGCCCTTAATGCAATCAAAATTTTGTGGAAGGACCTGAAGCGAGTAGTTCATGTGAGGAAACCCACCAACATCCCAGAGTTGAAGCTGTTCTGTACGGAGGAATGGGCTAAAATTCCTCCAAGCCAGTGTGCAGGACTGATCAACAGTTACCGGAAACGTTTAGTTGCAATTAAAAAGAGGGACCACCACCCCAGTCTGCCACTCCAGAGGCACTGTCCCCGACCGCCACGCGATGTTGCAGAGGCGTGTCAACCAAGACAGCCCCACAACATCCAGAGACTTGAGATACTCAGGGCGGATCTCATCCACCCCCGATGCCTTGCCACTGAGGAGCTTGCAAACCACCTCAGTGACTTTGGCTTGGGTAATGGACGAGTCCACCTCTCAGTCATCAGCCTCAGTCTCCTCAATGGAAAACATGACGGTGGGATTGAGGAGATCCTCAAAGTATTCCTTCCACCGCCCAACAATGTCCCCAGTCGAGGTCAACAGCTCCCCACCCGCACTGTAAACAGTGTTGGCAGAGTACTGCTTCCCCCTCCTGAGGCGCCGGACGGTTTGCCAGAATTTCTTCGAGGCCGACCGATAGTCCTTTTCCATGGCCTCCCCGAACTCCTCCCAGTTCCGAGTTTTTGCCTCCGCAACTGCCCGAGATGAGGCACGCCTGGCCTGCCGATACCCGTCAGCTGCCTCAGGAGTCCCGGAGGTCAACATAGCCCGATAGGACTCCTTCTTCAGCTTGACGGCATCCCTTACTTCTGGTGTCCACCACCGGGTTCGGGGATTGCTGCCACGACAGGCACTGGAGACCTTGCGGCCACAGCTCCAAACAGCTGTGTCCACAATGGAGGTAGAGAACATGGTCCACTCAGACTCAATGTCCCCTGCCTCCCTCGGAAGCTGGGAAAAGCTCTCCCAGAGGTGGGAGTTAAAGACCCCCCTGACAGAGTGCTCGGCCAGAAGTTCCCAGCAGACCCTCACCATACGTTTGGGCCTGCCAGGTCTGTCCGGCTTCCTCCTCCGCCAACGGATCCAACTCACCACCAGGTGGTGATCAGTTAACAGCTCAGCCCCTCTCTTCACCCGAGTGTCCAAGACATAGGGCCAGAGATCAGATGAAACGACAACAAAGTCTATCATCGACCTCCGACCTAAGGTGTCCTGGTGCCACGTGCACTTATGGACACCCCTATCCTCAAACATGGTGTTCGTTATGGACAAACCGTGACTAGCACAGAAGTCCAATAACAAAACACCACTCGGGTTCAGATCGGGGAGGCCGTTCCTCCCAACCACGCCCCTCCAGGTGTCACTGTTGTCACCCACGTGAGCATTGAAGTCCCCCAGTAGCACAATGGAGTCCCCAGTCTGAGCACCTCTCAGTACCTCTCCCAGGGACTCCAAGAAGGCCGGATACTCTATACTGCTATTTGGCCTGTAGGCACAAACAACAGCAAGAGCCCTCTCCCCAATCCAAAGGCCCAGAGAGGCGACCCTCTTGTGCACTGGGGTAAACTCCAACACATGGCGGCTGAGCTGGGGAGCTATAAGCAAGCCCACACCAGCCCGCTGCCGCTCACCATGGGTGACTCCAGAGAACTGGAGAGTTCAGCCCCTCTTGAGGAGCTGGGTTCCAGAGCCCAAGCTGTGCATGGAGGTGAGCCTGACTATCTCTAGCCGGTACCGCTCGACCTCCCGCACAAGTTCAGGCTCTTTTCCCCCAGAGAAGTGACATTCCATGTCCCAACAGCTAGCCACTGTGTCTGGGGGTCAGGTCGTCGAGGCCCCTGCCTTTGACTGCCGCCCAATCCACACTGCACCAGGCCCCTACGGCTACCTCTGCGGGTGGTGAACCCACAGGAGGTCGGGCCCACGTCACCTCTTCGGGCTGAGCCCGGCCGGGCCCCATGGGCAAAGGCCCGGCCACCAAGGGCTCGCATACGAGCCCCAACCCCGGGCCTGGCTCCAGGGTGGGGCCCCGGCTGCGCCATACCGGGCGACATCACGGTCCTCGATTGATTCTCCATAAGGGTTTTGGTGAAGTATAAGTATATTTTATTAAAAAAAAATTACCCAAGTACATGTAACAGAGTAAACGTAATATGTTACTACCCATGTCTGAGGTTACTGTTCCAAGGATTTCAATAACTAGTTTAAAAAAGTAAAATGCCACATCACAAACACGCAGTTGAGTTCTAACAGGTGTTATAATATTAAATGGCACATACTTCATATGACAGCTCCATGGTTTTTTCTTGCATAGTCATGATGGCGTCTGAAATTTTTACATCAATTGGCTCCATGACAGACTCGATATTGAACGGCCCTTCGAGTCTTTCAATCAGCAGCAACATCACATCTGTAATGAAAATGAGATTGAAAGATAGTTTTGCTAATTATTTGCTAAACATTTTAAATTGTTCAAACAAAAAAAACACAAGAAAAAGAGAAATGTCTATTAAAAAAAGTCTCTCATCTGTGTATAACAAATTTCTAATTTTCGTACTGCTAGTTTTGCTAATTACATTTTTAAAAAATGAGAAATTCTGATCATGAACAGATATTTCCCCTTCCTCGCTGTGTCCCTCTTCCTGATTTGATCAGTTTGTTCATTGTTTTCCACTTCTTTTGATACCATCGACAGTTGTACCATTCATTCTTCTTTGCCAATCCTGTCAAATAGCATAGAAAACATGACTGACAATAGTGGACCTGGCACCAACTGCTAATTATCATCAAGACCACAGGTGATGTGGAGATATAGAGATGTGGTGCATTACAACACCATGGATGCACCTGGAAAGCTTTTCAAATTCAAAACCAGGAAATCCATCATTTTCATCTCATGTCTGTTGAGATACCATATGAATATTCAGCCTATACTTTGAAGAAAGGTATTGAGGGAAGTTTCAGTTTTATGCTGATTAGGCTATTAAAATACTCACTACTCTGAGTACATTAGCACTTTAAAGCCTAAAGAATTTTCAAACATTTTGTCATAGATGTTGGTTTACTGTATTAGTTGTCTCATTCTCATCTCATTATCTCTAGCCGCTTTATCCTTCTACAGGGTCGCAGGCAAGCTGGAGCCTATCCCAGCTGACTATGGGCGAAAGGCGGGGTACACCCTGGACAAGTCGCCAGGTCATCACAGGGCTGACACATAGACACAGACAACCATTCACACTCACACCTACGGTCAATTTAGAGTCACCAGTTAACCTAACCTGCATGTCTTTGGACTGTGGGGGAAACCGGAGCACCCGGAGGAAACCCACGCGGACACGGGGAGAACATGCAAACTCCACACAGAAAGGCCCTCGCCGGCCCCAGGGCTCGAACCCAGGACCTTCTTGCTGTGAGGCGACAGCGCTAACCACTACACCACCGTGCCGCCCTGTATTAGTTGTATACCACCTTAAAATGTTTACCTCAGTTGTTTGGGTGGGTGGGGGAGGTGGGGGTTTCAGCATAATTTCAGCTTTTAGAATCTATTTCTTTATGTTTTTACTCTTAGATACTACAGTATCTATGATGTCTATGATGTTTCAGCATCCAGCAACCCACAAAAATGTTTTTTTAAATCACATGTAAAATAAAAAAATAAATAAATAAATAACCTTTTCCCAGTATTTTTTCCACACCAGAAATGCAAAATATAAACTTCACAAGTGAAAAACAAGGAACTCTTGTGAACTATTTACAAGTAAAACATCAGTCACAGTCAGTCCTTCAGTGTCTGTGTCCTTTTAGTCGTGTAATTTTTTAAAGTACTTCCTATTCACAATGAGACAGTGCCACATCATTGGGCTTGCACTTCCATGGTGTCCACATTTTCTGTTTATTTTCTTTGTCTCTGTGGCACTGATAATGACCATGTACAGGTGCTGCACCATCTGTCTGATGCTCAGTAATCTCCTGCCCTACACAGCTGGGGCAGGGGGTTCTGACCTCTTGCTTGGGTGATCTCCCAGGGCAGAAATAGGCACCCAGAAAGTGTGTGGGGGGAACTGTCAACTCCATCCATATATCTGCTCTATGCTAGAATTGGAGCATAGCATGGAACATTTTCCATGGTCCAGTTCTTGAGAAGGCCTGGTACAAACTGGAGCACTGTAGACACCTCCCGTGTTTCACGAAAAGAAGAGGTGATCTCTGACCCTTGTCCTAAGCATTCTGCCTGGTTGGGAGCAGCCTTTCCAGTTATCTCTATGTGTTCTACAGGCTCCAAAAGTCTGATGGTGTTAAGTTGGTGAAAACCCTGGGATTTGTATAAGTTGTTTGCATAGCTATTGTATCAAGTTCCCAGGTAAGCCAAATTTGTGAGAGCCATAATGTTGTCATAGGATGTCCATTCCTACTTGCTTCCTTTGTTTTCCCAGTATAGACAAAAGGAATTATTTGTGTAGCCATTAGAGAAGGCAGCCATCACAAAAAGCTTGAACTCCCATTTTGTGGGCTTGTTCTTCATATAGTGGGTAAGGCCAGTTTTAACCTTTGTTGCCGCCATTCTCTCATCTACAGCAAGCATTTTTCTTGGATGGTAATGTGCTTGGCAGGCAGCACATATCTCATCAAGAAGCAGAATGACTTATCATGGTCTGGTCCCCTTCCTCCTGTTGTTCATCACATCTTTGCCTCTCATCACTTGTGTGAACTTTCCAGGAAATAGTTCCGAACCTATCATAATTATTGCTGAAAATGGGCTCGAGTGGACATGGTTTCCCTCCAGTAATCCTACCTATGTTTTCAAGGAACCACTGGTGTGTAGATAACTAGACAGTGAATTTGTAAAATTCTTCCACAGTGACTAGATCTACATGGAGCCTAATGTTTCAATTATAATTTATTTAAAAGCCCAAACCAAATATAAATGTGGCATACAAGCATCTCAGTCAGAAAAAGAAAGCCCAAACTGATTGACATTTCCATGGGTTTGCAAGCTGGCCTAGCACTTAGTGTGTCCACCTTGCGACTGGGAGATTGCGAGTTCTACTCACAGTTGGGTCATACCAAAATCATCATAAAAATGGTACCATCTGGATGGTACCGCCATCTGGCAAGGCATTCTGCAATACAGTGGGTTGCATAGGGGTAGTTTAACCTTTTCATAAACCAAGCAAATGAAAATAAATGCTCAAGTGGATTGCCTTCTGCACATCTTCAGTACACTTTTGTGCAATAATGACCATCCATGTGGTTTGTTTGTGATTTTGCAGTAACAACATGTACGATGTCACACACTGCTTTTGGAAGTATCTTGTCTGTTATTGCAAGACAAATGTTTATGTTGACTTATGTTCAATAAAAAAGAATAAAATGGAATTGTGCCAAGATAAATACTCTCGTGATTTGGAATAGGGTGGCACAGTGGTGTAGTGGTTAGCGCTGTCACCTCACAGCAAGAAGGTTCTGGGTTTGAGCCCCATGGCCAGCGAGGGGCTTTCTGTGCGGAGTTTGCATGTTCTCCCAGTGTCCGTGTGGGTTTCCTCCAGGTGCTCCGGTTTCCCCCACAGTCCAAAGACATGCAGGTTAGGTTAACTGGTGACTCTAAATTGACCGTAGGTGTGAATGGTTGTGTGTCTACCGGTATGTGTCAGCCCTGTGATGACCTGGCGACTTGTCCAGGGTGTACCCCGCCTTTCGCCCATAGTCAGCTGGGATAGGTTCCAGCTTGTCTGTGACCCTGTAGAACAGGATAAAGCGGCTAGAGATAATGAGATGAGATGAGATGAGATGAGATTTGGAATAGACAGTAAAGGTATGGCTCTGTAGAGGGCAGTATATTGGGGTAAAAAATGATCCTCTGCTCGCCTTCTCCTGTTCAGCACTTCTACGAGGAGCAGGGTTCTTTCCAATTGTTGCTCTAATAGAATAGAAAAAAGAAACATGATACGATTGGCTAAACACTCGCTATGTTCATCTTTATGAAGCAGAGTATGCCAGCTATGTAGGATTGTCAGAAATTCGACTCCGATTGTATGCTTTGGACAAGAACACACATCTATCCAGTTGCTTTCAAGTAAATGGAATGTACATTTGGAATTGCTGATCAGAATGCATTAATTCTGAATGTCAAAAATATGTGCATGTAAAGACACCAGACAATATCATCATAAAAATGTAAAAATGTTGACACACACACACACACACACACACACATATACTGTGTGTGTGTATATATATATATATATATATATATATATATATATATATATATATATATATATTTTTTTTTTTTATGTCAGGTGCCAGTTCTCCTCTGCCACCCAAACCATCTTGGCAGCCCAGAAGCTCCTGTCCTGCATAGCCTTCCCCATGCCATCAGCTTGTAGACCAGTGTCTCTTTTCAGCACATCCACATAGGTGAGGGGCTGTCTTCCAGGCCTCCTTTTCCCGTGTGCTGGAGACCACAGCACCAAGTTGGACACTATTTCCTTGTTATTTCTGAAACAGTGTCCAGCAAACCTCAGACGTCTGGCTTGTACTTTATCGGATAGTTTGGGAAGTCCAGCATACAGCTCTTTGTTTGTGTAGTGTTGGTCCCATTTTATGTTATGAACACATCTCAACATCCTAGTATAACAACTGTCTAGCTGTTTCTCCAGTTTAGAAGTGACTGTCCATGCTTCGCAGCCATATAACAGCACTGACTCCACTGTCAAAAGAAAGAGACATACTTTGAGCTTACTTGAAAGGTCTGACTTCCAGATCTTCCCAAGCTTGTTACAGGCTCTCCATGCTGCTGCTTTTCGGGAGATGATGTCCTTAGAGGTGCTTTCCATGTGTGAGCCCAGATACTTGAAGTCTTCCACTTTTTTGAGTACAGGTCTGTCTGTGGTCTTCATACAGACTGGCATCTGTTGGTTGAATGCCATGAACTTGTTTTTTCCTGCATTCATCTGTAAGCTCACCCTTGCAGTTGAGGTTTCTACATTTCAGAGTAGCTTCTGGGCTTGCTGGATTTCCTCTGAAAGGAGTGCTATATCATCAGCAAAGTCCAGGTCCGTGACTGTTCTTGGTCCAATTCTTCTACTCCTTCTCCTCACCAATTGGAAGCCTAGCTCCTCTTTCTTTCTCCTCTATGGCTACCCTGAGTGCATAGTCCAAAACTATCACAAATAGGTATGGTACCAAGGTGTCTCCTTGCAGCACTCCTGTTTGTATCTCAAAGGGCCTGGTATCCTCATCTGGAGTTATCACTTTAGCCCTGGTGCCCTCGTACAGCCTGCCTATGGCACTAACGATTAGCTCTGGGATGCCGTAGGCCTTCAGGATCTTCAGCATCTTGCCCCTATGCATGGTGTCAAATGCCTTCTTAAATTCTATGAAGGTGATTATGGCAGGTAAGTTGTGACTCTTTATGCCTTTGATCAGTCTGCGTAGAGCGAGTATGTGACCGACAGTCGATCTTCCTTCTCTGAACCCATTTTGGTTGTGTCTCAGATGTTCTTCCACAGCTGGCCTTATTTCTGTTTAGCAGCATCCTGTTGAAGATTTTGGCTACTAGTGAGCTCAGGCTGATGCCCCTGTAATTGCTCCCCAGTCTGAGATCACCAGATTTGGGTATAGGAATGATGTTTAACAGGGACCACTGCTCAGGCTTTCCCCCCTCATCAGTGCCCTGTTGCAGAAGTCTAGGATGATTTTGTCTAACCCTTCACATATCTTCAGAACTTCTGGTGGTATCCCATCTTCCCCACTGGCCTTTCCTTCAACCAAGGATTTCTTTGCTTTCTCATATTCCCCCTGATCGAATTGGCCCTCCTTTATCTCGAGATCCTCAAACACAGTAGGAATTTCCTCATCCTCCTCTGTAATGCTAGGGGGATTTCCAAGAAGAGTTTTGAAGTGATTGTACCAGTTCTCAATCCTTTCCTCTTGTGTACTTCCTTCCAGCTGACCCTTCTTAGTTGTCTTTCTGTCAGTGATGTCATTTATGAGTTTCCAGCTCTGTCCATGCTTGCAATTCACATGAGCTTTCTCTACCTCTCTGATCTTGTTGCTAAGATCTTCTTCCTCGACTGCTATGTAGGTTTCCTTCAACTTCTTTTTGGCCTGACTGTACTCTTGTCAGTTCTCTACAGTTGTGTCCTCCTTGTATCGTTCATACACCCTATTCAACTCATCTCTAGCATGTGTCACCCTTAAGTCCTCTGAGTGCCTTGTCTTTCTTCCCCTCTTCCTAATTGGGACCACCTTCTCTGCTGCCTCCCCAGTGGCTTTGATGAACCTCTCGTACCTGCCTGTAGCGGATTCATCTAGTTCCTGTATTGGTTGAAACCTGTTGTGTACTTCAATTGTATACAGCTCCTGTATGTCTCTTCTGCTCTTAAACAAGTTCCAGTCATACTGTCTTTTTCTTGGCTCTGCTTTCTTTTTCCACAAACTGAGTCTCACCCTGGCTGATACGATTCTGTGGTCCAAGCCGACACTTGCAAAGGAGTTGTATGTCTCCACATTCAGCATGCTGTTGCGCCACTTTCTACCATACATATTAGCATGTAGTCTAACTTGGTGTTTCTCAATCTATGGGCCATGGACCGGTACCAGTCCATGAGAAGATTGCCGTTGGTCCGCAAGCCTGCTTCTGCACTAGTAGTCAGTATTATAATTTCAAACTACTGGTCACTGTCAATCAGATTGTAGGTGCATTTGGGTAATTGAGTGATCAATCTTATTAAATATGAAGGTTAATAATTAAAGTTGAATCAGTCTCATATTATCATTAAATCACTCATGGAATCAGTCTCATTAATTAATACCATTAATTTTGGCGCTTAATAATAAATTTCCAAAGAGCTAAATTATGGTATATTCCAAATTATTACGATCACTTACCATATTACATAAATCATATGCACCTTTTAGAATTCTTTGGAGATTGGGGACTTCAAAGATATTGGAACACAAATAAACACAGTTTCAATAATAAATGAATTTATTATAACAAAGATAAAAATGGATAATGGCAGTTGAAATATATACAAACAGTGAGATGTGTGTGTGTGAGATGTGTGTGTGTGTGTGTGTGTGTGTGTGTGTGTGTGTGTGTGTGTGTGTGAGTGAAAGGCCCTATGGCCTGAGCAGAAGGCTAGCATGGGATGCTAGCTAGGTATGTTCGTGTGTGTCCACATGGTGTAGGGATCACCACGTGGGATTTGAGGAGAACAAAAGAATTAGCCTTGTGTGGCTAAGCTAAGACAAAGGAATGCTAGCTAAGGTGTGTTTGTGTGTGGGGAGAGAGAGAGACCTTGTGTGTGGCCTACAAAAAGGATTAGCTCTGGTAGCTAACTCCACGTGTGTTTGTGGGGGGAGGAGTTGACCACGTGGTAAGGCTTATGGCCTAGCAAAAGAAAGAAGCTAGCGTGGGATGCTAACTGAGGTGTATTTGTGAGGCCAGGTGAGGCCTGTGACCACGTGTTAGTGTGTGTGTCAGGCCTGGTGACCACGTGTTCGTGTAGGCCTAGATTAACCTCGTGTGGCTAAGCTAAGACAAAGGGATACTAGCTAAGGTGTGTTTGTGAGTGGGGGAGGACCGCCACGTGTTTCTAAGGGTCTCTGCATGCTCTTGCGACAAGGCTTTCGCAGATAGCTTTTCGCAGATAGTTGTAATTTATCGTTGAGCGGGGAGTAATAGGCGTGCGCGATGTTATTCACCGCCACAACGCAAGGGGGCGCGAAGTTGCGAAATCGCTAGGAGTAGTTGGTGGGTGTGGTTAGTGGAGTGTTTATCCTCCGGTTACTTATAATGACTAGAACTGGAGTCGTATAGATGTATGTACTTCCTCAGTTCCTCGATCAACCGCTCTTCGTGCTGCTCCATCTTCGCTCGTGTTTTTAAAAATGGCGGTAGTGAAAACAAAACAAACCGGGAAAGTAGGGAAGCGGAAGTGCGTGTACAGCAGATGTAGAGTGGACCAATCCGAGCCCTCTTGTCTGCGACGCTGTCTGCGAGGCTTCTGCGGTGGTCACAATTTTTGGGAGGTGTGCGCAGAGCGTCTGCGAAGGGGGGGCTACGCAGACGCCATCTGCGACACCATCTGCGAGGACTGCGTTGTCAGCATAAATTGGCCTTAAGACAATACACTTAGCTTTGGATGCTAATGGGACAAAAGAAATTAGCCGTAGGCTAATTTCACTAGCTTATAACAGTACTGAATCCACTGAAACCTTGATAAGGTCAAAATGTGTGATAAGGAAATTAAAGTGTTAGTCAGGACAAAAGAGAAGCATGCACAGCCTATCTATTAAAACAACTGAGAGATTGAAACAAAATAAATCAATTCAACACGCTGCGTGTTTACAGTGTAACAAACCGTTCCTGAGGTTAAATTCACACTACTTCAATAAAAGCTAAATTCCTAAGACTAGGTTTATCTGCCCAAATGCCAGTCTTACTCAGTATCTTGCCTTTAGCAAAATTATGAATAGATGTTCCGAGACTTTGGAGTTTCACCGTTGTGAAGCCTTCCGTGAAGCACAGGGGATTTCTGGGAAGAGGTTGAGTTCACAGGAGCCCGTAGAGACTTCTGTAGAAAAACAAAGAATTCTTGATCCGACGCTTCGTAGCTTGTGGGAAGAAAATCTTTGTAGAACAATGTGCACAGAGCTTCAGTTAAAAAAGGGTCCAGCCACTCTCTTAACTTTGAATTAAAACTGCTTGGGCGGCAGTCGTGACGTCACTTCTAATACGAATAAAACCGATTGTAACTCGATTGAGTTAAAGATCGTGCAACTCTGGAGTCTACCTTGGCCAAGGGTAAGAAAGAAATCACGCTAAATCGTGGATCTTGCAAGAAAGAGGTCTTTTTCTGGTTTGCTCGGGTGGAGCGAGCGATTCCTCCTTGTGTCCGTGTTGAATCACGGCGCCGAAAGAGGAGGAGCTAGGAGTTCCCGGGTTTCTTATGCTTTCATGGAGGATGTGATGTTGGTGATCCCGCCCCCGCGTGACGCAGGTCAACATGGAAGCTGGTGATGGGAGTTGTAGTCCTTAAAGGGACTGTTGTAGTTCTTAAATGGACTGTGTATTGTACCTACAAGATTATGTAGAAGAGCGATTGGCTGGCTCTGCTCTCAGTGCTTTTGTCACTGTGTGCCACATAACGTAAGTCCCGCCCCCCCATTCTAGAATGTTAAGCGTTCCCACCTGCACAAGGTTGCACACTTGCACTTATTCATTCATTCTGTCCCAAGTCCAGTCATTCGCGCACATACACTTTATGAGAGCAATATCATGGCATGTTCAAAGCAAGCTACTCTTGACTCTTTCTTTGGAAAGTGCCCATCTGACAGTGCAGATACACAACATGAGCCAGAGGCAAAAAAATATCGCCCATTCACTTGCAATTACGACCCTTCATACATACAATTCAGCTTTATTTCAAGTGATAGTTGTCCCCGAAACCAATCTGTGTTATCTGCCAAACCATGCTAAGCAACGAAGCTATGAAGCCATCCAAATTACGCCGGCATTTGGAAACTAAACATTCGCATCTCAAGGATAAATCAGAGGATTTTTTCAGAAGAAAACATGATGAATTGGCCACCCAAACTAAAGTGTTGAAAAGTAATTTGACCGAGAATGAAAAGCTAACAAAGGCATCATACATGATTTCACACCACATTTCCAAATGTCAGGCACCCTTCACAATTGGGGAGAAGCTAATTATGCCTTCGATTGTTACTGCTTGTAGTGAGGTGTTGGGTCTGGCTGCTGCAGCCAAAGTAAAAGAGATTCCTCTGTCAAATGACACGGTCTGTCGTCGAATTGACAATATGGCGGCAGACATCGAAATGCAAATTTTAGAAAGGGCGAAGTCATCTGACTGGTTTGCCATTCAATTGGATGAGACCATGGATCTCTTTAACTTGGCTATGCTTCTGTTCTACATCAGATATGTTCATGAGGGCTGGTTTCATTAGGATTTTTTGTCTTGTAAGGTGCTTCCAGGGACCACAACCGCTGGAGAAATATTCTGTATGCTTGATGGGTACATCTCTGGGCATGGGTTGATATGGGGGCGTTGCGTCGGTGTCTGAACAGATGGGGGCAGCGGCTATGACCGGCAGGCACAACGGAGTTGTTGCTCGGGTAAAAGCCGTTTCACCATCAGTGCAGGCAACGCACTGTTATTCATCGAGAGGCACTTGCCTCTAAACACCTGTCCACAGAACTTCATGAAGTTTTAAATCAAGTGGCCAAAATAGTGAACTTCATTAAGGCCAATCTGACAAATTCCCATCTATTTACAGCTCTGTGTGATGAGATGGGTGCAGATCATGTTCACCTGCTCTTGCACTCTGAGGTTCGTTGGCTGTCATGGGGTAAAGTGGTGAACAGAGTGTATGAGTTGTGGCACGAGGTTGAGGCATTCTTGACAAATAAACAGTCCAATCTTGCCGATCACCTGTGAGATCAGTCTTGGTTTATAAAGGTAGCTTATCTTTCTGACATCCTGGACCATTTCAATATGCTAAACCCGTCAATCCAAGGCCAAGCGTGTGACATTTTTCAAGCCAATGATAAAATCATGGCTTTCAAAAAGAAGCTCTCAGTCTGGACCAACAGAGCTAATAGAGGTGTGTTTGACATGTTCGGCTGTCTGTTGTCTCTGGCTGATGAAGGTGTGGATTTGGGGCAGGTGCCGGCAGTGATCACGCAACACTTTACCGAAACACTGCATCATTTTGATTCATAATTCCCCTCAAAATCCCATCTCACGGAAAAGCAATGGGTAAGAGATCCGTTCACCAACCCAGAAACGAGCGCTCTGCCACCTGTGGTGCAGGATAAACTTCTGGAGCTTTCATGCGATGCTGGTCTGCAGTCGAGATTTGGTCAACTTTCTCTGTCTGAATTCTGGCTGTCATGCTGCGATGAATATCCCCAGCTGAGTGAGATGGCAGTGAAAACACTGATGCCTTTCCATTCAACATACCTCTGTGAGATCGCATTTTCACATTTGACAGCCAAAAAGACAAAATACCGAAACAGGCTCAACTCAGAAAACATGCTCCGAGTGGCCTTGTCACCCTGTCTTCCTCGTTTTGACCTGTTAGTGGCAAGAAAGCAGGCACATCCTTCGCATTAGAATGCTGACTTTTCTTTTACCAAATCTCTGTGGGTGACTGGGCCTGTCATTTGAGATTAAAAGTCAGCACGTAGCCTATGTTCAGTTCTCCCTTCTTCATACTGGGACTGTGTAATCAGTCAGTATTAGGGCGACAGTGGGTCTTTTGGTTTCTCGGTTTGAGGTCCCATGTTTCTGGTAGACCTTTTTATAAGTGTGTGTATGTTATTGAGGCACTGTTTGGCAGTGCTTCAAGTTCAAAGGTGTAGTTAAAAAAAATCTAAAACACAAAATAAAAAAAAAAATCTTGGTTTAATGATTCTTACGCAAATGGTAATAATAGGTTATTAATAATAATAATAATAATAATAATAATAATAATAATAATAATATTCAAATTATTGGGCCTACATATCAGTATATTTATGTAATTTGGCAATAATCTCAAAGCCAAAGCACTTCTGTTAGTTTCCCTTGTTTAACAACAGTTTAGGCCTAAGCAAAAATAATAATAATAATAATAATAATAATAATAAGCCTACTACTGCTAATAATAATAATAATTATTATTATTATTATTATTATTATTATTATTATTATTATGGCATATCTTTGGACAGTTACTGGTCATTTGACAATTTTCTACAATTCTGCCAATGCACTCCTGTTAGGTCTTATTTAGCCAAAAAATATTGTTATGCTGGTATAAGCCTGCTACTTGTAACAAGTACTACTAACAAAAAAAATAAAATAAGTAATAATAATAATAAACTATGTATGTATGTATGTATGTATGTATGTATGTATGTATCTATCTATCTATGTATGGAGGCGCACACGATGTGTGTGTGTGTGTGGGGGGGGGGGGGCACAGAGGCGTAGGCCTATGCAGGGCCTTGCAGCACCAAGGCCTAACATTACTGGGCCCCAGAGCAAAGAAGTTTGAGAAACCCTGGTCTAGCTGATACTTGATGCCTCCTGGGCTGATAAAGGTCCAGAGCTTTCCTGCTTGCTTGCGGAAGTAGGTGCTAGAAATGACTAGATCCTTCTCACTTGCCAGGTCCAGCAGCTGTCTGCCATTCCTATTTGTTTATTTATGGAATGTGAATGTGGCATCCTCTGGTCCTATTCTTGCATTGAAGTCCCCTACAACCAGCAGTAGGTTGTGAGTTGGAATGGATTCAATGGCCCTCGCCAGGTCATTGTAGTGGGCTTTCACTATGTCTTCATCTGCCGTGTTGGTTGGACAGTAGGTGACAATGATGGTTGTTGCCGGATTCCCTTGAAAGCTTGCTGTAAGTATCTGCTCTGTGTTTGGTGTAACTTTTGCCAGTGAACTGCTTGCTTTAGAGCTGAGCAGAATCCCTACTCCTCCTACAGCAGCTCCAGCCTGGTTTCTAGTTGCGGATGTTGTTATGAGCATGCCGCCATTGATGTCTTCATACCTGACCGCTTCCTCATGCACAATGCGGTGTTCCTGGATTCCCAGAACATCAATTCCATACAAGCTCAGGTTGGTTGCCAACTCCTCTCTACATCTTGCTTCTTTTATGGTTCTGACATTAAGTGTTGATATTGTTGTGATATTCCTGCAATTGACAAGTCTTCTCCCCGTACAGGTACCTCTATCAGGCTTGTTCCTTCCTTGTGGGTTTGGGGACAAGTCGTCATGAGATCCTATTGGATCTCGGTCTGTGGTGGGAGCTATATTAGGGACTCTAACCCTAGTGTTACTTCTGTCCACCATCATGGTCTTTCTGTTGCTATAATAACTGCAGGCGCAGCTCCTGCAGTATGGTTTGTCATATGAGTTGTCCTTCTCGTAGTCCAGTGGCCGTTGTAGGGTAGTCAGTGTACTGGCATCCTACCTCTGCCCTTCGCCTTCATCATCCCTGTCTATGACCAGAGATGAGAAGTTGCACAGGTCCCAGGACTCCCTGTTTCTGATCACTGGCCACTACTGTGACATCCAAAAGGTGCCCTCTTCCCGATGGACAGAGTTGCACTCTTATACGCCCGAGGTAGTGATCTACCTCGACTATTTAACCCATAGCTAGGACGAGCATTGGTGGGTGGCAGAGCGTGTCCACATGTCGGTGGGTCATGCCTACCGCACCTCTGGGGCCGCTCGTTGCTCCGAGATCCTCTACATAGACAGCCTTGGGTTTTGAGTCCCAAATTACTGGGTTGGCCACGAGGAGGCCATGTACCGGTAGGAGTCTTGGGTAAGGAGAGGTTCTGACTGGCAGGTGGAGACTGATGCAAAAGCTGCTCCTCTGTTCGCTGGTGAGAGCTAGCCAGTGGTTATGGCAAAGTGGATGTGGCAGAGTTGATTTACGCTGGAAACAGCCAACTACAACTAAGCTACAGCACAAAGCTACAGCTACAGCACTATACGTCACTTACCACTGCGGCAAAGCAACCCAACCAAATATATACGATATATATATATATATATATATATATATATAGGGGCGGCACGGTGGTGTAGTGGTTAGCGCTGTCGCCTCACAGCAAGAAGGTCCTGGGTTCGAGCCCCGGGGCCGGCGAGGGCCTTTCTGTGTGGAGTTTGCATGTTCTCCCCGTGTCCGCGTGGGTTTCCTCCGGGTGCTCCGGTTTCCCCCACAGTCCAAAGACATGCAGGTTAGGTTAACTGGTGACTCTAAATTGACTGTAGGTGTGAATGTGAGTGTGAATGGTTGTCTGTGTCTATGTGTCGGCCCTGTGATGACCTGGCGACTTGTCCGGGGTGTACCCCGCCTTTCGCCCGTAGTCAGCTGGGATGGGCTCCAGCTTGCCTGCGACCCTGTAGAAGGATAAAGCGGCTAGAGATAATGAATGAATGAATGAATGAATGAATATATATATATATATATATATATATTAGGGGTGGGTATTGACAAGGACCTCACGATACGATACGCATCACGATACTTGAGTCACGATACGATATTGTGATATTCTACATAGTTCACTGAAAAATGTAAAATGCATTATCTCATCTCATATCATCTCTAGCCACTTTATCCTTCTACAGGGTCGCAGGCAAGCTGGAGCTTATCCCAGCTGACTATGGGCGAAAGGTGGGGTACACCCTGGACAAGTCGCCAGGTCATCACAGGGCTGACACATAGACACAGACAACCATTCACACTCACATTCACACCTACGGTCAATTTAGAGTCACCAGTTAACCTAACCTGCATGTCTTTGGACTGTGGGGGAAACCGGAGCACCCAGAGGAAACCCACGCGGACACGGGGAGAACATGCAAACTCTGCACAGAAAGGCCCTTGCCGGCCACGGGGCTCGAACCCGGACCTTCTTGCTGTGAGGTGACAGCGCTAACCACTACACCACCGTGCCGCCCGTAAAATGCATTATGCATCTTAAAATCCGAGTTGTATGTACATCAGATGATAGTGATAATTCATGGGACAAACTGAGTTAAAACAATGTAATTCAAATTATCCATGCCATTTTATTGTAACTATACAAGCCCAAGTTACAACATATTTGCAGGAACAACACACTGTCTGAAACACATTGAAAAGTGCAGTGTGCATCTTAGTCTCCCTGAGCACAATTATGAAACAAAGTGCAGTGTGGGTCAGTGTCCACACACTGAAACTGAATTGAAACCTCAGTGAATCATGTTTCTTCTGAACTTAGAGAGTAAATACTCAAAATAAAATGCAGTGTCTCACACACACTAAAATTGAAAATGCAAAATAAAAGTGCAGCTTCTTGCCTTTGGCCCTAAATGACAAAATTAAGTTCACATTGAGAGCACAAACTCAAAACAGCATCCAAACATGGCTGCTCTGGATTATAACACCCAAGAGTCACAGCACCCTCTGTTACCTGAGTACTAATTAAACCTGTCTCTCGTTCCCTTGTAATCACTTCCTCTATTTAAGCTCAGCTCTCACACACTCACATCACAAAGTATCGTTTAGCATCTACTCACTAATGTTACCGAGCCATTTACTTTCTGCCTAACTTCTAGTGTTCCGACCTTTGTGTTTTTTCCTGACCGTGTTTCTCTGTCTCGCCCACATTATCCTGCTTGCCGATCAACCGACCCCAGCCCGTTACATAGACTACGATTCCTGCTTCCTGATTTGGCTCAGTCAGCTATTTGCTTCTCCCGCTCTCCCCTGCGCCTGCATTCTGACAGGATACTTCGCCACCAATGGATGCAGTGAGGAGGTGAAGCAGACTGCATTAAATGCTCAGGGGCATTTATTTAGAGAACACCAGCAGATGCTCAGCGACCTCAACTCTAGGATGGCGCAGCTCACTGCTGTGATGTTGCAGACCCTCCTAATATGCTCCACATCCTCCGCCAACACCACCCAGCTCATCCGACTACCAGAGAAGTTCTTGGGTGAAGCTTCTAGTTGTAAGGGATTTCTTCACCAATGCTCCCTATATTTCTCTTCACTCACCAGAGTCTCTGATGAGCAGATGATCACTAAATTTCTCATGCTACTTACAGGGAAGGCTCTACAGTGGGCTAGCGTGGTATGGGAGCACGGCAGTGAACACACCACTTCCTATGATCGTTTCTTGGAACTGTTTAAATGAGTCTTTGATCACAAACCCAAGGGATAGAGGTCAGAGAGAGTCTTCTATCAATCAAACAGGGAAATAGATGAGTCGCTGAATATGCCCTGGACTTTTGAACCTTAGCTGCCGGTAGTGGCTGGAATGAACCCGCTCTAAAGGCCACTTTTTGCCCAGGGCTACATCCAGAGGTGCTAAGTGAATTGGCCTGTCATGATGAACAGCTATCCCTCAACTCACTCATTGATCTGGCTATTCATCTAGACCACCTCATCAGCAATAGGCCCTCTTTGCAACCTGCTGCCATTCTGTCTCCTGCCACCAACGTACCTACACCCATGGAGGTGTTTCAGGCCCACCTAAGGCAGTCAGAGAGAGAGAAGAAGACAAGGGGGTTTGTGTTTATAATGTGGTGAGTCCAACCATCTCATCACCAAATGTCCTGTTCGTCCACCTCAGGGTGCCGCTGTTCATCCAGTTAATACATCACCCAGCCCAGTGAGTCCCCTGTTTAATTGTAATGCACAGTCCTTTAAGTTACCAATAATCTTTAAGCTACCAGACTCAACCCATACCCTCTCTACATTTATTGACTCAGAGGCAGAGGGGAACTTCATTGAGCTTTCAATTTTGCAAATTTCTACAGGTGCTTCATTAGGGGTTTTAGCACTATTGCCACTCCTCTGACCTCACTCTTAAACAATGGGTCATGGCACCTCCAGTGGAACCCAGCAGCCAAGGAAGCCTTCAAGCAGCTCAAAGCCACCTATACCACTGCTCCCATACTACAGCATCCTGACCCTACCAAGCCTTTTGTGGTGGAGGTAGATGCATCAGAAACGGGAGTAGGAGTGCTCTCACAATGTTTTGGGAAGAAACCCAAGCTGCATCCAGTGGCCTTCTTCTCTAAGAAGCTTACACCTACTGAGAGGAATGATGACATTGGTAACCAAGAACTCTTAAGCCAGTATTTCACTGGGCTGCGGCAGCTTGTGACAAATTGTGAACATCATTTGCAAGAGAGTTTCAAAAGTGTCTTGAAACATTCGCGGGGCTTCTCAATTTCCTTGCATGAGTCGCAAAGTGTCACTCCTTCATCGTTGAAATTTTGAACATGTTCAAAAAATTCGTGTGACAAAATTTCTCTCAAAATAGCCGCAAATGCATCGCTGGTGTCACAAAGCCATCACGAACCCTTCTCAAGTCAGTTTCCGTGAGACAGGAAGCGCGAGTGTATCTCACTGGGCTGCGACTAGTTGGAGACACAACAATTGTGATAAAATATGCGAATATCAATTCAGTGTGATTCCAAGTGAAAATTGTCTCTAATTTGCATATTTTATTGCAATTGTTGTGTCTCCAACTAGTCGCAGGCTGTCACAGCCCAGTGAGATACTACCCTTAGCCATCAAGTTGGCCCTAGAGGAGTGGAGACATTGGCTGGAAGGCACTGCACATCCATTTATGATCCTGACAGATCACAAGAACCTTGAGTACCGAAAGAATGCCAAATACCTCAATCCACAGCAAGCCAGGTGGGCCCTGTTTTTCACACACTTTCAGTTCACAATATTCTATTGTCCTGGCACCAAAAACACCAAGGCAGACGCGCTTCCCAGAAATCACAACTCCTCATCCCATAACTCTGAACTGAATCCCACCCTTGCACCTGACTGCTTTGTTCAAGCCATAATTTGGGACCTAGATGAGGAAATCAAACAGTTACAACCTCCGACCCCTCCCGAGAACTGTCCTTCCAGACTTCTGTACATCCCACCCAACCTCAGAGGTACGTAGGCTCATCACCTGGGCACATGCACCTCCCACCACAGGCCATCCCAGCAGTCACCAAACATACCAATTGTTAAAGAACAAATACTGGCGGGAAAATGCTCAGCCTGTGCCCAAGCCAAAGTACCATGAGCTCCACCTGCCAGGAAATTACGTCCTCTCCCGGTACCTCCTGGTACCTGGTCACACATTGCCATTGATTTCATCACAGACCTGCCACCATCCCAAGGTAACACAGTTATCATGGTCATCATAGACAGATTCTCTAAGGCACTCAGACTCACCCTATTATACAGACTACCCACTGCTTTCCAAACTGCTGAACTCACCTTTCACCATGTTTTCTGTTATTTTGGTATTCCAGAAGACATTGTAAGTGACCAGGGTCCCCAATTCATCTCCAGACTGTGGTCCTGCTTCATGGAAAAATTAGGTATCTCTGTAAGCCTCACATCTGGTTACTAGCCTCAGTCCAACGGCCAGGTTGAGTGTGCCAATAAGGAGGTGGGATGCTTCCTGTGCATCTTCTGCATGTGGAACCAGGGGGATTGGGCACAATTTCTCCCATGGACCAAGTATGCACAAAACTCACTCAAGCACTCTGCCATGCAATTGACTCTATTCCAGTGCATACTTGGCTACCAACCCCCTGTTCCCATGGGACTACACACCCACCCAGGTACAAGCAGTTGATTCCTGGTTCAAGCAAAGCCAGCAGGTATGGGAGGAGGTACACCAGAGATTAGAATTTGTCAACTCAAAGTACAAACAGTATGCAGACAAACACAGAAGCAAAAACCCAGAAGACTGTCCAGGAGATTGGGTGTGGGTCTTGAAATAGCATCCAAACATGGCTGCTCCAGACTACAACACCCAAGAGTCACAGCGCCCTCTGCCACCTGAGTACTAACTGCACCTGTCTCTTATTCACCTGTAATCACCTCCCCTATTTAAGCTCAGCTCTCAGACACTGACATCGCAAAGTTATCATTTAGCGTCTACTGACCTAACGTTACTGAGCCATTTTACTTTCTGCCTAACTTCCAGTGTTCCGACCTTTGTTTACATTTTTCCCGACCATGTTTCTCTGTCTTGCTAATCAATCAACCCCAGCCCATTACCTAGACTATGATTCCTGCTTCCTGATTTGGCTCAGTCAGCTGTTAGCTTCTCCCACTCTCCCCTGCATTCATATGTGCCTGCATCCTGACAGTTGAAATTTCAGCACAGACACTGGAACGAAATGGCTGCCATACATAGAGACGCTGATTTAAGAAAAAAATTAAGTGGTCTCTTAATTTTTTCCAGGGCTGTATATATCTCTCTCACACACACACACACACACACACACACACATTATATATATGCATTTGCACAGTAATTAATCTATCTATCTATCTATCTATCTATCTATCTATCTATCTATCTATCTATCTATCTATCTATCTATCTATCTACAGTGGTGCTTGAAAGTTTGTGAACCCTTTAGAATTTTCTATATTTCTGCATAAATATGACCTAAAACATCATCAGATTTTCACACAAGTCCTAAAAGTAGATAAAGAGAACCCAGTTAAACAAATGGTCATTTGTTGGTCACTTGGTCATTTATTTATTGAGGAAAATGATCGAATATTACATATATGTGAGTGGCAAAAGTATGTGAACCTTTGCTTTCAGGATCTGGTGTGACCCCCTTGTGCAGCAATAAATGCAACTAAATGTTTCCGGTAACTGTTGATCAGTCCTGCACACCGGCTTGGAGGAATTTTAGTCCATTCCTCTGTACAGAACAGATTCAACTCTGGGATGTTGGTGGGTTTCCTCACATGAACCGCTCGCTTCAGGTCCTTCCACAACATTTCAATTGGATTAAGGTCAGGACTTTGACTTGGCCATTGCAAAACATTATCTTTATTCTTCTTTAACCATTCTTTGGTAGAATGACTTGTGTGCTTAGGGTCATTGTCTTGCTGCATGACCCACCTTCTCTTGAAATTCAGTTCATGGACAGATGTCCTGACATTTTCCTTTAGAATTCACTGGTATAATTCAGAATTCATTGTTCCATCAATGATGGCAAGCCGTCCTGGCACAGATGCAGCAAAACAGGCCCAAACCATGATACTAACACCACCATGGTTCACAGATGGGATAAAATTCTTATGTTGGAATGCAGTGTTTTCCTTTCTCCAAACATAACGCTTCTCATTTCAACCAAAAAGTTCTATTTTGGTCTCATCCATCCACAAAATATTTTTCCAATGGCCTTCTGATTTGTCCACCTGATCTTTAGCAAACTGTAGATGAGCAGCAATGTTCTTTTTGGAGAGCATTGGCTTTCTCCTTGGAACCCTGCCATGCACACTATTGTTGTTCAGTGTTCTCCTGATGGTGGACCCATGAGCATTAACATTAGCCAATGTGAG